>NC_139347.1:6710100-6992600 GCF_055883805.1 Amblyomma maculatum
CATTCATGTTGTGGTGCAAGAAATTTTAGCTGTCTCGCATCAGAAACGCGCACTTTCAAAAAAAAAAAAAAACATTTCTGAGGTTTAACTCTTCTAAACCTAGGTACAGAACGAAAGCGCCGTTACACTTGGTTACACTTGTAAAGGTTCAGCTGTCCTTGAACCAAGTCAAGAGCCATCGTCCGCAGTCGATGGTGCCGCTTCGATCCTGGCTCGCTTCCGCGCTTAGTACGCTTCTCGGCAAAGGGCTAGTATCCATCGGAGCGGTGGCAGAAGTCGCCGCCGACGCAGCAGCTCCTTCCCCCGGGCAACGTTGGGAGAAGCAGGGTTCAGCGCGCAGCGGCAGCGACTGCGGTGCGTCACATGGTATGACATCACGACACACCCCTGTTGCTCATCCGGCTTGAAGGTCAAATTATCTCCGTCGGTGACCTTGGCCAAACATGGCGTAGTGGAGCTTTTCGCTCCAAAACCCTTGCACCCACGCAGGGAAGGTGGTGAATGGTGGCTGTTCCTGGCCCTATGGGGATGGGACGGTAGGTCAATGCCGCTTGCGGCGGTGGCTAGCTATTGTAGGCCGTCATTGCACCCGCCACCGCTTAGGTTGTTGTTGTTGTTGTGGTTGTGGCTGTAGGAAGAAGAAAAAGAAAATGCACGGCCCTGCTACTGGCTCTGTAGCTGAGCCACCTCCGCTGCCTCGTGCAGACAGAAGAGAAAATAGAGAAGAAAGAAAAGGAAGAGGGAGAGAAAGACGCACACCGCAACAGCAGCCGTCGTCCCCCACTGAAGAGGTGGCGGGTGCAATGACGGCCTACAAGAGGTAAAAATTCGGACAGGCTAGCCCTCGCCGCAAGCGGCAGTGACCTACCTGTCCCAGCCCCATCAGGGTTTTTTTTTACCGCTTAGGTGGTGGACGACCGCTGTTGCGGCGCGCGTCTTTCTCTCCCTCTTCTTTTTCTTCTCTACTTTCACTATTCTGTCTGGACGAGGCAGGTGAGGAGACGTCCGTGTGTTGTGCGATGTCATCGCACGTTAAAAATCCCCAGGTGGTCGAAATTACTCCGTAGCCCCCGACTACGGCTCCTCTTTCTCTCTTTCCACTTTCACTCCCACTTTCCTCCCTTCCCTTACGGCGCGATTGGGGTGTCCACTCCACAGAAAACAAGTGAGACAGTTACCGCGCCTTTCCCTTCCTATAAATCAATCAAGGCAGCGGAGGTGGCTCAGCTACAGAGCCAGTAGCAGGCCCGTGCATTTTCTTTTCCTTCTTCCTACAGCCACAACAACAACAACTCAGGCTTTCACCTTTCACTACTGCTCTGATGGGGCTGGGACAGGTAGGTCACCGCCGCTTGCGGCGGGGGCTAGCCACCCACCGAATGTTATCTGTTGTAGGCCGCCATTGCACCCGCCACCGCTTCGGTGGTGAACGACGGCTGTTGCGGCGCGCATCCTCTCTCCCTCTTTTTCTTTCGTCTATATTTTCTCTTCTGTCCGAGAAAATAAATTAGAAGGTCTCTCAAATGTCTCTTAAGAGGAGAATGGCGAAAGCCTCCCCTTCCTATCCTATGATTTGCCTACCATCGTTAGCCTCTTGTCGGCATTCGTTGCATGGCTACATATAATTATAATTGGTTTACAGGAAAGGAAAGGCGCAGTATCTATTGCACTTTCCCCGGGAAGTGCGAGTTTCGACGGTACACCATCGCTCATGTCGCATGGCGTTCCTTGGCGCGCGTTCAAGTGTGGCATTGCAGATGGCAGGGATGCATCCCGCCTCGGCCAATCAGAACGCCGCAGTAGCGGCACACACTTTGTCCACGACAGCATGAGCCATTAAAAGCTTTCGCCTTGATAGAGACTCTTCCGTCCGGATGTGGGGAGGTGGTGAAGGGTTGCTGGTCCCTTCCTTACCTTAGGTAGGTTACCGCCGCTTGCGGCGGGGGCGAGCCCAAGGTGGCTAGCCTGCCACCGAATTTTATCTGTTGTAGGTCGTCATTGCACCCGCCACCGCTTCGATGGTGGACGACGGCTGTTGCGGCGCACATTTTTCTCTCCCTCTTCTTTTCTTTCTTTATTTTCTTTTCTGTCCGCACGAGGCAGCGGAGGTGGCTCAGCTACAGAGCCAGTTGTAGGCCCGTGCATTTTATTTTCTCCCTACAGCTACAACAACAACACTACTAGTCGCTAAAGTCCCTCGTAATTTTTCTTTTTGACTCGGAAGCGTTACTTCGCTATGTTCACAAATTTCTGTCCGCAGACCGTGTCAGCAGACCGCGTCCGCAAAATCGTGTCCACAGCAGTTGCGGGTAATTGAGAAGTGGTAGAGGTTAATGAATGCTGTCAATCGATAGATGCTGACATAATGTTGCTACAGAAAAAATAATTAGGCCAATAAGTTAATTAGATAAATAATTAGAATAACTGGTTCACAGGAAAGGAAAGGCGCAGTATCTGCCACACTTCTTTTGTGGACACCTGAACCGCGCCGTAAGGGAAGAGAGGAAAGTGGGAGTGATTGATTGAATGTCCTTTATTGAATGGGAAGGCTCATGGTCATGATGGGGATTAAAGCGGAAAGAGAGAAACGGCCGGGTGCCGTAGTGGATATTGCGTCAAGGATGTGACGTCACGCAACCAGAAGTAGAACCGAAAAAAGGGCATAACAGATTGGCGCCCAATTTGAAAGTACCAAAGACTAAAATGGGCCAACAAGAAGTGAATTAAACCAGAAGCAACCAACAGCAGCATCCGTGCTTTCGCATGACTCCAATGTAGATTCTGCAGTGGTCTTTAATTTTTAACGTCCTCGTCAAGTTTCATCCATTCTGTAAAAATCCAAACGCTAGAGCACGCGACCACTTGCACGGGGGAGCCTAAGCTGGAAGACTTGACCAATTTTTGTGCGGCTGCTTTCACAGAAAAGCAGGCAGGCACTGGACTAAAATATTATATAGTCTCTTCGATGTCTCTAAGCGGAGAATGACAAAAGCCTGTCCTTCCTCTCCTATCATTTGCCTCTCGTTGTTGTTGTGGCTGTAGGGAAGAAGGAAAAGAAAATGCCGGCACAGTAGTCGGCCGTCTTACCACTGCACCATCCCGGCGGGGCACAATATACAAGAAAAAAAAAAGAAAAAATACGAGTCTTGACCTGGTTAGGTGTAGGTGTCAACAATTCCGTGGAGTCCACTCAAAAGCATAAGGCTCCTTCCTTTCACCGAAACATAATTTAAATAAAAATTATGAGAAAAAAACGCGGATTGAAAAGCAGCTGTAAACAGGCTATCGCTGCAACACTCAGGTGAAGCCATACTTAAACCCTTATAATTTTTTTTTGTTATTAGTTTTCAAAAACGCGCCCCATTGGTTTTGTGCGGCAGTCTGACATATTTTATGTGAGCGCAAGACAATATTCAGAAGCAAATTTTGCTACGCATCGGAGGATTAGACCTTTTCTATCGATATTTTCATAAACTTGGAGGGTCTCTTTTAGATGTATGCTATTAAGAGGCGAATGGCCAAAGCCTACTCTTCCTTTTCTATCGTTTGCCTCTTACTGGCCCTCGTTGCAGTGCCACATATAATTATAATTGCTTTACAAGAAAGGGAAGGCGCAGTATATGTCACACTTTCTCCGGCAAGTGTGAATTTGGGCGGTACACCATCGCCTGTCGCGTGGCGTTCCTTGGCGCGCGTTCAGGTGGGGGATTGCAGATGGCAGGAACGCTAGACAAGAATTCACATCTCGCAGAATCTCGCGGACTATGACAGATCTCATGCACAGATTTCGCGCACGGGATTTTATTTCATGAGCCCAGAAAGGCTTTCGCCTTAATATACCTTTCCGTTTCCCGCACTTGCCTCACAGTATATTTAAAAATGTCCTCAATTTCAGGTGTAAAGTCCTATTATGCCTTACAATTATTATCAAAAAGTAACACACGTGCGCAGGCTGTACATCTACCAGCAGCTGCTGTATGCCGCACTGGTCGCTCTCACCTGGCGACTCATCATGCTGAAGTCCAAGTCGGCCTGCCGCCTCTGGCACGGCCTGGTCTCGCTCTTCCTGCCCCTGCTGAGCCTGGTCTCCTCAGCGCTGGGGTTGCCCAACTCAGTGGACACGGCAACATCTCCCGCCGGCGGAACGCCATAGAGGCGCGTGCTCAGCCTCGGAGCGCGCACGTGGGAAATAACGAACACAGATGTGTGCACTCACCGTCAAAAGTTTTTGGAACGCGAATTTATTGATTGGTGGCCATGGCACGTTGCCGGATATTTTATGGAGGACTACGCATTTCGAAGGCCTAGAGTTAGGTGGCATCATCCTACATCAGGCTGAGGGCAACGAGAGCGATTAAATTTTTGTCATTGCTGCATTCAGTCTTTCCTAATTGCAGTCGCATGAAACCTTTTGCAGCGGCGCCGTGTGAACGCAGCTTTGCGGGGTGAGCCTACACTGCCTGCGTTTTCCCGTTTCGCTAGTCACGTGACGCCAAAGATAACTTTATGTCTCGCGCTGAGTGGTTGAACGTTTAAGTCCCTATTTTTTTTAAAATGACGTGGACAGTTTTCTGTGCTTACTTTAAAACGCAAGCTTAAGCTTTTTTTTTTTTTTTTGTTAATTTTATTTTCGACAGAAGAATTGTTCACTTTTTTTTTTTTTTGTGGCTTAATGTAGCAACATTGTGTCGTTGAGATGTTTAGAATTGTTCTCGGCGTTTAAGTTAGCGTGAACAGTTTATTTACCACTAATTAGACGCAAATGCTAGTGATTAGAGCTCTGCCTGTATAAGGAATTTCTATCATCATAGAAAATATAATGCACACTAAATGACATACACGGCAGAAGCAAACTTGAGTGGAGGTTTTATTCTATGAATTAGGCTGATATGTTATCATTGGTTGTAGCGCTGAGCTAAATGATGGAGCTGTCGCACAATTGTAACAATATCCAGAAAGTTACATTTTTCATGGCGCCCATGCACGGTTTCGCGTCGCTGTCCTACATGCAGTTGATAGATTTACTTTACCGACTAATTTGCTCTAAGCGGGTGATTACAGCCAATAAACAGCGCACATTTTAGCTAGCATGCAGCGAAGAGATATTGCTTCCCGGTCTGCAGAGGCATGTATGCTGGTTAAATTGCACAACTAATTGGTTATCAAACAATACAAACGTACGGAGGAAACCCCTCCGGCTCTATGCCACGAATGCTAAGACCATTTTTGACTAAAATCGAATTTCGAAAACTGAATACGGCGTGCTTTTGTCGGTATAAACCGAAAAGCCTTAATAATGCTCCATCGCTGTGCTACGTGAATGCAACTGGCGGAACAGAAGTATCAGCGCTCATCCCATTGGCTGCTCTCATCTTCGCGACAGGAAAAATTGCTCTCGGACCCATCGCTCTGTAGGATGGATAACCCTTTCTGCGCTGAGTGTTTTCCAATTGGAGTGGGCGGCGGCCTTTCATGTGCGCGGGTCAGTATGAAGGTGATCAGTTTCGAGCCAGCCTTCTCTGCGTTGTTGTCTTAGCCGGTGCAGGTTTAAGGAAAACAGCACACTTCTGTAGAAAAATTCAACCTATGCATGCTTAGTGGAGATCGCCGCACTAATTCTGATTTCAGCTTGCCGTGAAATGAAACAAGAGCAGTAGTATTGAAATGCGAAAAGCAAAAATGGGAAGTTTGAGTTAAGGTACTAACCGCTCTCAGGAGGTGATGCATTTGAATCGTTTGCACTTCGCTGAATTTATTTATGAGGTTTTTCTTATTTTTCTCGTTTTAGAAGGCGTTGCTACGTTTCTTTTGACACCGATAGCACTCTACGACGTTGGTAGGCTGCTACAGCAGGCTGCAATGTGCGTGTATTGAAGGTAGCGGCTGCCGATCCGTTAACGGCTTTTCCGCCTGTTCAGTGGTTGTGATCACCCATTAACTCGTGCTTTCAACACATGAACGTAGTCTGGGTTAGACTTTATGTACCTATAGCTTCCTTAGTTCACATTTTGAAGACAAGTACATTGGGCCATGCTGTCGAACAAATAATGTTCAATACATTCTGAGGATGCAAGACCTCTTACATGTTTTGGGAACAAATGAATGTCAATTATTTTCGCGCACATATTGTCTTTTAATAGACATCATTATTGGTATTGTTTTTTACCAAATGTTTTGTAAAACATTCCCTTGTACTTCTCTAATAAAGGTTCCTTTTGATTTGATCTCGATCTGTGTTAACAGCAGTCGATCAGTCGCTATGAAAAACACTCTTTTAGAAAAAAAGACACTAAACCTCATCTCATCTATGTTCAATGGAATACTGCTTTGCGTTCTGGTGAATATCTATAGTAGGATTTTATTTATTTTGAAAACTTGTTGACCTAAGAAACTTACACTTGTGTAGTTATTTATGGCCATCACCATATTGCTTAGTCTTTTATCTGGAATCGAACAAGAGATAGAAGCGATAATTATGTGTCCTGTAGACTCTGCCTATAGAGAGTTGTCTGCAAAAATAAAAATATCTGCGTTTTATTCCAGTTTAAAGTGTCATATGTTACATTCCACAAAAACATGCCAGAAATTTAAATGATTCCGACCTGTGTTATGACTCAGAGGCGGTTGTAATGAAACCTCCTTTTTCTGAGCGAATAAAAGGCTACATGTCGTTCGCATCATTGGTGTCGTAAAGTGAAGCCTTAGGCAGGGAAGCGTTGTAGCGCAGCTGCCCAACGTATTTATATCCGCCGTTGGAACAACGAAGTAATTTTTCATCATCACAAAAAAAAAAAAAAAAAAGGAATGTGTGCCCTTCGTTGAACTGCACACTAAAACAAAGCATCATTGATTTGATAGAGTCTCAATAAATTCGAAAGATCAATGCCACTGCAGGGCGAAGGGCTGTCCCATATTCCTCCAATTAACCCAGTCCTGTGCTAGGTGCATCTACTTGACCGCTGCGAACTTCTTAACCTGATCCACCCACCTCATTATCTGCCGCCCCCTGCTTCCGCTTTACTTCCCGTAGAATCCAGTTAGTTACCTTTGACGACCGTCAATGATCCTCTCTTCGCACTACATCCCAATTTCTTCTTGCTTTCCACTAGAATGTCAGTAACTGGAGTCATTTCTCTGACCCACTATGCATGCTTTCTATCTCTTAACTTTACATCTACCATTTTACGTACGGTAGCTCTAGCCAACCGCAGTCGGCGGTTATGCATCACAGTCCGCAGGTTATGTGAGTGGCCGTGAGGTACTATAACTAGCCACCGCGAAACCATCCACAATTAGTTGCCAGAGGTTTCAGCTGATCGATGCTACGACTTCTATCTCCTTTTTCTATTGTCACGTAGCGGTGACAAGCACGATATCCACAAATGAAGACACTGGTGTTGCACTTGAATGAAACCTCTTAATTGGGCTCACTTGCGCCCGCAAAAGAAGTCAGCGAATCGGCGGCGGCGATAAAAGCAAACGTGCTCGTCTGTCTTCAAACTAAGAATGCCCATCGCACGCGCCAACGCTCCATTTAAAGGCAGTGAAGAAACATCTAGATAAAGCCGCAGACCATATGTCTAGCATAACCTGGAACATTGCAGAAACGTACGCAAGTGGCTGGAATTTTCGAGATACCTCTCGACGCATCTTGCGCGACCAAGAAAATAATAGAGGCACATCGCGACAACGAGAATGAACAAAAAATACAGGATTGGTGCGTGCGCTAGAATTAGAGTGATAAGGTCGCATGGCGGCGGTTGTCGAGAAACGACAAATAATGATTTGAATAGTTCGCGGTATTACTCTCCCCTTAAAAAAGACATCGCGTCGATGCTTACAAAATAAACTCAAAAAAGTAAACAGAATAGTACTAGAAGTTGAAATTGCAGGTCTTTAGCGCGAGAAATAAAGCTTCAGGCGCACGACATGGACGATTTACATGCGCGCCCGGCGCCGCTGGGATGTGGTCGTGCCGTCGGGGATGACTTCGTATTAGAGTTGTCATATGCGCCCATGGACTTCGTATGGCCCAAAATATCAACGTAGTAACTTTTCACTCAGTCCACGACGGCGAATTGGCCTCCATACCCACACTTGGTCTCCTCGCTTGTACTCTGCGTGGCGTCGTTGTAAGTTGTATCGCCGGGTGTCAAGCGTTGTCGTGGGCTTCCTGACGTACACAATCTTGAGCGGGGTCGCTCTGTTGTATCCTGTATGGCTGTGTTATACGCGAAGATCACGTACGGCAAGATATGTCCCAGGTCTTGTAATCGGCGTCGACGTACAGGGTGGTCCTAAATACGTGCGAACACCGCGAAGCGTGGCCGCGCTCCACGGAGCGTCAGCGCATCCGGCCGCTCATAGAAGCGAAGTGGCGCAAGCACACAGGTGCTTCGTGTCGTCTGCTACAGAATCGCACCGTGTTTTTTTTTACTAAGAAGAGCACCTAAATGTGTACTGGCAGCGGCCAAACGCGCCGAGATGGCGTTATCGCGGTTCACCCGCTGCAGCGTTTGCTCAGTCCTATGGAAGGCTATCAATTGGCCTATCATACTAGCTTGAGAATGGCAATGTCTTATCCGCCGGCTAGGCTGATAAGCTCCTGCAAATGAGTGCTAAGCCGCTAGTCTGCCTTAGTGAGTAGTACTCGGATGATTTGACAAACCTCGTTCCATGACACCTTTATGTTCGTCGTCTGACAATCGACACGCTATCAGTACGAAAGCCACTTTTTCCTTTGTTGCTTAATGATTATGCTGTCCCAGTGATAAAAACACTAGCAGTGTAAGGACAGTGCGCTTTCGCGCTGCAACCGACCACCCGAAGCACCGCCTCCAGACCCCTGTGCGCCTGCGCCACTTTGGTTATGCGCAGCCGCACCGGATGCGCTGACGCTCCGCGGAGCGCGGCCACACTTCGCGTTGTTCGCACATATTTAGGACCACCCTGTACATGGCGATTGTGTCTGCGATCGTTTTGTTGAGGCGCTCACGCTCAGTAAGTCCGTTGGTCTGGGGATTGTAGGCTGTTGTACGACGGTGGCTTGTCTGGCTGTACGTCAAGATGGCTTGAGTGAGTTCCGCTGTAAATGCTGTTCCCCTGTCCGTGATTAGCACTTCGGGGGCGCCGTGTCGCAGGAGAGTGCCCTCGACGAAAAACTTGGCTACTTCCCCTGCGGTACCATTAGGCAATGATTTTGCTTCAGCGTAGCGGGTAAGGTAATCGGTGGCCACGATGATCCCCTTGTTACCTGTATACGAAGTCGGAAGGGGCCGAGGAGATTAATTCCAATTTACTGAAGCGGCTGGGTTATGGTGGTATGGGGTTCAGTAGCCCAGCAGGTCTGATTGGAGGCGTCTTGCGTTGCTGACACTCATGGCACGCTTTCATGTAATGTGTAACGTCGGCAGGTAACCGCGGCCAACAATACTTATCTAGGACG
Organism: Amblyomma maculatum; assembly: GCF_055883805.1. Taxonomy (NCBI): domain Eukaryota; kingdom Metazoa; phylum Arthropoda; class Arachnida; order Ixodida; family Ixodidae; genus Amblyomma; species Amblyomma maculatum. The sequence continues at coordinate 6,719,546 of NC_139347.1, forward strand.
TGGTGATTAGCTCCTCCAGCCGCGACAGTCGTTGGTCGGTGACGGCAGCCGTGCTGGCATAGGTGTTGGCGAGCGCATCAATTTTGGCTTCGAGCTGATTTTCCTGTTGGGTCAGGCCCTTGTGATGTCGTGATGAGGTGCGTGTTCGTTTCTTGGGGGTTTGGTCAGTGGTTTTCTCCTCCTCAGGCTTATCTTGTGTTGCGTCCATTGATTGGTGGGATGACGTGTCGGTGTTTTGCTCGGGGATAATGGCGGGTGTGTCTCGGGTGACTGAGCTGGGCCAGTGGTTGGCTGGACTCGCTGTGTTTGTAGTTCATTTTGACGTCGGCTAACTCGTGGGCAAGCCGGCGCGTGGTTTCTAACAGCGTCGCATTGGCTGCGCGAAGTTGTTCGAGTTCCTTGTTTGTAAGGACTGGTAGTCCATACCTCCATACCTGCTAGCTACTCGGTGTGATTCGGCCACTAGTGGCGCTGTTGGAGCTAGCTTTGCTGCTTTTAACTTCGCCCTTTGCTGTGTCCGCCCAACTAATTCTCTCATGGGAGCGCGAACGCTCATCATCGCATTTGTCCCTGTGAGGTAAGTGGCCACGCAACGGGCTGTGCGACGCTCTGCGGGACCCGGGACGGGAATCACTGCGCGAGCGGCAATGATTCGCAATAGAGCACAGTCAGCCCGTATCCAAGACACTTGGGATCATTCCTCTTCCTGAGTTCTACGAAACATTGATCTTAAAAAGTGTGAAGCAAATGTTATTAAAAATAATCATTTCCTGCTGCAGCTATATAAGCAGCAGTAGGAAGCACAAAAGAAGGCCTTTCGCTACCACGCAAAGCAGACCGCATTTACGGTTCCGGAACGCTATACTAAATCTCTGATCGGAGATAAGTTGATTATTGCACTAACGTAATTTCCCTTATTTCTATATCCACGCTAGCGGTATACTCATTAAAATTTATCGTCCTCTCTGACTTGACAACTTGCAGGAACTTCGCAAGAGGAAAAATTATCAGATACAGGTTTCGCTCACGAGAAAATATCCGATGGAAAAGGAGAATACAATTTCAGCACAGCTATTCATATTTGCCCGGCAAGAGCTTTGCGCATAGCTTTCGTCAAGCTTAGTAAATTGTGAACCGAGAGAGATTGGCTTCGTTTGAGTGACTACTTCTCAGAGTTAAGGCAGAGGTGGGTTCTTCTGCAAGGTGAGAATTTTTCTTCCCATGGATGCTTAAACTATTGAGCTTCCTGCGTTGCGACTGCAGTCGTGACAGCGGCACGTCTGTAAACCGGACTGTAGTGTTCTATTCATAGATTTAGCGCCTGAACTCTCGCGTTGCATCTGTTTGCATTAGAATCAGGACGCATGTATTTTGCGAATGGTACTGCTCTGATCAAATTTCTGAGCGCTACCGGAATATCGACTTTTTTCGGCGTGTAGCTAGCATGTCTTTGCGTGTACCAGAGCCTCAGTCGCGTGCATGCCTACCTGCTTTAGTCTGTGAGAGTCTGAACTTCTGCTACGTCCTGTATGATATGTTGTTCTTTCTTTTTAGTAAATTTTCGAAATAGTGAGCTGCAGTTGCACTAAGTACTTGAGATCTTCCCTATTAAATATCTCCGTTCATTTAGCTACAGCACCTCAACTATTAGCCTATTTGTTCCGCTATCATTGCAATTTCTTTAGTGGCCATAAAGGAATACAGCATGTGTCGAAATAATCAGTATGGAAGCTTGACCCAAAGCAGCGCCATATTTGCCAAGGTTAAATTGGCGCTTTCATGGTTGCTGCGTTCTTCCACAAATAAAACCGCGCCGCTTTGACCAGAATTGAGCTACTATATTGGCGCGTAATGGGAGCTCGTTGTCTCTTCAATGAGAGCGCTACATGTCTGTATGCGGGCGTGCATGCTTTTAAACCCGGAATGCAGATCTGACAGCCATGCTGTTATCTCCATTTCATCATTTTCGCCGACAACACGATATTTGTAGTCAAAGAGAAGGAAGTGACTTGCGCCTAGTTACTCATTCCCACAGACAGCCCATGTTAACATTTCCTTGTCTTATCATTCTGTCCTAATCCCTCAGGTTGATTCTATTAAATATTTGGGTATATTATACGACCCACAGTTAGTCTGGAGGCCTCAAATTAGAAGCCTTGTGCTTAAATATGAACGTGCCCTTGGCCGGTTGATAACAATCCGCAATAAGAAATATGGTATGCGTCGGGACACTCTGCTCTTGCTTTATAAGACCTACGTACGACCAATACTTGAATTCGGCTCCATTCTCTTTTCTGGGGGCCCAAGGTACAAGCTTGAGCCCCTGTTTGTTTTGGAACGACTAGCTCTGCGCCTTTGTTTAGGTCTGCCCAAATCAGTGGCCAATGCTTTGCTATATTTGGAAGCTCGGATACCTAACCTAAATTCGCGGATTAAAAAGCAGCTATTGGCTCTTGACTGGAGTTATTCATTTCGGGTCCAAGGCTATACGCCAATTTTCGCTGCTGAGTTTCTGGCCATTGAGTTGGCCTTGACTAAAATCCCTAGTAATATTTCCTTTCTTTCTGACAGCCTATTCGTGCTGTAATCGCTCGAAAATTCGAGGGACACTCTGCTTTGCCGTTCCCTTTATTTTTTTCTTCCTCCGCACATTTCACATTTGCTTTTTCAATGGGTCCCTGGCCACTGTGGTATTACATATAATGAAACGGCATATTTTTAAGCGAAATTCGCTCTTAGTGGACCTCTTGTTCCACGCATGCCTAATACCGTTTACTTAACTTTAGCACGATTTCAAAATTTCCAACGTCTCCATCACCTCAGTAACGAGCCTCTCCTTTCTGCACCAGATTACCAACACCTCAGATGGCCTTGGCGTGGCCGCATGTGTGTTTCTAGGCTATGTGAAGTGTCTATGACTCTCTTGCGCTGCAGATCACCGAAATTAAATCTGTGTTTATGTCGTTCGAGGCTATCCGCTAGTAGCCTCTGTGAGTCTTGCAAAGAAATTGAATCCATAGATCATTTTTTTCTCTTGTGCCGGAGGTTCGCATCTCTCAGCCAAATTTACTTAGCGGCTCCCCTTTAGGCCTTCCACTAACCATTCCAGTTCTCCTCTCCTTCGGGGCAAGCGTCAAGGGATATGCCTTAAAACCAGTGTGCGATTCTATTCATGATTACACAATTTCAACAGGTACATTCCTATGCTAGGTATGAATTCATTACTTTTTCTTTTCCTTTTTATTTTTTCCAAATTCTAGTTAAACATCCAAATTTATCTGAATACTCCAGTCCTTGAACATATATATTTGCAATCTGCAATGCACCATGACCAATCCTCCGCCGTAGGTATGCGCCATTTTGTCTGAGGTCATCATCATTATTAAAAATACAGTACTATTATAAATGCCTTCTCCTTATTCAGTCAGCCTTGTGGTTCGTGGCGTATCAGTGAGTACTCATCTCCATTTTCATCGCAATATCCGCATAGCTATGTCGGCAGTTTTGTTAGATGCCCGCATTAAAGCGCCATTTTGTCTGAGGTCATCATCATTATTAAAAATACAGTACTATTATAAATGCCTTCTCCTTATTCAGTCAGCCTTGTGGTTCGTGGCGTATCAGTGAGTACTCATCTCCATTTTCATCGCAATATCCGCATAGCTATGTCGGCAGCTTTGTTAGATGCCCGCATTAAATTTCCTCTTTCTGATGACATTAAACGATCGCTGAGCAGCGTCTATAATAGTGATGAGGTGTCATCTAACTGATTGCCGGAAAGAAACTCATTCTTGTAGTGCAAACATTTATTGCTTAGGAAAAGTGAAAGGTTTTATTCTTAAGAAAATCATAGGAGCGGCTAGAGTGTCAGGGAAGGTGCGAGCATTTGATTTCATAGCACCCTGTGGCAAAGTGTGACGCCTGTCCCTTGGATAGAAGAAAAATAGTGAAATGCTAAATCTGTTTTTATGAGGTGTGACCGTGAGCAGCATATTACGCTAAGGCGATAAAATGCTGGAAGAGAAAGGGGTAAGCACGAAACAAGCAAATTAAAAGCTTGATATAATGAAAGCAAAAGTGTAGGCAGGAATTCTCCGTTTTCAAACGAACCGAACCATTACGTGTTTTTGAGCCGGAACTCTCCTCTCATCTCCACTACTCGCTCCATTCTAGCGCGCGACAACACAGGCCAGCGAAAGGGCAGTGTAAACACGCGTTGTATGCACAGAGTGCGCTACAGCGACAATGGGCAGCCCTCTCACGATGCTTGCCTCGAAACAAAAGCGTGTCCCCTCGTGCATGGGCGACGCACCCAAGAAGAATAAAGTGCGTTCAGATGGAGGGAGGACACCTTTTGGCCGCCGCAGCCGTCGTGTACCATCAAGGAAATGTCCCCGCGCGAGCCGAGTTCGTATAATTGTTTAAGTGAAAAGCGACGTTGCGAGCGCGATGAAGCGCCGCGGGCGAATCGCAAAGCACTTATTTGCCTCTCTCGTGCGGCGAGACTTCGCCAGTAATGCGAGCCCGTCTTCCTGCCCCCCGCCAAGCACCGTGTTGTTGGGCACACGACGCGATAGACGCGCATCCGTGTCGCCAGTACGAATAGCGTAAGGTCGGCAAGATTTCCAACGGGCTGGAAAGGGAAGGAAGCTGGAGTGCTTAACACAAATATTTCATTTCCGTGAAAGAAACTAAGAAAGTGACAACACCTCTAAAAGTTCTCATTTCATTTTGTGCGGATATGTCGGGCAGGGCCCTGTTTCCACAAGCGTTCCATCTGGGACATTAGTTGTTCGCTTTCATGTGTTGGGAAACGGCGGGTGGCAACTTTTCAAGTGCGAAAACATCAACTGAACTGCTACCTGCCCTCATGGCTTGCAATTAAGGCCACTCATTATAAACGGCTTTTTTCGCCTTGCGCGCCATGCATATGACTCAGTTAAAACATGCCATAAAGAAATGAGGATTTCGCTAAGTCTGTGTTTACTTTCAGTTCGGCTAAGAGCTGTCCCCAATAAGGCTATAAGCGTCTTATTAATCATTTAAGGCTGTATATCTATTGTAAAATACTCAGGTTTCAAAACTTAATTTGCTTTCTTCTCAAATTTTTTACCTGTAATCTACCCAATGTGTACGCTGTGAAGTGCGAGCGAGTTTTGCTTATGTCCATGTTGAAACCAATTCTATTCAGTTGATTCCACCCCACGTAATGCCCAAAAGGGACCTTAGGGTAAATGAATAATAAAATTAAATAAATATCCTCAGATTTGCGCTCTATTCTTTGACAGAAGTCATAGTGCAACGAACTATTCAAATCATTATTTGTCGTTTCTCGACAACCGCCGCCATGCGACCTTATCACTGTGATTCTAGCGCACGCACCGATCCTGTATTTTTTGTTCATTCTCGTTGTCGCGATGTGCCTCTATTATTTTCTTGGTCGCGCAAGATGCGTCGAGAGGTATCTCGAAAATTCCAGCCACTTGCGTACGTTTCTGCAATGTTCCAGGTTATGCTAGACATATGGTCTGCGGCTTTATCTAGATGTTTCTTCACTGCCTTTAAATGGAGCGTTGGCGCGTGCGATGGGCTGTTACGACCAAGCATCCGCATTTGCGCGCTCTATTGTTCGCCTGTGGGCATGGATAAGTTTTGTGAATATGTGGTGATGGTCCAATGGCTCTAAGTGAGCCTGTTTCCAGGAATCCTGTTTTGTAAGCCTGTTTTGCTTTGTGGACAACCTGCAAATGCCAAATTGACCCTGTCAAGAGAACGTCTGGAAAAACACAAAGAAACGTCCCCCTGCGGGAAATAGCAGGAAGTGCTTTCTTTCTTTTGTTCACCCTTCCAGTCGAGAAGTGCTATCCTCCAGTGATGAATGCCTCCTATCCAAAGGAGACGACAGAGTGACATGTTCGCTGACGTGCAGGACAAGAAAGGAGCATGACTCATACGGCCATTAAGTGATTTCCCGGGAATACAGGAAAGATTTGCAATTGTCGAAAAGGGACCATGTTGGGAGCCCTATGCGGCGCCACGTGCACTCGGGTTTCTGAGAAGTAAAACCCCTTGTCAGAACCAGCCTGTGGTTTCTTTGCTGAAGAATAGAAATGTACCTCCTCTCCTCGCCGTTCCCAAGCTTTTCCCGCCAACAAGTGATCACGCCCAACGAATGAATGCCGGACCAGTCAGTGCTTCAGACCATCAGTGCAGTGATGTGTTCGATTGGATGCCGATACCTGAGGGGCGTGCCCTGGATTTGGTTGGTCAGCATCTTCAGAGAGGGGCTGGACATAGGGGGTTTTAAGGACGCTGCAGAGCACGAAATGTCGCTCTGGGCCCTGGGTAAACGGCTCATCCAGTCGCTTCTCGCTATGAACTCTTAACGCTTGTCATTTTGCTGATGTACCCTTCTTTTTCGTGTAAATAATCTTGTAAATAAGTTTCTCAAAGTGCCATTAAACCTGCTTGTACATATTTCACCAACTTCGAAGATTCAATCCTACTTCAACCCCGAGTCTCTGCACGCTACCAAGTGAAGGCCGGGTCGACGTAGCCCCAGCGTCACGACAACTGGTGATCAGCGGTGGGATCTGAATCTACAAGCCCCAACACTGGTGACCAACGGTGGGATCTGAATCTACAAGCCACAACATCTGGTGATTGGAGGTGGATCTGAATCTACAAGCCACAACATCTTGTGATCGGACGTGGTGTCTCAAGCAACAAGCAGGAGCAACAATCGGCCAACAAGAAAGCAGCTCGGAACATCGATCGCATGTGTGGGTGAGTGCTTGGCTTTTCTTCTGATGTGGACCAGGTTCTAGAACAGGGTTAGATTTTAGAACTGGTAAAAAGAGTGTGGAAACGCCTTTAGGTTTGGTAGTTTGCACAGTTGTTTTGGAAGTAGCCGACACTCGGAGCGATCATGGACCTACAAAGGCTGCAGAAACCGGACCTGTTGCTATTGTGTGAGGAATTGGGAATTGATACAAGTGGTTTGGCACGAAAACCCTTGATTATAAAGGCAATCACTGATCTGGGAACCGATGATGAGGAGCTCAGTGAAGCATGGAACCTCATCGGTCAAAAAAAGGAACAGCTCAGACAGCAGAAAGAGTGGGAAAAAGAGGAAAAGAAGCGTGAAAGAGAAGCAAAAAAGCTGGACCAAGAAATTGAGCTCCGGAAATTAGAACTAGAGTTGAGCAAGAGGTCGGGCAATTGTCCCCAGCTAGCGGTACCTCTTCTCAACAAGGAGGCAGATTTCAAGATGTCAAAGTACATGCAGCCATATGTGATATCAGGGGATATCGGTCTGTATCTGGCTAACTTTGAGCGAACCTGCGAAAAACTGTCCTTCCCGCGAGACACTTGGTCTCAGAGATTATTGACGGTTCTGCCCTGCGAGGCAGCGGAGGTTGTCGCGCGGCTAAGCAAGGAGGACGCGGACAACTACGAGAAGGTGAAAGCTTGCCTTCTGAGAAAATATAGGCTTAGCGCCGAGGCGTTCAGACAACGTTTTCGGAACGCTACTAAGTCCAGGGACGAGAGTTACCCTGAATTCCTATACAATTTAAGAGTCAATTTAAGCGAGTGGCTAAAGAGCACTGATTCCTACAGTGATAGGGACGCTGTAGTCGAGCGAATTCTTTTGGAGCAGTTTTATAACTGCCTCCCAGAAAAAGAAAGAAATTGGTTACAGGACCGAGGCGAAATTAAGTCGGCAACTGAAGCTGCCGAACTTATTGAGGAGTATGCTTCGCGCCGACAATTCAGCAACCCAGCAGTGGATAGGCCCAGCAATCCCAAGTTCAGTGTGAATACTCGTCAGAAAAGGCACTTTGCTAGATTTGCAAACGAAGATAGGAAGGCTTCTTCAGGCAAACGCCCTAGAAAGGACGGCAGTGAGAAAAGTGGGGAAGTGACCAACGCGCAGAACACAAAGAACAAGTTTGGGGCTAGGAAGCCGCTCACATGCTTTAGGTGTAATGAGCAGGGTCACATTGCCGTCAACTGCCGGAAAGAAAAGATTGCTTTCTCGTATGTCAGTGACTGTGATGAAAATATGCAGCTTTTGGAACCCTACCTGCATGACCTAGTAGTCAACGGGAAGCCTTGCAAGGTACTGCGCGATTCGGCCGCAACGATGGATGTTGTCCATCCGGCGTATGTGTCGCCTTCCGACTATACAGGTCAGTGTGCATGGATCCGCCAGGTAGTGGAGGAACAGAGTGTGTGCTTGCCAATCGCGAACGTGGTCATCGAGGGCCCTTTCGGCGAGTTAACAACCGAGGCTGCTGTTTCAGGAAAGCTTCCTAAGTGCTATCCGTATTTGTTCTCCAACAAATCGGATATGCTACTGCGAAAGAGGGGCATCCTTTTCGGAGACAGAGTTGTGCCAGCCTTAACACGTTCAAAGGCGCGAGAACTAGCTACACTGCTAATTCCAGAAAAATCCACCGCGGAGGAAACGACAGCTAAAACAGTGGTCGATGCGGAAGACAGTGGGTCAGAAAACTTTGAGAGCAAGGCATCTCAAATAAGTCAACTTGAAAGTGAGCTTGATGAGACGCGGAATGAGGACGTCCTTGGGAGTAACCTCTTGCCGCCAGTGTCTAGTAATCTCACGAGACTTTTAAGTGGAACCCGAGGGGACCTAGCTATGGAGCAAGCAGTGGTAAATCTAACGTTAAACCTTCCCGAGGAGATGGGGGACAACTTGATTTGCCTCAGCGGAAAAGGAAGCAACGCTCAGGAGCTTCTCAGAAAGACGGAGCAGAGAGGAGAACTAAAGAAATCCCAGCTGTCCGATCTGGGCGAAATAATAACAGAGTTTGAGGCCTGTTTCGTGGACAGGCCAGGCAGGACTGATTTGACTGAGTACGATAATGAGCTGACTTCAGACGTGCCAGTGCGATCAAGGTGCTACCGATTCTCTCCAAGGCAAAGAGAAATTCTGGATAGGGAAGTAACTCGCATGCTGGAATTGGGAGTAATAAAACCCTCGGAAAGCGATTATGCTTCGCCTATGATCTTAGTAGAAGCTCCAGGTAAAGACCCTAGGCCTGTGGTAGACTACCGAAAGCTAAATTCTCTCACCAGGGATCAAGTGTATCCTATTCCGAATATTGAGGAGAGAGTAGAACAGGTCAGTAGAGCGGCATATGTGACTACGCTGGACCTTACTCGAGGATACTGGCAAGTACCGCTCACTGAACGCGCCAGCAGATACGCGGCTTTCGTCACTCCGACGGGCAGCTATCAGCCAACAATGATGAGTTTCGGGCTCAAAAATGCTCCATTTTGTTTTTCCCGACTCATGGATAGGGTTTTAAAGGGGTGTGAAACATTCGCGGTGCCTTATTTAAACGACATTGCGGTTTTTTCCGACTCATGGGCGGACCATATGGTACATATAAGAGCTGTACTGAGCCTTTTGCGTCAAGCTGGACTAACCGTAAAGGCCGAGAAATGTTGCCTGGCAAGGGCGACCGTGGACTACTTGGGTCACAATGTAGGTCAAGGTTTCAGGAAACCCAGCGAGATTAAGATTTCTGCGGTAGCAGACTACCCGCGGCCGAGCACGAAGACGGAAATTCGAGCATTCCTAGGTCTGACTGGGTACTACAATCACTACATCCCTAACTATTCAGCTTTGGCTAGCCCTCTGACCGACGCTCTCCGCAGGACAGAACCGACAAATGTAGTCTGGGACGAACAAAAGGAAGCCTCCTTCGTAAACCTGAAGGCTGTGCTGATTAGCCGTCCGGTATTGCGAGCTCCAGACTATGACCGAGAATTCACGGTCCAGTGTGATGCCAGTGATCGAGGGTTAGGTGCTGTTCTCTGCCAGAGAGATGACGACGGTAATGAGCACCCCGTGCTCTACTTGAGCAGAAAACTGAGTTCTAGAGAGAGGGCTTATTGCGCGTCAGAGAAAGAATGCGCTGGCATTGTATGGGCCATTCAAAAATTGCAGTGCTATCTTGGAGGGGCCAAATTCACCGTAGAGACGGACCATTGTCCCCTGGCTTGGCTGCAAACTGCGACATCGAAGAACAGTCGCCTTCTTAGGTGGAGCTTGATTTTACAGCAGTACAATTTTGAAATAAGATACAAAAAGGGGAAGTTAAATGGGAATGCGGACGCGCTTAGCCGCTCTTTCTAAGCGGTCCGAGATGTTCCTCACCATGTATCCAAATTGATAATCAGGTTTTTTTTTTTTTTTTTTCGTGCGCTTGTATATGTGTGACTATGTAAAGCAGCACGTTTGGTTTTCTAGGAATACGTAGGTCCTAACGTCTTGAGTGTGGGCTTTTCTCGAACAACAATGGCAGTTTTCTTTTGACCTGGTCTCTTCAGACGGGAGCCGAGTGCTTGCTTCGACATGTGGTTGAGTTTCAGACAGCTCGAGCAATTTGGCCTACGACAATCAAGACAACGCGACAAGCAACAGCGAGCTTCAAGCGTTCACGTGCAGGCCATTAAGTCGTCTCTTCATGCAGCAGCTGGGACTGCTGCCCTCCGAGTCTCTTCTGGCGGGGGAGGAGGCTGTTACGACCAAGCATCCGCATTTGCGCGCTCTATTGTTCGCCTGTGGGCATGGATAAGTTTTGTGAATATGTGGTGATGGTCCAATGGCTCTAAGTGAGCCTGTTTCCAGGAATCCTGTTTTGTAAGCCTGTTTTGCTTTGTGGACAACCTGCAAATGCCAAATTGACCCTGTCAAGAGAACGTCTGGAAAAACACAAAGAAACGTCCCCCTGCGGGAAATAGCAGGAAGTGCTTTCTTTCTTTTGTTCACCCTTCCAGTCGAGAAGTGCTATCCTCCAGTGATGAATGCCTCCTATCCAAAGGAGACGACAGAGTGACATGTTCGCTGACGTGCAGGACAAGAAAGGAGCATGACTCATACGGCCATTAAGTGATTTCCCGGGAATACAGGAAAGATTTGCAATTGTCGAAAAGGGACCATGTTGGGAGCCCTATGCGGCGCCACGTGCACTCGGGTTTCTGAGAAGTAAAACCCCTTGTCAGAACCAGCCTGTGGTTTCTTTGCTGAAGAATAGAAATGTACCTCCTCTCCTCGCCGTTCCCAAGCTTTTCCCGCCAACAAGTGATCACGCCCAACGAATGAATGCCGGACCAGTCAGTGCTTCAGACCATCAGTGCAGTGATGTGTTCGATTGGATGCCGATACCTGAGGGGCGTGCCCTGGATTTGGTTGGTCAGCATCTTCAGAGAGGGGCTGGACATAGGGGGTTTTAAGGACGCTGCAGAGCACGAAATGTCGCTCTGGGCCCTGGGTAAACGGCTCATCCAGTCGCTTCTCGCTATGAACTCTTAACGCTTGTCATTTTGCTGATGTACCCTTCTTTTTCGTGTAAATAATCTTGTAAATAAGTTTCTCAAAGTGCCATTAAACCTGCTTGTACATATTTCACCAACTTCGAAGATTCAATCCTACTTCAACCCCGAGTCTCTGCACGCTACCAAGTGAAGGCCGGGTCGACGTAGCCCCAGCGTCACGACAGGGCATTCTTAGTTTGAAGACCGACGAGCACGTTTGCTTTTATCGCCGCCGCCGATTCGCTGACTTCTTTTGCGGGCGCAAGTGAGCCCAATTAAGAGGTTTCATTCAAGTGCAACACCAGTGTCTTCATTTGTGGATATCGGGCTTGTCACCGCTACGTGACATATGATGGAGGTGCTGCCATTCGATATCCGGCTTACTCCTTCTAGCGAAGACCTCATCGTCGTTCCTGAAGCCCTGGGGGACCAGCCGAGATCACCGAGCCAGCCGCCGACTTCAAGGGCTCCAACCCGAACACGGTCTACTGCCGGATCCCGTTCGACCTCGGAAGAGGTTTTCAACGTGAGCAATGGCCCAAGCTATGGTACCGGTTGTCATCCAGCAGCCCCGGCCGACAGCCCCCCATTTTCGACCGCAACCCTGGACAAGATCCAGAGGACTAGCTGGGCCAGTACTAAAGAGTTGCCGTATTCAACAATTGGGATGATGTCTTGAAACTTCGAAACCTGTTCTTCGCTCTTGATGGAACAGCTCGGACGTGGTATCAAAACCACGAGTCTTCGCTAACGACATGGGAGGACTTCACGAAGGAGCGGTTGAAACAGTTCGCTAGCGTGGTTAGGAAAGAAAGAGCGGAACTGCTTCTTCTGTCCAAAGCCCTCCCCAAAGAGCCCGTCCCCGCCTACATTGAGGAAATGAAACGCCTGTTCCACCGGGCCAACCCAAACATAACTGAAGGTGATAAAGTTAAAATTTTGATACGAGGCGTCAAATAATCTCTTTTTGCGCATCTCGTGAGAAACCCACTCCAAACGGTGACCGAATTGGAAATGGAAACGTCCTAAATAGAACGGACCCTATACGCCCGGACTCGGCAGTACAACTGGCCTCTTCAAATGTTCTCTACAAGCAACTTCGACGTCACAGCTACAAGCGGAGATAACCACTGTGAGGTTATTCGTGAAGTGGTCCGAGAAGAACTGCGCCGGTTGCTACCGTCACCCCACAGTCCCAGGTAGCGACGCTCATGGAGGACACCGTCCTTGATGAAGTGCAGCATGCGCTTGGGAATCCTACGTTGACGGATATAATGCAGCAACCCCAAGCTATGAACGATGTCGCTGCCGCACGCCGTCCAACACCCCGACGCGAACCACCAGGTCGCCCTTTACGCGAACAAGCTCCTCCTGAACGCCGCTTCTTGGCACCCACCCGCCAAGTCTACGAACGTCCTTCCAGCCCGAGGAAATGCGACACCTGGAGGATGTTGAACAACCGCCCGCTGTACTTCCATTGCGGTGAGGCAACCTTTTACGCCACTGCTCATACATGCACGTCGGCCTGCGCGGCTTCACCATCAACGCCCACGACCCCGTCCTGGCGAACTACCAGATGAAATCGAACGCTACTTGCGCAAGACAGAGTCACCAAGCCGTCGGTACCGCCCTCCATCACCGTACAGCGACCGAGTTGCGTCGCTGGGCCGCAGTTACGTCCGAAGGTCTCCTAGCCCCCGTAGGGGAAACTAAAGGCAGCAACTTTTGGAGGTAAAGTTGCTACACGGCGAACTGAAGATCCTCCGCCGTCGACGACGAATAACGACGACGCCGCTATTACGCCGACGCTCCTTATGAAGCTTTCTTCGCTGATCACGCCCCCAGACTTCAAAGTGACACCGCCCCTACGTACGACGGCAATATCGACGCCGCCGCCCAGCGACAATAAGCCCAGGCTGCGACCTCAGCACACGACGAAGTAGAGTTCGAACACTGAAGCCAACACATAATACGAGGACAAGAACAAGTGACCTCGAAGTTGCTGTCGATGGTCGCACGGTTACCGCCTTAGTGGACACCGGAGCAGACTATTCTGTCATCAGTGGATCGCTAGCCGTTCAGCTCAAGAAAGTGACGACCACTTGAGATGGCTAGCTAATCTGCACTGCTGGTGGTGACTTTCTTACGCTGTCCGGACGATGCACTGCAAGAGTATTAGTAAATGGACGCATTTATCCTAGGATCTTCGTGGTCTTAAAGCAGTGCTCTCGTGACGTGATTTTGACTGCGGACTTTTTGAATGAGAATCGGGCGATCATCGACCTTCGCTCGAAGATCATGCTCTCGACAAACGAAGTCATACCTACTGCGACGACATCGACGCATCACATCGCTCTAAACATCCTCGACGGATACTTAACCGTGTCGCCCCGATCAAGTGTTGTCGCTTGCGTGGGAAACGCCGACATCGAAGGCGTCGTCGAAGGAAACGTCCAGTTGCTCTTTGAACGAGAGCTCGGCATCGCAAGCGGTATCGCCCATTTCCGGCGTGGACAAGCTCACGTGCTGGCCACGAACTTTACCGAAGGATACCGGTATCTCAACAAGGGGACGAATATTGCTTTTCTCGACTACCTAGCAGACATCCGGGTGCCTTCGCCCACCCTGAACTCCTCGAAGCTGATGCACTTAACCAAAGCTACCAGCCCACGTTCGACGTCAATTCAGCGCTACCCCGAGCCAAGCAAGACTAGATACGCATGCTTCTTCAAAGCTACAGCGAATGCTTTTCGTCAGAATCGAAGGTGCGTCAGACTCGGCTAAGCACCACATTGTCAAGGACGAACATACTTGACCTCTGCGTCAAAGTCCTTACCGTGTGTCACCGCGGGAACGCCAGGCCATCCGCGATCAAGTTGAAGAAATACTTCGTGATGACGTCATCCAGCCTTCGACCAGCCCATGGGCGGCTCCTGTCGTTCTGGTGAAGAAGACGGAACATTTCGTTTCAGCGTAGATTACCGCCGCTTGAACAGTATAACAAAAAAGGATCTCTAACCCCTCCCCGCATCTACGACACACTGCATCGGCTCTGCAACGCGAAGTACTTCTCGTCGATGGATCTGAAGAGCGGGTACTGGCAAATTGAGGTCGACGCGACCGCGAGCAAGCGTTCACAATACCAGACGGCCTCTTCGAGTTCAAAGTAATGCCTTTCGTCATCTGCTCTGCACCAGCTACGTTCCAGCGAGTAATGGATACAGTGAGGGCTGGATTGAAGTGGCAAATTTGTCTGGTGTACATAGATGACGTCGTTGTCTTCTCCTTAAGCTTTGAAGACTACCTGGAAAGGCTTCGAACAGTGCTCGATGCAATAAAATCGCCAGGGCTAACATAGAAACTAGAGAAATGCCACTTCGCCTACGAAAAACTGCGGTTTCTAGGTCACATCGTTAGCAAGGATGGTGTTCGCCCAAATCCAGAGAAAACAGCTGCTATCGCACAGTTTCCACGGCCCGCCGATAAAAAAGCTGTGCGCAGATTCCTTAGGCTTACTATCAACGATTTATCAGACCGAAGCGTTGACGCAGCTTACAAAGACTGACGTATAGGTACATTTTAAATGGGATGCGCAGCAAGGAGAACTTAAGCGCCGCCTACAGTCCCCTAATGACCTGGGCTACTTTGGCTTAAATGCCGAGACCGAAATTCACACCGACGCAAGCAGTGGGGGCTTGGGCGCCGTTCTCGTTCAGAAGAATGCCGGACAGGAGAAAGTTATCGCGTAAGCTAGCAGGTTCCTCTCAAAAGCCGAAGCCAATTATTCCACGACGGAGGAGTACCTCCCGATCATCTGGGCCACTTCAAAGTTTCGCGCGTACCTATACGGTCGACCATTCAAGGTGATAAGTGATCACCATGCGCTCTGCTGGCTTGCCAACTTGAAAGACCCCTCTGGTCATCTTGCAAGAGGGCGCTTACGCCTATAAGAATTTGTCATCACGGTGATCTACAAGTCTGGCCGTAAGCATTCCGACGTAGACAGCTTGTGACGGGGTCCCTTTGACACGCCCCCTTCTTAGGATCGGTAAGCACCAGCAGTTTTGCTCAGCAACAGCGCTCGGACCCCGAGTTGAGAGACTTAGCGGATTACCTAGATGGCAAGACCGCTTCTCCTCCGACTTTGTTCAGGCGTCAGTTATCGTCCGCGCTACACAACAACGTCCAGTGGAGAACTTTGCACCCAGCAAGACCACATATCTCCTTGTCGTGCCGAAGGAAATATGAAAGGAAACTTTACAGGCTTATCCACGATGAGCTTGACAGCAGGACATCTCGGAATGGCACGCACGCTGCATCGAGTCCATCGCATGCACGATACAAGAGCGTTTCGACTTTATTGAAGAAACCCTCAAGCCCATTGTATGCAGCCCCACCTTTGCTGGCAATTCGCCAACCACCCATACCTCCAAAAACAGACACAAGCCCAAACTCCGTCACAACCATTTCCCAGCCCCAAGTCACAATAGGATCACTACCGGGCCTTACTGTCTGGCAGTGGAGCTGCTACAGTTACAACATGAGAGCAGTGCTGCAACAACACATCACCGAGGTAACCAAGAAACCCGACATCATTCTGCTGCAAGAAACAGTGACGGCGGCCCCAGCCCTCCCTGGGTATCGTGCTCACGTTAGCCCAGCGGAGGGACGAGGCGTCTGCGCGTTCGTCTGGAAAGGGCTCACGTTCATTGAGCGCCAACTCAGACACGGCGGCAGCAGGGTGGAATACACCTTCACCGAAATCATTCCAAGCAAACAACGGAAAGGCAGCCTGTTCATCGTTAACACCTACAGTAACCCCAAGCACCAAACACGGAAATTCAAGACCTATACTACACAGCCAGCACCCAAGCCAAATGCAACACGTTGCCGATTGGAGGAGACTTCAACGTCTCCCATCGAGCGTGGGGTTACGTGAAAGACACGGCCAAGGGACGGGACCTACTACAGGATACCCTGGACCACAACTGTACCCTGATCATGGATGGATCCCGCTCATCCTGCCCGAATCGGCAACTCCGTAGCACGAGACACCACACCAGACCTTACATCCATCAAGATCGACCACACGGGCAAAGCAACATGGGGCAACACCGGCGTCGAACTGGGCAACGACCACTACATCCTCGAAATTACGATACCCAACCAATTCCGGGGCAACACCATTGCACACAAGTGGACGGACTGAGACGCTAAACTGGGACGCTAAAAAATTAGCTAAACTTAACCATACGAAAAAGAATGAGGGAGGGGGGGGGGGGTGAACAGCAACCTGCAACAGTACAGCAGATTTACTAAGATGCCTTCATGACTACTACTAATGTCGCCAAAGGTTTCTTCGCGATGCAACGGTGACTTCTACAGACGAATTCGTGACAGTTTCTCAAGAGGAGAAAGATCAGTATTGCATAACATGCGGGGAGAGGGGCACTCTAGACCACATAATTTGGGAATGTGCTGGCAGCCCGGGCGCCGAGCAAAATATTAAATAGAGAAGCCTGGGATGCCTTGCTGCGGAGCGAGAACCGCGCTCAAAAGCAACAAGCCATCCGCCTGGCGGCTGAGGCCGTGAAGCAACAATGTGTCTTCACCAGTCCTTAGTTTGCGAAGCTCCTGAGTAGGGCTCCCTTACGCCTGCGTGCCGGGGGGTCCAAAAAGGAGTCTCATTTTGGCGGAAATAAAACGTTTTGATGACGATGATGATGATGAGCAGCAATGATGCGTAGTGACGACATGCAGCAGCAATGACCAGTCCAGGTGCGTCGCATACCGAACGCATAAATGTTTCCTTTCTTTGCCGTGTGCGTGTTGTGCCGTGTTGGGTTTAGTGGCGCATAACCAACTGAGGCTACCATGCACCGACCACAAGGTTTACTACCAGTTTGGTGCATTCATAGATTGCAATTGTTCTGCGCTATATAGTTTGTGCATGATGTTAGCCTCTTTTAAGAAACTAAGAATGCAGGATAAGTCAACAAGGGCATTTTTCCCTGAAACCAATGCCGGTTGTAAAGGAATGTGTTCGTTGCAGAACTTTGTGAAATGTTTTCTTCTCAGTGTTTCAATTTTTGTTTACATGAGTATAAGACGTGGTTTACAGTAAGGTAATCACTGCATGCATCACATATGGGTTTGCCTTGCTTTGTAAGTAGGAAATTATGTGCGAGATGTGTGTGTCCTATACGAAGGCGGCATAAAATCCTTTCCTTAAAACGCTCCTGGTAAGTACTTGATTTCCACTCTCCCAACACAGGTTTTATCAAGTGAAGTTTGTTATTTATTGCATATTCCAAGTGGACTGCTATTTATCCCACTGTTTATCGTGTGTCAACTTCATGCAATACTTAAATGGCACATTTACTTTCTTTATTTGACTAAGCTTGAGCCGCACATACAACTGCTCTATCTTTCCCTTTGATTCCAACGTGACTTAAGACCCAACAGAATTTGATGTTTAGACCCTGTGCAGTGGCAGTTGTTGTGAATGGTGTCTCCAAGCAGCGGTGTGACTGCATTACAGGGGGCTGTGAGTACGCTAAGGGTGTGTGTGTAAATAATGCTGTTTGTAATACTCTATTTTCGCTACAGCGACAGATATGGCGTAGCACTCAGCGGTGAAGATGGATGCAGTGCGGAAGCAGAGGAATTACTGCCGCAACGCGGAATGACGAAATAATATTGACAATTGCTCACTGCCTTAGAGAAAACACACGAATTACAGCTAAAATTATAGCCTACCCTCAAATAATGAGACATTCCAAACGCTGCATACGTTATTCGCAGGCGGGCTGAAATGAAAGCTTTGCGCATGAAAAAAAAAAAAAAAGAAACATTGAAGACCTTCGTGTCTGCCGGTGGGTACAACGTTACATTCGACGATACCTTAATAAACTTAGTCGGCAACGACGGCAAGAATTCAGGTCTACTCTTGATGTGCGCCGATCAGTAACAAAATTTTGGCGGATTGTTCGCGGTATACGCACACCGCTCCAGCAGCTTCACCCCTTCCTTCACAGCACTATAACTCCGTGAAAGAAAATCCATAAAAAAAATCTCAGAAGAATACTGCAGAATACTAGCTGTCAGCAGGGTCAGGGTCTTCAACATTCTCTACAGATGGTCCCACGGGCATCACCCAGGCAGAAGTATCAGCGATGGACCTACCTTTCACATTGCAAGAGCTATCCACAGCTATCGCGGAATCAAACAGGCGTACGCCTCCGGGTCATCATGAAGTGCCCTATGGCGCCACCTCAAAGTTACATCTCAACTCCCGTCTTAGACTCCTGGAATATAACAATTTTTTCTGAATGTATGTTCAGGTCCCCATGGAATGGAAGCTGGCAAAAATCGTTCCCGTTTCGAAACCTTGCAAGCCGCCAACAAGCTACGCATCCTTCCGGGCCATCGCTCTCCTGAGCTGCGTAGGTAAGCTTATGGAGCCAATTCGTCTTCAAACGCATCACTTGGTTTCTCGAAAGCCGAAATAAATATCGAGAAATGAACGGGTTTCGCCAGAATAGACCTGCGACTAATCGTTTCATCACCCTTATATCGTCACTTGAAGAGTCCCTTCAATTCCGACAGTCATTTTTCTTGACATCAAGGCCGCTATTGGCTCTGTTTTTCATCGTGCAATTCTCGCAGCCTTGGCAGGTATTAGTCTCGGAGGAATGCTGTACAAGTGGATTGGACGCTATTTACAAGAGCGGCAAATTTTTATGAGCACTCCAAAAGGCCCAGCTCTCTATCACGTAGTGGAGAGAGGTGTACCTCAGGGAGCGGTGCTCAGCCCTCTTCTATTCAATATTGCCCTTGTACACATAAAAAGAAACCTTCCGCAAGGAGTGCACATAACGATTTACGCAGACGACATCTGCACCTGGAGCGCATCACGTTCTCGGCATGTTACCCAGCAACGTCTTCAGAGAGTGTTACTACCCATCTCGGTGTACCTGCTCCGCAAGGTCTTCACCCCTCACCAGAAAAGAGTAGCCATGGCTTTCACGAGAAACGCAATGGCTCGATGTCCACTCAACCTAGGTGGACGATCACTGCCTTATGTACGATGTCAGCAATTCCTGGGTGTTATGATTAACAGTACTATCTCTCTAGGTCACCTCTGATTAATCACAGCAGCGTCACAATTTTTCAGTTTGATGGCGGAAACAAGGTGGAGCTGCAATTGTCGATCAATTTTTGTTCTTGAAAAAGCATATTTTGAAGGTACCCTGCGCTATTATCTAACGGTGCTTCAAAGACTACCTCTACGAAGCAAGAAGATTCTTGAGCCGCGTGGAACAACTGTTTGCGGATATACCTTGGACTCTGAAAGGGTTCTTCTGCATCAGGAACGCTAGCAGAAGCAAGATGTCTCCCTCTGGATGTGATTGCCGCGAAAAAAAAAAAAAGAAAAAAGTCTATGCGTTCTCATATCCGACATGTCCTCCAAGGGAAGAAGCACTCCTTATACCATTTCAATCGAACTCATCGTAACTCTAGCTTTGAACAAGCTGTGCAGCTATTAATAATAATAAAAAAAAAAACTACTGCCTACAACATTTCCGTCCTGGACATTCTCGCCTCTAAACGCGAGGACGCTTATTCTAGGTGTAATTACAAAGAGCCGCATGCCACAGGCAGCGCTACTGCAAGCTAGTCTCGTCCACTTCATCGAGGACTATATGCAGCACACCCACATATTCACCGATGGTTCAACAACTCAAGAAACTTCTTCCTGCTGCCTTGATATGCCTTAAACATGTCATATCAAATCTTACCGACTGCCGTGGAAGACATCATCCACAACAGCCGAACTTCACGGTATTAAAGAAGCTGTTTCCTATCTCCTGCGCCGAAACCCTGATATATGGGTTATCTTTGCCCACTCTAAAGCATCCTTGCCTCCGCTGAGGGGCTTTAAACGTCTAAACACTCGGCATCGCCTCAACCACCAGGATCCCCTTTTCCCCAGACACGGCGATGCTACACACGGCAAAGCGTGATTGCTCAGGGTCTGTGATTTCGCACAGTGCACGCAAACATCTGCTTTAACAGATGCTCCCTGTGGGGTCTTTGCCGGGTCTGTTGCTACAGCTTTCGTCTTTTGCGGAATTCCGCAACAGTACATCAGCCCTGTTAAGAAAATGCCGTCGTGATAGCTGCTGGAAAATATGCAATGCTCAAAATATTTTCGTGATTTTAATATAAATTTTTGTATTTAATTGCTTAAATGCATAAAACACCGTCATAAAGCTCCAAACCCATTTATGTTACGTCCCTGATAGTTGTGCACCGTTCTGAGCTGTTGAAATTGGTAGCATAGAAGATGGTGGCAATAACAGTTTCAGCTAGGCCGTCGAAGCAAGGTCAGCCATGGCGAAAGACAGCAACGCTAGTATGTATCTGGTAGAAGTGGTAGAAGTGTCAAGCATGACTGCAACAGCTTCCTTTTCAGCTGCAGCGAGCGGCGCCTGCCTCGAAGGACTCCGCTATTTTTTCAGGCTAAAGTACGAGAAAGACATGCACAGCGCTAACTTCTGAACGTTGCGTGCACATGCTAACGTTATTTTTCAGTTAGCGTCCCGCGCATGCGCACTTTAGATCCGTTATTCTGTTAAGCACGAAATCAAGAAAACCCTGCTATACTAAAGCTCTCTAATAACTTGCAGTCACTCGTCGCACATGTTTAGCGAAGTTACTGCCTATTATAAGACATTAGCCGAATATGCTCTAAGCCGAGAAAACCCCTAGCCATGGAGGACGAAGTAATCCTACGAAGACTTTAGACTAATCCTTTCCACAATTTCAGTGTGCTCAACAAAAGGCAGCCTGTACAGTACAAGAACAAGTGCGCAGTCTGTGAGAAATCTCTACACATACCACATTGTAAGAGAATGCCAACAAGATTACGGTAACCCACCTACTAAGGAGCAGTGGGAGGAGGTGCTGCCGCTTTGAACATCAATTGCGTCTAATAGCATGGCCTAAGACTATTGTAGCCTCCAATGGAATCCTGGATAAAGACGAAGAGTTTCATCTGTTGTGACCTCTTCCTTTTAACTCTATGAAAATTCGGTCGACACGGTACATCAAGTTTCCAGCTTTTAGTGGTGCGCAGAACACGAAGCGCTATAAGAATAAGTTCCTGATGTGAAATACACCTGTCTACCGACAGCAGCCATCAGCTTCCATCAGATTCATCAGCAGCGGAGGAGGTTGAACGAACCTGCGGTTCAGCTTGGGTCTTGCCCTTTTCTGAATTACTATCGTTGAGTGGTGTACACGCACGCACTGACTGTTCGGGTGCCGCATTGTGCAGTTTGTCGATCACCACGCGAGGATATGGCCGATGACGTTGTTGGTTACGGAGCAATTGCATGATACGTATCAACCCCGTATCAATCTCATGAGATTGGAGTTAAAAGTTGCAGTATAGAAGTAATTCATTAACGCCTATGAAAGGAGCTTTGTGACGGCGTGGCAGCAGATGGCCTGTGCCACGCCAATGGCTGTTGATGTCGAGCTGGCGGAGTCTAAATATCGCATATTGTGTAGTCAGAGGATGATGGTACGTTGTTTTAGTTAGGACGGGTAGCCTGCTATCGTAGCATAAAAAATCAAACCCACATTGGTTTAGTACGTTTGACATAAAGCGCTCATAAATTGACACACGGGGGAGTGAGAAGACACACGATGCGTTACTGCCAACTAATTTTTTATTCGAAAGTCCGGTTGGAATAGACAATAGATATTGTCACGCCACGATAAACCTTAAGGAATATCCTCAAAAAAGTTTGAAGGAAAAGACTTTTAATGGACTACGGCCAACAGTCATGCGTTGCCGCTTCGTTCTCCTTGATCGCTCGGGTTCTCAGGCGGCGGCGTATTCGGTGCTGCGGAGCCGCGGCGATATGGGCACGTAAGAGGAATAAGACAAACCGCTTTATGTCAACATAGTCTACCAAGTAGCTCACACCCGTTCCTTGATTATTTTAGTAACCTGCTCCGTCCTGCCGCCGTTTTGTTATGACCCACGGCAACAATATTTACTTCGTGCCTCTAGAATGAATACAGTTAGAGAACCTCGTTTTCTTACCGTCACGCACTTATAACAGTATTGTGCATAGTTAATATTTGATTGGCCTAATGCATATAATCTCTGACCTCTCTGGCCCATGAAGCTTAATTATATCTACAAGCTGGTGTTCAATAGAACTGCGTCGTTCCATATGGACTCCTCTGCCTGCGCATTTCTTTCTATTTTCTTTCTTTTCCTGCTATTGTTCTTTCCTTCCACGCAGCGCGCTTTCTTCGCTTGGTTTCCTTAAGCATGACATGTACCCAGGAAACGTCCAGCTTATACGCCCACCATGCAGCGCATAACATTGAAGGATAAGCGCATTGTTTTCTTATTCCTGTCACCGCCCAGTTTCTTCTCCAGTTGTACCTTCTAATGTATTTTTTTTTTCTCGCGTGGGCAACCCGCGCTCCATTCAACCGCGCTTTGCCGTCTCTACGCGGAGAAACTTCCGAGCCACTTTCATTCTCCGGGGGCCTTCTGCTACGATCTTGACGGCGGCGGGGTACAAAACGCTTCCACGAGAGTCTGCGCTATGCATCCCGCGCACCTCTCAGCGAGCGAGCGAGCTGCCAGCCAGCACGCGCCCATCATCATCAGCAACGTTCGCGGCCAGAAAGCCTGACGCGTGCGCGGGTGGAGATTGGCTCGGATAACTTGCCCCGTCCGCGCATGCAACCGCTCCCACTTCCATCCCCATTTCTCCGTTGTTGTTGTTTTTCAGCGGCGGCATATTTCGCGCCTTTACAGTTTTTTTTTCCTCCCAGTTTATGTACTGTCAGTGCACATAAACCTAGAAAATATGCATATCAGCAGGGGGTCGTAGCTCTTTGAGCGCCTATAGAGCCGCGTTGGCCCAAACTTTTCACTTTGTAGTGTTTATTAGGAGGAAGAGGAGGAGACGTGCCGGAAGCTTTCCTCGTTTTTTCTTTTTTTTTTTGTCTTTCCTATTAGAGCAGCGGCGATAAGTGGGCGATGTCGCGCGGACAAAGTACAGACAGGCCAAGTTTCCCTGCTGACGGTCGCACGTTGGATTATGCAATTTATAATTTTACATGGCTAGCGCGCTCACAGTGAAATCATCGAAGCAATTTCGGAACGCATTGCATTTGAAATATTGTCACGACTGAAGCACGTGGCAATATTCTGTGGTTAGTGGCAGCGTAGCTACAATATTACCTTCGTGCTGGTTGACTTAGGGTTCATGACCACCTAGTTATACGTAGGTATGCACTATGGCCATACGGGGAAGCTCTAGTGGGGAGAAAAAAAAAGGGAATATCAGTCACAGTCATCCAGAGCCAGCCGCGAAGATAAGGGTGCCAATGTGTCTGGGCAGAGTCGGGAAACTGGTTTAATATTACGAAGAAAGAACTGTTACAAGAAGACAAGAAACAGACTCACACCAGGACACTGACTCGACTTTTCACAAGACAGCAATCGATAAGCGTGTTGCACTCACAAGAGTTTCCTGTCGCTCCACGCTCAGGCTGATGGCTCCCTCCTAGTTTTATTTGCACGCCATGTACCATTTATAGGGGAATATACACTTATATTTATATACTTTTGTTTTCGGTCGCGACTGAATGAATTAGGGTCATTCAGAGACACTGAGTCAAAGACACCAAGGTTGTTGTGCATACTCTAGACACAGACACATATGATGTAATGATTAGTCGGGATTAAACTCTGAAATTACAAGTGGTTTGTTTATGTTTTAGTTACGTTTTATTTATTATTATATGCTAAAGGTTACAACGGTCAATGTGCAAGCATTTCGAAGGTTACCGTGAAATCATTGCCAAGTAACCTTTGATCAGTAACCTGTGAGCATCATGGTAACCATGTGTCGACAAACCAGACGATGCGCACGTAGAGAGGACATATGGTGCTTGATGGGCAGGAGTGTATCTGTTTTGAAAGCCATGCAGCGCGGCTGTGCTTTCGGCCGTTCAAAGCATGGTTGCTCGAAAAATTAGGCTCAACATATTCCAAGCTTGTCATTTCTGCATGAAAACATATTATTTTTTGTAAGCGCTACCCCTTATCAACCGATATGGGATTTTAGGTGCATATATGTGCTTGGTAGTGATGTGCATGCTTTTGTGTATTCACGATGGCGCTTCTGAGTATGGCTGCTTGATTTCTAGAATTTTAAGTATTTCGCTCCTTGTTTATTGATGCCAGCGCTTCAAGCTCTCAACGCCACATTCCGCTCCCGATTTAAAATATTTGCGTGACTCCGGAACCTATGCAGACGTGTACTTTACGCACCACGTAATCCAGCCTACTTGAGTGAGGCTTCAGTGCATGAGTGACCACGATGGGCGTTGATCTGTCAAGGGCCTGAGGAACGTCCCTATCTCTGCCCCCCCTCTTAGTTCATATCTCAGGGCTATCTGGGCTATAAATTGACTCGAATCCGCAGGCATGATCGTTTGATAGACGGCCATAGGAGCATTCTTCTCGGCGCATGGCTGAGCGTCAGAGTACAACTTCGATGTTTAGAAGAAGCATGCTTAAAAAGAAGTGAGCGCCGTGTAACCTGCATCCAGAGGAGTGCAATGGGACGAGTCTCTACAGCTGCCAGCGTGTGCAAGCTGTCACGTAGCTTGGCACACAGTTTAAAGTTAGGGTATTATGAAGAATGTTTTAATTGTTTTCGAGATTTATTAAGCAGAATAAGATCTGCAGCCACATTTTCTTATTTGTATTAGAAAATGAGAAACATCGAAAACAGGTTGCCAGTATCGTTTAAGGAAACCTGCATGCATCTGCTAAACAAAACATCACTTGCAGATAAGCCGAGAGCAAAGCAGGGAAACACAGAGATGCCTTTGTCCTTTTGGCAGGCGCATGTTCTACGTTTTGGAAATACTGCACAGTATTAACTATTGGCGAGCATGCTCTGCCGTTGCATGGCTCCGCGTCGGTGTGCGCCCCTAGACATTTGAAGATTTGTAGAGATTTGACGACCCAGAAAGATATGCCTTCATGGGTGCATCGGCAGCCTTCAACTTGAATACCTAAAACAAAACTTTTTATAGGGAGCTTGCATGAAAAGATGCATGCTTGATAATCCACCATGATGTTGTCGTTTACAGCAGACAACGCAGCACGGCACTGCCACACAGACTCGTCTGCATGGTCGCGTAGTGCGCGCAGACGATACTGGCGTGATCCGATAGGCCGACTGCTGGCTTTTCATTATTCAAAAAAACAAACAAAAAAATACATCTGCACGGGGGCAAGAAGGCAAATGATTCATCTAGCGATGCTGACGCGAATGGCTTGCACGGGCCAACACACGCGAGGTCGACGCCAGTCCGGGCAAGTATCAAATGGCTACAGGTCCAGACGCGTAGTGCAGTCAGTCGTTGTCGCGTAGCTAGAACAGGTCCGCATCGCACTGATTTGCATTTCTTCATAGTCTTTTCTGGCAGATCATCGACGTTCCTCAGGAATCTATTGCATGCACATAATGGCCGCGCACGAACAGACGCGTGTTTGTTCGGTGGACCGTCGAAAACAACAAAGCACTAGCTCAATTCATCCTGGCTGCGCTGCCCGTCGTCTGCTGCCAGCGACATCATGATGTCGGATTACCCGGCATGCATCGCTTCATGCAAGCTCCCTATTCAGAAAACTCATAAGCGAAACACAGCCAGCCCAGCACGCCGTTGAGCTCTGGCAGACTCGCGTATGCACATTGGGAAACTTGTGCAGAACCAACTTATCAATTACAAGCGAGCACATGATGTCAATTATATCGAAGTTGCTCCGCAACTGTTCGGCTTCGTTCTACCGCACTCAGCTGGACATTCGAAGCCTCACTGAAACCCCTCGAGATGCTCTTTGATATATTCATTGAACGCTCATATCGTATAAAGAAACTATCACCCGTCTACTTGAATGCCTAAAGCGACCGTTAAAATACAGAAGAGATAAAAGCAAAACACAGAAATACAACCTGCGCTGCATGCCTTTATCTTCTTGGCGGACGCCATCACTTAGCATGAAATCTCAGTGAGCACACTCCGTAGGTTCCCAATTGCTCCGCAGGTGTTCGGCTTGCCGGAGATGAGTCTTCAGTCTATCGCTATTGTTTGTACCAAGTGTTCCACTTCACTATATTTGACACCTCATCTGTCAGGATAGCCTCACACAGGGAGTTGTGCGATTAGCTGCTGCCCGATAGCCTTTGTTTGCTTAACCGTTTTAATTGCAACACAGTGATTTAGAAGACGCGCTGTCATGTGTACTTTAATTGTGTTCAATGCAGGCAAATGGAATGCGAAACTTAGCATTCTTTTCCTTCTCTACTTGGGGAAAGGAAAAAGACCGCCATTACTAACTGCATGCTCCTGACTTTTTAGTGCGACAGAACAAAAGAAGGTACCTAAACACCACAACAAAATAGGCAGGTGGAATTCAGCACCATAGTCACTGCAACCCGACGTCAGCGGACATTGCGTTTCTGCCGCGCTTCCTGCGTATTTATTTTTCTTTTTTTTTTCTTTTTTTTTTTTTTTTTGGGGGGGGGGGGGGGGCTCAGCTTCGGTTTTGTGCGAAAAAAAAAGCGCCGCGGATTTTTTTCACGTTAGCGGGCATTAATTTTTTTTTTCTAATTTTTCGCCCTGACATCACTAAGACCTTCCCATTGGCACCAACCGCCCTGCTTGGTGATTTCATAAGTTAATTGGTGAGTTTTAAGAAACTATCAGTATCATTACAAAAAAATTGACTATAAACTGTGTCCGCTGCAGGTCAGAGTATGTTCCTATTATATATATATATATATATATATATATATATATATATATATATATATATTGTCACGCGGCGACAAGCAAGGAGACGGCACAACATGGCGACAGGGTGTATGATGATTTAATAGCTGGCCTAGCGCGAGGGCTCCTCTCGCACCACTATATAGGCACGTGCTTCGGTGCGTCAGGAGAAAGAAGAAGCTGGACCGAAAAGGAAGAAGGGCACAAGAACAACAGCCTTGCGGGCCTGAAGTGCTTAGACTACAAATAAACACCACCCTTTTGTACTGAGTACGTAAGAGTTGTAGTGGAGCTTGCGGGATAGATCAACGCGAATCTCCGTTTTCTTCGACGAAGCCGCCGACTCGCTGGTTTACCACCTCTACCATCAAATATGGACGCTGGCCGAGCAACACCCGCGAACCGCACACCTTTGGTGGAAAATCTGACGAGAACGTCGACGAATGGCTAACCAACTACGGACGGGTACAATCGTTGGGATTCGACCGTGAAACTAGCGAACGTAGTGTTCTTATTGGAAGGCACTGCATTATTTTGGTAATCATGGAGACTCACTCACCAGCTGGGATCGTTTCACAGAAGAAACAGAGAAGTGCTTTGGCGACGTATCCGCGAAGAAGAAACGCGCAGAGCAAACGTTGCTGCAACGAGCCCAGGTACCTGGCGAGACTTGCAGCACATATATCGAGGACATTGTGAAATTGCGCAAGATTGTGAACCCACGAACGTCCGAGGAAGATAAAGTGGGACACCTGCTCAAAGGAATCGGTGAAGGTGTCTCTGCATTCCTTATTAGTAAAGACAATTTGAACTCTACAGCTGACGTCATCAGGCAATGCCGCACTTTCGAAACCTTGAAGTTGCTCCGCATCACACCTAAATTTGGGCTAGCGAGCGCTGATGTCAGTGCTCCGTAGTCGATGGCTGATCTGATACGCCGGATCGTGCGGGAAGAATTGCAGCGTAACAAAGATTCTGAGTGCCGGGATGAACACCAGTATGACGGTTGCGCGCTGCAGGCAGAACCCACGACCATATCAACTTCTTGGACTCCAGCTTTAAATGCGCCACGCTTTGACGACCGTAGACAGTATGGCGATTTAATTTCTTCTCAGCCACGGATGGGCCGAAGAACCACCTACACACGCGAAATGGTTCATCAGCAACGCAGGCCCGACTACAACCGTCATCCAGAACCAGTTTGCGTACCCCTTTTGCACTGAATTTTATCCGACATCGACTTTTGATACACACCGCTCGGCGCAGATGCGTAATGGATCGACTGCTTCCGACCGAAGCCAGACGCAGCCAGCGCAAAGAGAGCGACGTTCACCGTCTCCTCGGGCGCCGTTCTTCCCCTTCGGGAAGCTATAGAAGGCGCGGCCGACGCCGGAGAATCAACGTTCCCAATATCTCTGCCTGTATTTATGCTAAATGACAAGCTCGAAGTATTCATTGACGGCATCCGCACCGTGGCATTATTGACAGTGGAGCAACAGTCTCTGTTATGAGTTTAGGATTCAAGAATCGTTTAGGACGTAAAGTTATGTTTAGCGTGAATCAAGCTCTGGTTTGCCGTGTTGTTGACGGTGATTCATTGGTGCCATTGGATGTGTGCTGTGCGAACATTGTGATTGGCGGCCAAGCGTTTCGAACCGAATTCACAATGTTGCCTCGTTCCACACATGAAGTAATTCTATTCTAGGTATAGATGTTTTGCAACAGTGTAGTGCAACATTAGACTGCCGGAGTAGACAGATCTCGCCGAATACTACGTTGATGTAGACTCTTGTAGAAACCTCTTCGCTCGACTTGGGAGCGTTTTCTGTGTTTGAAGATAGTTGTACCTGCGATGTCCAGAGAAATAATTCAAGTTATTTCATCTGCAAATTTGTGCGAGGAGTTCGACGCCGTAGTGGAACCTACAACACTTACCTGTGCAAAGAAGAGTGTCTTGGTGCCTCGTTTCATAGTTTCAGTGACCAGAGGCCACACCTTGCTGTGGGCTGTGAACTATTCAGACGAGCCAGCAGAGGTACCTCGTGGCATGAGACTTGCTCGATCATTTCAAGGCAGGTGTGTTGAATTCCGTGGCGGCACTAAGTGACTGTGCGCTTGAAGAGAAGTCGCACCCTTTTGTAGAGTCTCGAATTCAGGCAATGATAAACCCATCTTTGGGAACACAGGAGCGCCGAATTTTCACTGACCTGCTTTCCAAGCATGCTTCGGTTTTCGACTTCGCCAGGGATCACCCGCCACCGATTCCAAACTCGCATTCATCATTCGATTGATACTGGAACCTTGTCGCCGAGCGAATGTCAGCTTATTGGCGAACAAGTTCCCGACATGCTCCAACGTGGCTTTATCCAGGAATATTCAAGTTCTTGCGCGGCTCCAGTAATCCTCGTTAAAAAGAAAGACAACATATGGCGTTTCTGTGTGGACTATCGTCGTCTTAATGCCGCAATAAAAAAATTAGAAGGGTTCAATGCTTCTGAACTGAATATGGAGCGAATGCATTAGTTGCGGGTGACCGAGCGTTCTTCTTCTTCTTCTTCTCTCCCGGCTCACATATAAAGCCCCGCTTTAACCAAGCCTTAGTGGCCTTAGGGGATGGGTAGGGAACTCTCAGTGTTTGCTAGGGCACAGGTCTGTAACATATTTTTGTTTGCAAAGCTTGCGTATGTCCTTCAAGTCCTGCATTGTGCGAGGAGGAAAGTACAAGTTATACACAGAATATTTGCAACGTTTGTGTGGCGCTCCCAATGGGAGTCCATGCGGCGTGACAACTTGTTTCTTCCCTTAGAGTCTGGTGGAGTGGGCCTCGTTCACTTGTTTGTGCATCAACTTGTTTCCCGTTTTTTCTTTTTCAAATCGGCAAACCATCCGTTTCTTGTAACTGTGCTCATTAGGCGTCTTAGTCCACATTTGCCTTACTTATTCGCACCAACTGGGCAGGCTCGTGAGGGGCGTTTATGGGGATTCCTTAAGGAGGTTGCTGACACTTTCAATTTTCTCACTGTGCGTTTCTCTGTAGATTACCTGTATAGCCTCTCGAGAAAGCAGATGACCCAGGCTCTCACTGAGTCTTTGTTCCCTACACCGTTGTATCGGCAGCCTTATCTGGGGTTTTTGGGCACCACTGTTCTAAAGCGTGTTAGGCAAATGTACATTCAGGCAGCTGCAAAAACGTTCTTTTTCAAATTACACACAGCGACGTTGCCTGTCAAGACATTTTTTCACAATAAGGAGATGGTTGTGCCCTGGTCGGTAAATTGTCGTCTCTGTAACGTGCCTGAGACAATTGATCATTGCTTTATTATGTGCCGTGATGCTATGTTCTTTTGGGACATACTACAAAGAACTCTTAAAAAGGACACTGAAATTACGCCTTATACAATTAGATTTTTGCCTCCTGACAAAAACTCTGTCGTGTCTTAGGATCTATTTGTGTTGATGGGACTGTTCAGCCTTTGGAAAAGCCGCATGATCGACAGGCATGCAGAGCCACCAAGATCGTCCAAATCCGTGTTTCGGGAGCAGTGTGCTTTGGTGAGAAGTGTATATGCTGCACGTGAAGAACCTCCAAACTGGATGCCGTATCTAGACGCATGTGTTTGTCTCCCAGACTTTTGATGTTCTGTTGATTGTGCATTGTCGGGCAGGGGATATGACGGGCTCGTATTAAGCAGTCCGGTAACTTTAGACATGGACATGTTTAAGTAAGTCGAGTTGTTCCTTTTTTACGGGAGTTTTTCCATGCAATAAAGAAAACAAAAAGTGCCTTAGTGGCCTATAGGGGTAACGTGAATGCCAAGGGTCCCGGCAGGCTGATTCTGAAATAACCATTCCATGTGAAACGATAGACCCAAGTTGGCAGCTCCTGCCAGGGGACCACGGACACGGACACGTGCATGGATATGGACTGACATGCACACGGCACACAGCGACGAGCGGTTAGACCTGGAGTAGTATTGCTTTCGAAATAAAAATGATAAGAGTTCAACGCTGCTGAATCGAATATGGAGCGAAAGCATTAGCTGTGGGTGACAGAGCGTTCTTCTTCTTCGTCTTCTTCGCGGCTGTTCAAGGTCATTCGTGACTGCGGCCACGGACTACGCGACGGGCTGGCACCTGGCGTAATATTGCTGTCGCAATAAAATATGTGTATCCGCTTCCACATGATGATGCAATCGACTGCCTTCACTCGGCGTCGTACTTGTCCTCGGTAGACTTGAGATCGGCGTACTAGCATATACCGATGTACCCGAGCGACAAAGAAAAGACAGCATTTGTGACACCCGATGGTCTTTATGAGTTCAACGTAATGTCCTTTGGATTGTGCAATGCGCCTGCGACGTTTAAACGATTCATGACACTATTCTGCGTAAACTCAAGTGGAAACTTTGTTCGCGCTATTTGGACGACGTTGCGATCTTCGGCAACACCTTTTAGGAACACAATAGCCACCTCGCCAACGTTCTTGACTGCATTGAGAGAGAAGCCTCGTCCTCAACTCTAAGAAGTGCCATTTTGGCGAACGCCAGACATTTGTCCTTGGTCACTTGGTCGATAAGGATGGTGTTCGGCCAGATCCTCGGAAGATTGAGGGTGTAACCAGCTTTACAGAACTGAAATAAATAAAGGAGCTTCGGAGCTTTTTAGGACTGTGTTCCTATTTTCGGCATTTTTTGCCCAGATTCGCTCACATCGCCTACCCGCTCACGTGCCTTTTGCACAAAGACGCACCATTAAATTGCACTGCTGTCTGCAATTCCATCTTCAGCCACCTCAAATTCCTTCTGACATCGGGACCTATCCTACGCCACTTCTGCCCTTCTGCCCCCATCGAAGTTCGCACCGACGCTAGCTGCATGGGCGTTGGCGCTGTGCTCATCCAGCGCTATAGCAGCTACCAGCACGCGATAGCTTATGCTAATCGTTCATTGAGCAAGTCGGAACGTAACTACATCGTTACTGAACAAGAGTGCCTCGCAGTGGTTTTCGCGGTGCAAAGATTTCGTTCCTACCTATATGGCAATGTTTTTACCAGTGTCACCGACCACCATTCGCTCTGTTGGCTCGTAAATCTCCGTGACCCTTGCGGCCGGCTCGCTCGATGGGCATTGCGGTTACAAGAGTTTAATTTCACTGTGGCATACAAAAGCGGCCGTCAGCATGCTGACGCTGACTGTCTGCCACGCTTGCCGCTTTCGTCAACTGGTAGTGATGGTGACAACTTTGATGATTACCTGGCGCCTATCTCAGCAACGTTTCCTGATCCTCAACTGTTTCAGACAGAACAACGCAACGATCAGACTTTGGCACTGCTCTTCTCTGCCGCTCATGCTTCAAGATATGCGCGTTTCTGTGTTCGTGCCGGCCTGCTTTACAAGAAGAATTTCAACCCCGGAAGTGCACGTTTTCTTCTCGTCGTGCCGGAAAATCTCCGCATTCTGGTTCTTGAAATGATGCACGACGATGCCACGTCGGGCCACATGGGTGTCATTCGGACCCTCCATCGCACACAGGAACGATTTTACTGGCCAAAAATGCGTCAAACCATTCAGCGCTATGTAGCCAGTTGCAAACATGGCAAAATTACTTTTGAAAAGGAATAAAATTACATTACTCATTACTGCTCCTAAAAAGTATTGAAATTACAGAACAATTACTTCTATGAGTAATTGAATTACTTTTAAATTACTTGCTAGTTTCCATTCATGCAAAAACTAAGTAAAACTAGTAAACAAAACAACAACTTGTTCTCCAGATGCGAAACACACACATTCTTTTGTATTCCCACCAAATTTCGTCCCAGAGAGCTATTCCTTCCCTCTTTCTACAGCACTTGCCATTACAAAAACAAGACAACCGCAAAAAAAAAAAAAAGAAAAAAAAGCAGAAGCATGGTCAAACGGTCGTGAAATGACTGACGAACTCAGCGTCTTGCTGGCCCGGAGCTGTCTCTGCCATTTGAAGGGCCCGAAGAAGCTACGTTAATTATTGCTTCCGCAGTCCCAAGAACCGACGTCGGCACCTTGTGCTCGCTGCTCAGTAATACTAAAGCCCCGGTGGTTCACGCCAAGGACCCTTCCGCTTATGCGCTTCCATCTCAATCTCCCTCGCCCCTTGGAGACGAGTGTAACCAGGCACCACTGTGCCCTAGCCGACGCAATAGGGAGTGCCACTGCGCTGCGCTCCCAACTAGTTTTCAACTCCAGCCTTCTGCTCAATTCTGTCTCCTTTTGCCGCTCCGTTGCGCTGGCTTCGGCTTGCCGCACGTCGTTCATGCTTTCGCGGCACTCTACTTTGTTGTCTATTGAAGTAGTGGCGTACATTAGTAAAAGTAATTTCGAAAGAAACTATTTACTTTTGCTGCGAAAAAACTACCAAAAGTAATTCATTACATTACTAAATTACCAATCCGAAAAAGTAATTATTTAGAGTAAAAAATGCCGAAAAAAGTAATTAAATTACAGTAATGAATGCCGAAAGAAGTAATTAAATTACAGTAATTTCATTACTATTTCTGTAATTCAGTTACTGCCATGTCTGGCCAGTTGTGTCAAGTGCCAGCGGTACAAGCTCCCTACTTCCCGTCCACCAGAACCGCTGCGCCCCATTGCGCCTCAGACCGCACCTTTTGAGCAGGTGAGGATCGACCTCTTGGGTCCTCTTCCGCGGTCTTCAAACGGTAACTGATGGATAGAGGTATGTGTTGACCATCCCATTCTAAAAGAGCCGCCATACCCTCAACCACCGCTTACGAACTATATCCCTATTTCTTCTGCGATTTCTCGTCCTGTGACATGTCCCTCCTCGAGTTCTGATCAGTGACCGTGGGCGCCAATTTACTGCTGAAGTTATCGAAGATCTAATTCGTCTCTGTGCCTGCGATTACCGTCATTCAACGCCGTATCAACCTCAAACGAATGGGCTTGTTGAACGCACCAACCGCACTATTACCGCTATGTTGGCGATGTATGTCGGTTCTAATTACAAGAACTGGCATGATATCCTCCCTTTCATTACATACGCGAATAACACTGCACTGCATGAGACGACTGGCTACAGTGCGTTTTACCTCCTTTATGCTCGAGTTCCCCGCAGCTGTCTCAATACCATCATTCCTTCCTTTTCACAACGAACCTTCTATCGCAGCCACTTTATGTCGAGCCGAAGAAGCTCGCCGCCTTGCCCGCCTACGCCTTCTGGACTCACAAGAACGTTCCATTGAGCGGCCGTGGTTATGACAACCGACGCCTGCATGTTTCTATGTGCCCGGCGATTTAGCGTTGCTGCGGACGCCGCTACGCAAGCGTTGTTTAACCCAGAAGCTACTGTTTCACTATAGCGGCCCTTTTGTCATTGTGGAGCTCCTGAGGGACGTGAACTATGTGATATTACACACCACTGAAAGTGGCCGATGCTCCTGTAGGACCCATATGTGGTGCATGTCGCTCAGCTGAAAAGGTTCCATCCTCGACACCTTACTTAAACTGCTTGCCCTGGGGGCTTCGTCGGCGAAGGGACAAGTGTCACGTGCTTCGGGGCATTACGAGAAGGAGGAAGAAGCTGGAGCGAAAAAGAGGAAACCGAAGCTGGTGTGCCTTGCGGACTTGCAGCGCTTAGACAACAAATAAACACTCCCGTTACGTACCGAGTACGTAACAATATATATATATATATATATATATATATATATATATATATATATATATATATATATATATATATATATATATATATATATACTATATGTTGTCACGTACAAGGTGATTGAGGATATCAAGAAAAGCAAGGGGTTAGCTCCGATACAACAGCGGTGAGCAGCACAGACGCAAAACCCGCCAGCGATACTTCGTCGTTCTTCACTCAGTCATGCGCCACCTGGCAACGCTAGGTGGCATTACCCCCCCTTCCGAAAAAAAAAATGGAAAAAAAGTGGAGACGGCCGGTGAGGACGGTCTGCCGAGTAAGAGAGTGGTCACAGGAGGTGGCCGTGCGTTATCGTTGGTAGTACGGCTTCAGCCGCACAATGTGCACAATGTCCGAGCTGGGCTTTCGACGTTTTGAAAGTGCGGCGCCGTCTGGAATAACTTCATAACTGAGGTCACTCACACGACGCAACACTTTGTACGGCCCGAAGTAGCGGGAAAGGAGTTTCTCTGACAAGCCTGGACGGCGAACTGGTGTCCACACCCAGACTTGGTCCCCAGGTTTGTAGTGAACCTGGCGGTGCCGGAGGTTGTAGCGGTGGGCGTCAGAGGTCTGCTGCCGCCCGATGTGCACACGGGCAAGCTGGCGGGCTTCCTCAGCGCGGATGGCATACTGCTGGGCATCTGGGGAAAGCTGGACATAATCTGGGCACGGGAGCATGGAATCGAGCATGCCCTGAACTTCACGCCCGTACACAAGTCGAAATGGTGTGAAGCGCGTTGTTTCTTGTTGGGCTGTATTATACGCAAATGTGACGTACGGCAGCACCTCGTCCCAGGTCTTGTGTTGCACATCGACGTACATTGACAACATGTCCGCAATCGCCTTATTTAACCTTTCGGTAAGACCATTGCTCTGCAGATGGTACGCTGTGGTCTTGCGATGGGTCGTGTAACTCAACTCAAATATGTGGTCGATGAGCTGCGAAGTGAAAGCTGTCCCTCTGTCGGTAATGACATACGAAGGGGCGCCATGCCGCAAGACTATGTTATGCATGAAAAACTCGTCTACTTCGGAAGCTGTGGCATGAGGGATTGCCTTTGCATCAGCGTATCGGGTCAGGTAGTCAGTAGCGACTACTATCCATTTGTTTCCCGCCTGCGACAAAGGGAAAGGGCCAAGGAGATCCATGCCGATTTGGTCGAACGGAATACGTGGTGCTCTAACGGGCTTGAGAAATCCGGCAGGCTTCAGGGGCGGTGTTTTACGGCGCTGGCATTCGCGACAGCTTCTTACATAGCGTTTCACAGTTGCGGAGAGTCCTGGCCAGTAATACATGTTGCGGACTCGAGCAAGCGTCCGTGAGTAACCCAAATGACCAGACGTCGGTTCGCCGTGGCAGGCAAGTAGAATATCCGCACGGAGCTCGCATGGTACTACCAGAAGGTAAGCTCTTTCTTGGCCTTGGGAGTTTCTTTTATACAAGACGCCTTGCTGCATACAGAATGAACCAATGTGCCAAGATAGGCGTCGAGGGAGCGTCGTATCACGCCCTTCCAGATAATCGATGAATGGAAGGATGTCTGGATCAGCTCTTTGTCGATCCCTGAGCTCAGATGCACTGAGAGCTCCTAGAAAGCCGTTGTCGCCATCGGCTGCAGCATCGTCAGTGTCAACGGGGGCTCGTGACAGCGCGTCAGCGTCTTCGTGTTTGCGACCTGACTTATAAACAATAGTTATGTCAAATTCCTGAAGCCGTAAACTCCAGCGTGCAAGTCGTCCCGATGGGTCTCGCAGATTTGCCAACCAGCACAAACAATGATGGTCCGTGACGACTTTAAATGGCCGGCCGTAAAGATAGGGGCGAAACTTCATAGTGGCCCACACGACCGCCAGGCATTCCTTTTCCGAGGTGGAGTAGTTCGTTTCGGCGCGAGAGAGTGTGCGGCTAGCATAGGCTATTACTCGCTCAATCCCGTCTTGATGCTGAACAAGGACCGCGCCAAGACCGATACTACTGGCGTTAGTGTGCACCTCTGTGTCAGCCGCTTCATCGAAGTTCGCCAGAACAGGGGATGTTTGAAGGTGCTCGCGAAGCAAAGAGAGGGCCATCTGCTGCTCAGAGTTCCACACAAAGGGGGTGTCCTTCCTTGTCAGGCGCGTCAGAGGTTCCGCAATTTGAGAGAAGTCCGCAATGAACCGCCGATAATATGCGCACAGGCCGAGAAAGCGCTGAACAGCCCTCTTGTTAGCTGGAACGGGAAACCGTGCGACGGCAGCAGTCTTATCGGGATCCGGGTGCACCCCATCAGCGCTCACAACATGGCCAAGGAACTTGAGTTCTGTATACCCGAAGTGGCATTTCTCGGGCTTCAGCGTGAGATCAGTAGAACGGAGCGCTTCCAGTACAGCTCGAAGGCGTTCGGGGTGTTGGTCAAATGTTTAGGAAAAAACAACTACGTCGTCCAAGTACACAAGACAGATCTGCAACTTGAGGCCAGTGAGGACGGTGTCCAGCATCCTTTGGAATGTAGCTGGGGCATTCCTTCACTGAGTCATGCGCCACCTGGCAACGCTATCTATCTATCTATCTATCTATCTATCTATCTATCTATCTATCTATCTATCTATCTATCTATCTATCTATCTATCTATCTATCTATCTATCTATCTATCTATCTATCTATCTATCTATCTATCTATCTATCTATCTATCTATCTATCTATCTATCTATCTATCTATCTATCTATCTATCTATCTATCTATCTATCTATCTATCTATCTATCTATCTATCTATCTATCTATCTATCTATCTATCTATCTATCTATCTATCTATCTATCTATCTATCTATCTATCTATCTATCTATCTATCTATCTATCTATCTATCTATCTATCTATCTATCTATCTATCTATCTATCTATCTATCTATCTATCTATCTATCTATCTATCTATCTATCTATCTATCTATCTATCTATCTATCTATCTATCTATCTATCTATCTATCTATCTATCTATCTATCTATCTATATATATATATATATATATATATATATATATATATATATATATATATATATATATTGGTATATATTGCCGCATAGAAGACGAACGCCAAGTATGGCGACTGGGACCCCAAGCGCGAGCCTTGAAGAGAAGGAAGCTTGAACGCAAGACTCGTTCTGGTCGACCATTCAAACCGTCCTATCTTTAGGCCCTCCTTGGCGTTGTATCGAGACTTGACACTGGTGGAGCCCGCTGGGTATGCATAAGACTCCTTCCGGCAGTCGACAGCGGATCCCAGACATCGACACGCCTGTTCATAGCGCTAGCCGCCGCCTTCTAGGCTTAGCCCTGGATTACAGCTATCTGCCGAGCGACTGTTCAAACGCCCAAGTTTGTCAGGTCTCTCAAGCTATATGGCACATCCCAACGCTACGCCCGTGACTCTTCAGAACACCAAGACGCCAGAGTGCTTTCGCAGGGAAGCGTTTGAAGATGTGGAGGACTGGCTCGACCAGTTTGAGCGAGTGGCCAAAATCAACCAGTGGAGCGCAGACCAGAAGCTTTGTAATGTTTATTTTGCCCTTCAGGATAATGCTAGAACCTGGTTTGAAAACCACGAGGCCAGCTTATCCACACGGAATGACTTCCGTCCTGGGGGAAACAGTCATCTACTGGTCGTCCCATCGGCTATCCGCAGTGAAGGTTTGCAAGCGTGTCACCTAGGCTACTCCCGCACGTTGGCTATAGAGTACAGCATGGATACTACTGGCCAAAACTGCCGGCGACAGCGAAGCACTATGTACGTACGTGCATAGACTGCCAGCGCCGTAAATCACCCCCTGTAAAACCAGCCGGCCTACTCCACCCTCTTACATCTTTTAAGCAAATTAGCATGGACCTCCTGGGACCAGTTCCGACGTCTACAGCCGAGAATAAATAGATAATTGTCGTCACCGATTATCTAAACCGCTACGCGGAGACCAAGGCTCTGCCAAGGGGTACCACCGCCGAAGCAGCTCGGTTTTTCGTTGAGAACATTGTCCTGAGGCATGGCGCTCCAGCACTCATTATAACTGACCGAGGAACGGCATTTACGGCCGAACTTTTGGAGAACGTTCTCCGCCTCAGTGGTACCAGTCACCGTAAAACTACAGCCTATCACCCTCAAACCAACGAGTTGACGGAACGCCTCAATAAGACCATCGCAGACATGCTTTGCATGTACGTCGACGTGAACCACAAAAATTGGGATGAAATTCTTCCCTACGTCACGTTCGCCTACATAACGGCACGCCAATACAC
Source organism: Amblyomma maculatum (assembly GCF_055883805.1). Classification (NCBI taxonomy): domain Eukaryota; kingdom Metazoa; phylum Arthropoda; class Arachnida; order Ixodida; family Ixodidae; genus Amblyomma; species Amblyomma maculatum. The sequence continues at coordinate 6,758,761 of NC_139347.1, forward strand.
CACTCGCATGACACCATTCAGCCTCCTTTTCAGAATTTGGGAGGCGAACCTAACTTAAAAAGCAAAGAACTACACATAACACTCAGCGAACTACCCATAACATTCAATCATTCAGTGTCATGTAAAAATGTATCTTTCACTAGCCCATCAGCATCAATGGCCTAAGTATTGCCAAGGAGTGGTTACTTGTAAGTTTATTCCATTCAAATGCATAGCCTTCAAAGTTGTCCATGGCGAAGCATTGCTAAAACGTTTTTTTTTTTTGCTGCCCCAGTGAGGTACTTTTTGATTAATTTGCAGAACCAATACATAATATCAGTAGCTTAAGGTGTGCAGAATCTTGGATTGCACGAAGGATAGAAGAAATTATAGTTCTGCTAGTAAAACTGATGACTGCTTTCACTTTGTTGTACCAACGTTTCTAAAGCGCTCTATATTGAAGCGGAATTCCGGTGCAAATGCAACGGTGGTGACGTATAAGAAAAAAAAACTGAAAACATTTTAGTGAAAGCATTTTGATCAAAAGGATGAGAATGCGCATTCATCAGCATTGACAAGCAATTACAAGGTCATTCCAAGCATGCACTGATCAACGTTTTTTTTGTACGTCTAGGTAGCACAAAGTGGGATATGAAGGGGGGGGGGGAGATCCGATGTAGACAATGGACACGGTGGACTCAATGTGGGTGCTGCAAGAGGGGCCGACATAGGCCTGCAGGGGGCTGTCGACAAAGTCCCGATCGACCCCACTAGGGACCGATGCAGGCAGCCCTTGTGGGGCAGCCTACATTTTTCCCGCATTGCCAAAAGCGCACATCCTACCATCTCCTCCCGATAGTCCTATTTTGGACAGATTTGGGCAGCCGCTATGGATGAACATTTATTATTTGTTTCGGTTAGCCCCTCAGATAATGACATAGGACCGACGCGGGTTCTATAGCGCAAGCCGCACTTGGGCTTGCCCACATTATTCTCGTAGGGGTCCGACGCAGGTAATTGATGGGAAGCGCTGGTCCAAGTTCTTCCAATCAATATTTATGCACATAATTATATTTTTTTATACATGTCTGTCCTTTCTAAACAGCGACAATATTAAATTTTACAATACTTCATAACATTAATCTAGCCTAAATAACTTCATGTACATCTTGTTCAGGCTATGGAGATGTCTTGTGCTGAATGTTGCAGGCTGTCCACAGCAACCACATAAGGAACAACAGTTAGCAATCAGTATGTTTTAGTATTTTTAGCGCAATTTGCATTAGCGCGAGAACTAAAGCCATATAATAGTTCTAGCCGACTAAAAACGGCAGCAACTGTTTACAAGTAATCTATAATAGTAATTTAGGGCAACATCTAATACAAATAAAGGTTGGAAAGAATGATTGCACAATTGCACGCATGTCTTCTAGTCCCATTACGGCCCATGTGGGACCTACAGTGGTTTTGTGTGGGCAGCCCCAATTGGGCTGGGTGCTGTTTTTGAACATAAAGCCTGCTTGCTGTTGCACGTGCCTTCAAATTCTCCACGAGGCACCAATTTTGGTATCATGCTGGCCCGCCCGCCTTCCAGCCCCCTTACGGCCCATGTAGGATATAAAGCAGTTTTGTGTGGGTAGCCCCAATTGTGCTGGGTGTTGTTTTTGAATCTAGAGCCCGCCTGCTGTTACGCGTGCCTTCAAATTCTCCACAAGGGACCGATTTTGGTACCATGCGGGCACGCCCGCCTTCCAGCCCCATTACAGCCGATGTGGGACCTAAAGCGGTTTAGCTAAAGCTGTCTCATTTGGACTTCACGAGGGCCCAAATTGAGCTTTTATTTATATTTCGCCTGCCTTCAGGCAACCTACAAGAGGCCGATTGGGGCAGCATGTGCGCATGTCCGTTTTTTTTTTGCCCCAGTACGGCCGATGTAGTTCCCACAAAGATTTAACGGGGGCGGCCTCATTTCGGATCTATGAGGGCTTTCCCATAAAGAACCCACATTTAGGTCGCATTGCCCTCAAATATCCGACAAGGGACCCTTGTGGTCTGGATGCAGGAATGTGCTCTGCATTAGCCTGAGCAACGCCCCTATGGAACCCATGCAGCAGGAACAGGGGCAAGCCCAGATGGGGCCTGCCCACGTTTGCCCCATCGGGGACCGATGCATGCTTTATGTTGGTTGCCCCAGCCCAACTTGCCTACATCGGACCTACTGGGGCCCCACATTCTGTGCTACCTGAGCTCTATGAGGTGCTGACATCCAGCGGTTTTCATAACTGAAAGTTCGGTTTCAGTTAAGAGCCAGCCCGCTTGGAAAACCACTTTGTGTTCTCTATGAATTATATTTCACTGTAGTGAGAACCTCAGCTATGCTTTGTGTATGAATGATTGCTCAAATACTTTAATGTGACCTTCCACATTGCTGAATGACCTACAAGTTATGGCGCCTCATGTGCATACCTCCCCTGAATGCATTTTATTGTAATTGCAGTCAGTGAACGTTTTGACTATTACAAGGATGTTTCTCGTTTGTCTTCTTTCGACACCGTATCTCTGAGCCCCGCCGGGTGGCGCAGTGGTCACGGCGCTCGACTACCGTTCCCAAGGACGCGGGATCGAATCCCGGCCTCGGCGGCTGGTTTTCGATGGAGGCGAAAAGAAAGGTGCCCATGCTGTGCGATGTCAGTGCACGTTAAAGAAGCCTGAGTGGTCGAAATTTTCGGAGTCCTCCACTGCGGCGTCCTCATTGCCTGATTAGCTTTGGGACATTAAAACCCGCAAACCAAACATTTTTTTTATTGGTCAATTTCTTGTGCCGCTTAAATCACAATCCAGCAGAGCTCTAAGTTTTCAGAATATTTAGTAAACTTCAAGGCAATCTTTAATATGTTAACTTTTCATGCTAGCCATTGTGGCACACACGCTTGTTAGAGGAAGTGAACATTGCAGCTGGCAGCCAATAAGCCACGTCATATGGTGACGTCACATAACCCCCATCACTTCCAAATGCATGCGCGTGATTTTTCGCTTACAAAGCCGACAACGCCGGATTTTCTGGTTTTAACGCCATCGCGTTAATGTGAGAGTTGTGCAAGAGCTGTGCGGTAACAGTCGAAATCAAGCCCAGTGAGGAAATCTATTCTTCCACTGCCCCTCTCGTCCCTACCTTCGAGGCTCGAATTCCAGCTGAGAGTAAACAGTTAGTGAGCCTTTTCCTTTACTCATAGCTAATTTTATTTCGTTGTGCAGTTCTATAATTAAATTTTTTTGCAGATTTGTGCTTTGAGTTCTTATAGGTAATGACAAATGCTTTTCAATTCCTCTTCTCAGTTGTTCAGACACAAGGTGCCACAACTTCGTAGCACCAGCGAAAACAGGCATCCAGGGGCACATCTAGTTTCGCTGCACTAACCGCGAAACTAGAAAAAAATTGCATAAAGTAACCATGCAGGCACAAAGATTCATTTTCTTTATAATTTCTTTTTATAGCACAAGGCACTTCTCGCCACGCAGCTAAAGCGAATCGGCAAAACAGGGAAAGTACTACACCGATAGTGAAAGAGACAGACATGGCAGTAATTGAATTGCAGTAATGAAATTACTGTAAGTTAATTACTTTGTTCTCTAATTTGAAATGTAATGAATTACTTTTTCAGTTTGGTAATTTAGTAATGTAGTGAATTACTTTTTGGTAGTAATTTCGCACCAAAGTAATTAATTCCTCTCGAAATTACTTTTACTAAAGTGCACCATCACTCTTTCAATAGACAGCAAAGTAGAGTGCGCGAAAGCAGGAACGACGTGCTGTAATCCGAAGCCAGCGTAACGGATAGGCAAAAGGAGACAGAATTGAGCAGAACTATAGTCAACTAGAATACTCTGGAGAACAAGTTGTTGTTTTCTTTAATAGCTTTACTTAGTTTTTGCATTTATGGAAACTAGAAAGTAATTTCAACGTAATTGAATTACTCAGTAGAAGTATTTGTAATGTAATTTCATTACTTTTGGGGAGCAGTAATGAGTAATATAATTTAATTACTTTTCTGCTATTTTCAGCAAAGTAATTAGTAATGTAATTTAATTCCTTTTCAAAAGTAATTTTGCCATGTATGGAAAGAGATGCGGTCGCGGTGACAAGTTCTGTCTCCTCACTACAGTGTCGGTTACTGGTTTGTTTGGTTTGGTTTGTAGGGTTTAACGTCCCAAAGCGACTGAGACTATGAAATACGCCGTAGTGGAAGCCTGCGGAAATGTCGACCACCTGGGGTTCTTTAGCGTGCACTGACATCGCACAGCACATGGATGCCACACATTTTCGCCTCCATCGAGACGCAGCCGCCAGCGGTTGGGATCGAAACCGGGTACTCTGTCACAGTAGTCGGGCACCCTAACCATTGCACCACTGCGGCAGGGCACAGTGTCGGTTGCGTCGCCATGGGACAGTGCGGTATTTTATGCAAGTTGTCCTCACACACACCCAGCTCTTGCACACCGGCTGTAATGCTTATAATGCTTCTCCAATATGTTTTACGGGAATGCCCGAAGTTGTTAGCTGATTTGGCAAAGCAACTGCTCCGGATAGGTTGTGATCCTGAAACCGATCCTCGACCAGGATGAATCTTTCTTAGTTGTGCAGGTTTCCTTTGCAGCCGTATGGATACGGTCGTGTGGATGCTCTGTCATCAAGGCAAATACCATCCGCAATCTTCTTCCGGCATGCACTCTGGACGCACATATAACACAAAAGAATTGTGTGGGGGGGAGGGGGGAAGGGGGGATGGAATCTCATGAAGTCGAAGCCCGTGCAGCCTGCATGCTTGTTGTTGACCCTTTCTTGATTACAGGGTCTTCATTCTTGCAGCGTGCCATTTTGTTCTACCTAGTGGTTAACAGGCCGCAGGGTAATTAAAATAAGAACTCTACACAAGCAAGCAAAAAAAAAAAAAAGAAAGCACTTCACAAGTCATTTCTTTCTTGTAAAAGTCGTATAACGCGGTTTTGCAATCTAAACGTATGTTATTTGATTGGCAGGCTTTCGTGCACAAACAAGAAAGGTTCATTTGGGTTGTATAGCTATTAAGACGCTAACCTTGGCTTTTCTTCCGCTTGTCGTCTGAGCATTATATATACGCCTACAACTGCGACTTCCTTGTTCACTACGCGCGAAAGCAAAAGGCGCTTGTCCTGGCTGTGTAAGCGTTTACTCTTGGGTGCGCTTAGAGAGGGCATAGAGGGTCACTAAAAAGCTCTGTGAGGACAAGACAAGATCGTACGATGTGGAATGCGTTCCCGGATGCACAGTGAAAGCGCCATTAGTGCTAAACATGAGCAGTAGAAAGTCGGCACGCTTAGCGCATGCAGGGACAGAACAGGACGGCAGCAGGGAAATGGGTGCTGCTCATGCGCCATATGTGTTAGCACCAGCAACTTTCAGGTATTTTTAATTTTCCTTTCTCCTGCTGTTAGGGAGGAAATTTTCAGAGGGTGCTGTGTACACGCCGCACGCTGTTTGTCACCGCGTCCTGTGCACAGAGGTGGGCAACCTCATGAGGTTTCGACCTCATGAGGTCGACCTCAACCTCAAAATGACCTCAACCTCACGGAGTGAGGTGAGGTTGAGGTGAGGTCGGTGGCAGCTCGAATTTTTTTGAGTGAGGTCACGAAATTGGACCTCAACCTCACGCGTGAGTTTGAGGTTGAGTGAGGTCGTCATTGTGTGAGGTCGAAATTGTGAGGTCCAGGCTTTTTGCTGTTGCCGAAGCTTTCTTCGAAGAGCGCCCTTTTGACGCGGAGCTCGAGCGTACTGCCGCGGTGTGCCCGCCGGCTCTCGGTGTTTGGTTACCCCCCGTTCGGACGACCGGATGCCGCAGCCCCTGCCCAGCTTTCGGCATTCCACCGTAATGTCCGCAGCCCGACGACGCTTCCCTCTGGTCTTCTTGGAAGGAGATATTTTTTTTTTTTTTACTTCACGAACTCCTCATGCCCCCCGGCCGCCACCCCCGTTTCCTCTGACTTGTTTTTGCCGATGCTTGCCGCCGGCTCGAACACCCAGGAGCGCGCAAAGCACATAACTCACGTTCACCCGCGGTGCTTTTGTCGGATGCCGCAAAGAAACAAGCAAACTAAAAAGTGAAGCAAACTGTCTTTGCGCAGACGGCGCGGAGCAGAACTGTTTGTCGTGTGCATGCCCGTTTCCAGGCGCTAACGTCACGGCTGCTGCCTTACATTCGATAAAGGACCCCGCTGTACAGTACACGGAAACTTAACAGAAAATGGTGCAGCGAAATTATTAGAGGACGTGATACTGACAGATAAAAAAAAAGGAAAACATGACCAAGCCAGGAAAACCGGCACAATACCATCTGAGCATTTTATCGAAGTCCTCCCTTTCGAATTGTACGTCATCGTTCTATATTCCGGTTCTGTAAATTTATATTCTTGTATTCTCCAAAACAACCTCTCTTTGGTCTTGTGCTGCTTGTTCCTTCTAACAGATTCACAGGTGGCCCCGAACAACTGCAATGGGATGAAGGTGCTAGCGTTCCGTATATAACCAATATAGCGGTAAAACATGCAAGAGGATGAAACGGACGGCACAGCTTATAAGACGCAGTGGTATACAGGAAAGAAGCCTGCACATGTTAACTATTTGCCGAGATAGAAGAGACAAAAAAATATATATATATATGAGGCTTGCATACAGTGAAGCCCATTGAAAAAAAAAAAATGATTTCGCTCCGCTAAGGCCCCTTGTTTCTCTTTCAAATTCTAGTGAAATCAAGCAATGCAGGAGAAAGGAGGAGAGTAAGGGATTCTTAACTTCATAATATCAGGTTTCTCTCGAAATCTCTTATTCAGGCGCAGAAAAAAAAGGAGAAGAGCGTTCTCCTACATGTATTTATGAGCTAGAAAGTATTGAGATGGTTTCCGGCTCGACATTTTGGTGTCTAGACGGACGAATTGGTGTAGCGAACTGAACGTGTCTCTATTGTGCTCCCATCTGCTCCAGACGGACAAATCAATCGGATGAAAATTTTTGTGGCCAGATGTCGGAATAATTTTTTCAGACATTTGTCCTTTTATTTAAAAATCAATTTAGATATACGTGAATGAAGCCAATTACATGCTAGCACTGAGGAATGCAGTACTAAGTCGATGTCTCAAACCTTCTATACGCTCTGGGAAGCGCAGTTCTCTTCTGTTTTTAGTGTGCGACATTTGTTATTACTTTCGTCAACATGGTATTTCTTCATATATATTTTCTTGTATGTCAATTAAGTTCATACACTGCCGAAAAGAGAACAGGCTTCTTCCCTTACATTTGGCTCTTTCTTTGGCATCTTTTCAGAGGCCCATAGCACAACCCTCCTTTCCACTTACCGGCGCGGTCATTTAGTTTTTCTCTTTTTGCAAGTATTGAGAAGCGCGATGCAGTCTCTGGAAGCGGAGCTGACACACATACCCCACTGCCTTTGGTGTGTATTGGTGACAGTTCGGCATTCACTGCATGAGCAAAACCAGATGCCATGGTTGGAGACGGACGGCGAAGGGAGGAGCGCGTGCACAGCAGGGGGCGCGGTCCCTCCGGGCTGCTTGCTTGCCTCCTTTCTGTTGTTCTTGTCTTTATTTTACGTTTATGTGCTGTAACTATACGACACTAAGGGGTAAACGGTTTCTCTAGATTCACGTACGGTGCATGCGGCGAAGCAGCTTCGGAGACACCACAGTGCAATTTATTAGTTTAGTCTTCAAACGAAAACAGGTGAATACTAGAAAGAAGCTCATCTCAGAATTGTTGGCGAAATGGCATCCAGTATTCAGTTCAGAAGTACAAGTATTTATATCATGTGTGTTATTTTTTTTTTTTTTTTTAGCCGGGTGGGAGTTGGACATTTTGCTCCAGCGAAATTTGACGGGCGAGCCGATGTTCACGACAGCAAAGTGGTTCACGTTTAACCCTTTTTCCTAGCAGTTCCGACCCTTGTAATTTTTTAATGTAAGCGTGGTGTTCGAAGAAGCAATTCCGCCAATTCTTGCAATACGCCACGGCATCACAGAATTATAAACAAACGTCCAGGAATGGCCGGTTGGGACCTCATAAGATAAACAGCATTCCTCTTGGAAATTTTCTGAAGGTTTATTCGGCGTTGGCCGAGTTTTATGATTAATTGGTGTTTTGCTGTCTTTTCCTCTTTTGTTTGTTTTGTTGGCGATTTAGTCTTCACAAGTCGTTTCATGAGTGGCTATTATGGAAAATTTGTGCCCCGTTAATATGACATCCGTTAAAATGGAGGACCCGAATTATGGACAGTTTCCTGGGGCGAAGATTTTTCAATGTATTTATGCCTCGTTAATATAGAAACTCGCTCTCTGAACAATAGACAGGGGATGAATGCACACAGCCTATTCGGCCCATGTATTTTTGTCTCGTTAATATGGACATCGTTTGAAAAAACCAGGGGAGTCCGAACGCAGAAGGGTGCGCAGGCCGGGAACCTATGCGACAGCCGATACGGTCGGATGCCTGAACGAGTCCTGTGGAGTTGCAAAGAACCAAAGCGGGCGTGACGTCGTTTTAGAAGGGGAGGGGGGGGGGGGGGGGGAAAGAGCGGAAAGCAAGGGAGGAGGAAGAGGAGAAAAGGAGGGTGGATGGCAGGGATCGTACACAGCAAATCGAGGGTCAGCTAACAAACAAAGACCGCAAAAGGAGGGAACCGGGAGATTTCTGGGTGCAGCGGCAGCGCCGCAACTAAAGGCCACAGTCAGGAAAATAGCAACATGTGGTCGCAATAAATTCTGCTGAACGTGAACAGAAGAGAGGCCGGTAAAAGCGTAAGAAAGAAATAATAAGAAGAAAGACAAGCGCCAAAATTGGGGGTGGGAACTGAAGTTTTTCTATCCCAGAACACAAAGTGTGTTCCATGAAGCCGTTAACGCTTTTGGGTCAGGGTTAAGACACACTCACGAAGTAGAGCGACAAAAGAAAGGCGACGAGCACGCAACCAGGACCGGGCGTCCCGTCCTGGAGGCCCTTCCTTCTCATGCTCCTGGTTTTCGTCACTGTTGCGCTGCCGAAATACCACATTTTGCAACACAGCGATCCGCATGTCGGCTTCGCCTTGAGTCAACGATGCGGCCTTGACAAGGTCTGAGCTCTTCGTAGTCGGCTAGCCGTCGTTCTAAACTGTACTTCAGCTTGCAGTGTTTGTTTCATAGGAACACATACAAACGGCACTGGAAAGGGCTGTTTGATAGCCCTCTTTATAGTAGCCTGCCGACTTGACTCCCTCGCTTCCTTACAGAAACAGTACAAGACAAGAAAGAGAATCAGAAGAACGGAAAGTCAGGGAGGTTAACTAGGGAAAAAGAGTACTAAGAAGCAGGAGCCTGTAACCCTCAACTTTAGTCTGACTTTTGGCATGGCGGGAGTTAAACGCAAAAGAATGGAGCTGAACTTAGGCGCGAAGCGGGAAATCTGTGAATACAAGCGGCAAAAGCCATCTCAGTCAATCCAAGCCATGAAAGACTGGACCCAAGTTCAACTAGGCTTCAGCCTCGCCAGGCCCACGGTATACCATCTATATATACTACAGGACTCCGATAAATGGCTCAACGTCGGCATCGCAGCGAAAGCCACAGTCCGACAGAGCCAAGCACAGTTCGAAGAAATGGAGTCAGCCTTGTTAATGTGGTTCGGGATTGTTTAGGCGAATGGTGCTGTCGTGAGCGACGAAATGCTTCAAAAGAAGGCTCGCTGCTTCGGCAATATTATGAGTGCTTCTTCTCCTCCGTCTTGATAGGTTTTACTGTGATGACTTGCGGAATTTTTGTTCAGTAAAACAGGGAGATGTTTACTGAGAAATATTATTCTACGCTCTGTCTAGGCGTTACTGACTTCAGCTACTCAGGAGGATGGCTGACAAGGTTTAAGAACAGACATGACGTTTCGGGTCGACGGATCTATGGAGAAGAGGGTAGCATCGACATCTCGTCTGTGTTTATATACCCAAATTAATTAAAACAGCAGCCATTATTTATAATTTTTTTCTCAATTATCTACTTTTCGTTTTTATTCATGACTCATTATTATGGATGACTCGCTTTATGGACAGCTTTGGTCGGAAACCAAAGCGTCCGTACTAACGAGCCATGAATGTATTCCTATTTTTCCCGAATTTAATGTATTCTGTCGCAAAACAATGTAGTGTATTAAAAAAAAAAAGCTCGGTAATCATCAATTTTGTTTTTCGAATTAAGAAAAAGAGCAAGGATGGAAGCTTGGGCGAGTTGCTGTCGGTTTTCTTGCCTCATAGTGCTAAACAGACCGGGACACAGCCACATACAGGACGGGCGATAAAAAAAGCGCCCGTCCTGTGTGTCTCGCTGTCTGTCTCGCTGTCTGTTTAACGCTATGTGGCAAGAAAAAAAAAAGAGCATATCGTCATGTTGTCGTCGTCACTAGGGTCAACAGCATTTGTCTTTTCAGTTTATAAATGTCACCAACACACGTAGCAAGCAGCACAACAACCGAGCTGGCCCTTTTTAATCAAGCGAAAAACTCGAGAGAGACGAGGATGAAGCTTAGCCACGTGCCAAGCCATTCGGCCACTTGGTGGCGCCAGAAGATGGTCAGCGGTGTGGCATTGCCCCCCTTCCAAGGGGCATCGACCCGATGCCGCAAGCGTAGGGGAATAGTCGAAAAGCGGGGCAAGTAATACGGGAAAGTCTCTGGCTCTGGTTTGGATCCTGAATTGGTTTACCGATTGTAATAGGGCTTCATTCTGGCAATGTGAACTATTTCAGATTTCGGCTGCCGAGAGGAGCGTACAGTGCCTTGTGGTAGCACCTCGTAGTTCACCGCGCTGAGGCGGCGGAGCACCTCGTAAGGTCCAAAGTATCGCCGCAGAAGCTTTTCAGAGCGCCCTCGCAACCGTATTGGGCTCCATACCCAGACTTGGTCGCCGGGCGTGTAATTCACCTCTCGGTGTCGCAGGTTGTAGCGCTGGGCGTCGTGTACTTGTTGGTGCCGAATTCGCTGTCGGGCAAGCTGGCGTGCAGCTTCTGCGTCACGAATAAATTGGTCAGCACCCACGACAGTGGAGGGAGCAGAATCTGGAAGAAGCATGGCATCCAGCATAGTCAAGGGTTCGCGTCCATGAACCAAATGAAATGGAGTGAAGCGTGTTGTTTCCTGGAGTGCAGTGTTGTATGCGAACGTGATGTACGGCAGAATCCGGTCCCAGTTCCCATGATCATCGTCTACATACATAGAAATCATATCGGCAATTGTCTTGTTAAGCCGCTCAGTCAGTCCATTAGTTTGAGGATGATAGGCTGTTGTCTTGCGGTGGGTGGTGCCACTGAGTCGAAGTACCTCACTCGTGAGTGCCGACGTAAACGAGGTTCCTCTGTCGGTTAAGACGACTGATGGCGCACCATGACGGAGTACAATGCTGTGAATGAAGAAATGCGCAACTTCATCTGCGGTACCACGTGGAATGGCCTTGGTCTCACAGTAGCGGCTAAGGTAGTCAGTGGCAACCGCTATATACCTGTTACCCATGGAGGACTTCGGAAATGGGCCCAGTAAGTCCATGCCGACCTGTTGAAATGGGAATTTCGGGGGATCGATAGGCTGTAAGAGCCCAGCTGGTTTAATGGGTGGTGTTTTCCGCCGCTGGCACTCACGGCAGGTACGGACGTAGCGGTGCACAATGGCAGCTAGCCTGGGCCAGTAGTACTTTCGGCGTATCCGTGCCAATGTGCGAGAAAACCCGAGATGGCCGGAAGAAAGGTCATCGTGGCACGCACGAAGAACTTCGTCATGTAGCGTTGTGGGTACTACAAGCAGATAAGCAGTTTCAGTTGGACCGTAGTTCTTCTTGTAGAGCACACCATCACGCAGGCAAAATGACGACAGTCCGCGCCTGAAGAGCTGAGGAGGAGATGACACGGTTCCTTCGAGGTATTCAATTAGGGGTAAAAGTTCAGAGTCAGCCCGCTGCTTTCGGGATAAGGTGGACGTCGCGATAACACCAAGGAAAACGGAATTGTCGTCGGAGCCGTCCGCGTGGCAGGGAGTAGGGGCGCGGGACAGACAGTCAGCATCACTGTGTTTTTTGCCGGACTTGTGCACGATTGTAATGTCAAATTCTTGCAACCGAAGGCTCCATCGAGCAAGCCGACCCGATGGATCCTTCAGGTTTGCCAGCCAACACAGAGAGTGATGGTCGCTCACGACACGAAACGGACGACCGTACAAATACGGACGAAATTTCATGACTGCCCACACAACAGCGAGGCACTCCTTTTCGGTAGTTGAATAATTAACTTCGGAACGGGACAAAGTGCGACTGGCGTAAGCGATGACACGTTCTGCACCGTCCTGCCACTGAACAAGGACCGCACCGAGGCCAACGTTACTGGCATCCGTGTGCAGTTCCGTGTCGGCCTCTTCGTCGAAGTGCCCAAGTATTGGCGTACATTGGAGACGGGACTTGAGTTCCGTGAAAGCGTTTTCCTGGTCGGGGCCCCAAAAGAACGGCTCGGCGTCTTTTGTCAGGCGGGTCAGAGGCTCAGCGATCTTGGAGAAATTGTTAACAAACCGACGATAGTACGCGCAGAGGCCGAGAAATCGACGCAAGCTTCGTTTATCCGCTGGTCTGGGGAATGAAGAGACAGCGGCCGTCTTCTCTGGGTCTGGGCTAACACCTCGAGCACTGACAATGTGGCCGAGAAATTTCAACTCGTTAAAAGCAAAGTGGCATTTTTCGGGTTTTAGAGAGAGACCGGCAGATCGGATGGCCTCGAAGACAGCGCGCAAACGTTTCAGGTGCTCGTCGAACGTGTCCGAGAAAATCACAACGTCGTCGAGATATACGAGGCATGACTGCCACTTCAGACCAGAGAGTACAGTGTCCATCATTCGCTGAAATGTGGCAGGGGCCGAACACAGGCCAAACGGGAGCACTTTAAATTCATACAAACCGTCTGGCGTAATAAAAGCGGTCTTCTCACGGTCTCGCTCGTCAACCTCTATTTGCCAATATCCACTGCGGAGGTCAAGGGACGAAAAGTAAGTGGCATGGCGAAGGCGATCGAGGGAATCGTCTATGCGTGGCAGGGGGTACACATCCTTTTTCGTGACGTTGTTGAGGCGTCTGTAATCCACGCAAAACCTCAAGGTTCCATCCTTCTTTGCCACGAGGACAACAGGCGAAGACCAGGGGCTCGTCGACGGTTGGATAACGTCGTCCTGGAGCATTTCTGTTACTTGGCGGCGGATGGCATCACGTTCTTTTGAAGACACCCGGTAAGGACGCTGACATAGTGGACGTTGGTCATCGGCAACTATAATTCGGTGCTTCGTTAGTGGCGTCTGTCGGACCTTGGAGGTTGATGCAAAACAATCTCGGAACGAATTGACAAGATTATCTATGCAGCGTTTCTCACTGGGCGAGAGGTGCGGGTTCACATCAGTCTGAATGGCTGTAGGCGTCGCATTGTCGGGGTCTGACGTGTTGGTTAAAGCGTACTGGCCTGTACATTCTCCAAGTTCTTCAAAATAAGCGACCGCCGTGTTCGCCGTCAAATGTTGGGGTTCAGATGTGAAGTTTGTCACTAGCACGTTGGCTTGGCCACGGACAAGTTCGACAAGGCCCCGAGCTACACAAACTTGTCGAGTTAGAAGCAGTGACATGTTAGCTTCAGCAATGCCACTCATGCCAGTGCTATGATCACATTCGACTGTGACGAACTTGCTCGCACGCGGAGGGATCGTTATGTGGTCGTCACAGACACGCAATGTCGTTTTCCGGAAGTCCGTGTTGCTATCAACGGCTCGCTTCGTTGAAAACGATACCATGAGCTGCTTCCGAAGGTCTATAACCGCACCATACTCTTGAAGAAAATCCATGCCGAGAATCAGATCTTTGCAGCACTCTTGTAATACGGCAAATGTGCCAGTGAAAGTAAAACCGCAGATCTCTATGCGGCAAGTGCACATGCCAATCGGCGTCATTACATGACCACCGGCGGTACGCATCATTGGCCCAGACCAAGGCGTCAGAACCTTACGGAGTGCCGTGGCTAGCTGGCTGCTCATGACGGAGAAATCGGCGCCGGTATCCACAAGTGCGGTCACATCACAACTGTCGGCGGTTACAAAAATTTCCCCGGAAACAATGCGTTCGCAGCACGTCGGTAAGTTCATCGGATCGGGTCGTCGCCGCTCGGGCCGTCGCGTCAAATCGTCGGGTGGAGGCTGTTTAGTCTGAAACGTAGCGGCGGCCCCACCCCCGGAGGTCGCCGTGTTTAGTTTTCCCGGTGAGGGGACGTGCCTCTGAATTGCCCAGAGGAAGAGTACCGAGTGGGCGAAGCAAAACGCTTCGGAGATGTCGATCGCGACCGCCGTTGTGGTGACGTTGGCTGCATCTCATTAGCAGCCAGGTACTCCTCAATCTCCTGTGGTCTTTCGCCATAGCGGGGTCGAGGCGCGTTTGGTGGAAATCCTCTCAAGCCTATTCTCCGGTATGGGCAATTGCGAAGAATGTGACCAGGTTCGCCGCAGTGATAACAGAGCGGTCGTCTGTTGGGCGTGCGCCACAAGTGCGCCTTGCTGATAGCAGGACGCTGGTATTGCTGTGGCTCGACGGGGCGCAGATCTTGTTGCTGCTCGACGGGGCGCATGTAGCGAGGCGGTGGTCCGACAACGGGACGGAATGGATTTGGCTCGGGAGCAGGTCGACGTAAGACATCACTATAAGTCATGATGCATGGCTCCGGTTGTGGTGCTGGTGGTGGTGGTGGCTGCACCGCTCGCCGAATTTCATCACGGATGACGTCCACGGTAGAATAATTATTTGCAGAGGGAGCATTCAAGTGGAGGTTTTTTAGCTCTTCGCGGACAATGCTCCTCACAAGCTCCCGCAATGCCTCGTCGCTGGCTGCTGGCACGGACGCACAGCAGGGTGTGGCCGCTACGCTTGCCTGGCGGCCGTATTGGGTACTCCGTTCCTGCAGGGAACGTTCCATGCTGGTAGCTTCTCTCGCGAAATCTGCGACAGTTCTTGGGGGGTCGCGAATGAGGCCAGCGAACAACTGCTCCTTCACCCCGCGCATGAGGTGCCGTACCTTCGTTGCCTCAGGCATGGTAGGGTCGGCCCGATTGAAAAGCCGCATCATGTCCTCGACAAACATGGCCACACTCTCATTTGACTGTTGAGACCTTGAACGAATTGCAATCTCTGCATTTTCTTTGCGTGCACTCGAGCTGAATGTTGTAAGTAACTCACGGCGAAAGGCTGCCCAGTTGACAAAGGATGCCTCGTGGTTCTCGAACCACGTCTTGGCCGAGTCTTGCAGCGCGAAGTACACATTCATTAGCTTCCGCTCGTCGTCCCATTGGTTAAATGCAGCCACACGGTCAAAACTGGCCAACCAGTCTTCCACATCCTCTAACCGGTCACCATGAAATGATGGCGGTGATCGCGGTGCGAGAAGGACGAACGGTGGGGCGTTGCTGGAAGGCTGGCTTGTCTGGCTGCTTGTCGTGGATGTCATGGTTCGAAGCGGGGTGGACAGCGGTTCAAACTCAGGTTGTAGGCCTCGCAGGCGACGGCTGGCTTTATGGACAGGAGTCGCGTCCACGCGTTGATGAGCAGCGTCACTGACGTCTTCGGGGGCAACGTACATGGGATCTTACCCAGCACCTCCACCAAATGTCACCAACACACGTAGCAAGCAGCACAACAACCGAGCTGGCCCTTTTTAATCAAGCGAAAAACTCGAGAGAGACGAGGATGAAGCTTAGCCACGTGCCAAGCCATTCGGCCACTTGGTGGCGCCAGAAGATGGTCAGCGGTGTGGCAATAGTAAGAACTGGCTTGTTTTATTTCTAATACGAATCTTATTGACGTTGGTCAGATGGGATAAACTCTTTGTATTGCATTATGGGCCCATGCGTAGTAACGTTGTACCCATATAGGCCTTAGATTGAAACCGACCACAAAAGGGTAGGCGAGGAGGGGGAGAGGATTGCCACTTTAGTGCAGAGTTGGACATGTAGTGTCCGGAGTTTTTCTGCTTTTATCCGGGATATTAATTGTTGTATAAAATTGGGAGTAAAATACAGCCTTCATACGACAAAATTCTGGCTAGTCTATATACCCTAGGATTACCGAGAAATGTATATTAGCTTTAAGTTGCGGTTTAATTTAATGATTCTTTTTTTTTTTTTTGAGGTCGAGCGCCCGACCTCAACCTCACATTTTGAGTTTGAGGTGAGGTTGAGTGAGGTCGCCAATGGTCACCTGAAAAGTGAGGTGAGGTCGCCTGGAGGACCTCAACCTCAATTGATGAGGTTGAGGTTGAGTGAGGTCGCCAAATATTTTTTGAGTTTGAGGTGAGGTCGAGGTTTTTGAGGTCAAATGCCCACCTCTGCCTGTGCAGTCAATTTTCTTCAAAGCATCACTTAATTCGTACTCTTTCTCTGACGACTGAAGATTGCAGTTTTTTCCCTCATTTGATTACCCTGACTTGACTGCTGCTGCACGCTTCATGCTGTCTGAATACGTCGTCAGTGTAGATGTGCAACTATCATTCAATCAGCGTGGTGTGGTTCGAACGTTGACAATACAAGATCTTAAAGTGCATTGCCCAGTTGTTGCCTAACCACTTTTAATAAATGGAAATTCAATAAAAACTGCCCGCATTCGGTAATGGGTATCTCTGAAGCAAAATAAGTAATCACTACGACCAGAAGCCTGATATATAAGACCGTGAAGAACACACGTCGGGTTTAGTAAGCGGGACAGATATCTGAGTGTGTGGTTGGAATTTCTCATTTGCGATTTTATTGAGAAAGAGAAATAGATAAAGCTGACTTCCCTCTAAATGCCCAAAGACGAAGCCGCTGCACTCACCGCTATAGCTCAGTAGCTCTGGTGCTCGCAGGTTTGATCTCGCCGTCTTGGATGGCGAAATGCATAATCGAACCTTCGACTATTACAGCGTGCGGAGTAACCGACATCATTGCATTTTTTTTTTGTTCGCACGCAAATGCATTGATTAACCATTCACGTGACCAAGATGTTGCTGTGACTCGGAAGTCGCAATTTAGGAGATCCTTCCGACAGTAAAAAAGAAAATAAGAAAGAAGGAAGAGCAATAAAAGAGGGCAAAGTTGATACGAAGAGAGTCAGGCGCGCGTGTCTAACCATGTAACCATGTCCGCTGGCCCCATTTGGTCATGCGGCGAAACAGGGATGCAGAGCCAGCAGAAATGCGCGCAGCAGACACGCTTTCGCGTTTTTTTGGGCGTCCACGCCAACCGCGGCAGCAACGATGGAAATGTAGAGAGAGAGAGGGAGAGCGCGCGAGCGCGCTTTCTGCCCACACCCTTCGGGAGTGAATAAAGATTAGAAATAAAAGTTACGGCTAGAGAGGAGAAAGGAAAACGACTTGTACAAAAGAATCTGGTGACACAAAAGAACCAGCGGCGCGAGGCCACGTCTCGTGGCCCGCTCGTCGGGCTATTCATCTCCTCAATAGGCCGGTCCGGCCTCTGCAGACTCGGCCGCTCTCGTCCAGATGGCGTGCGCGCCGCTGCGCCGCCACTTTGAGAGGAGTTTTCAAACGGACCGAGTTCCGAGGCGGTCGCGTGCTGTGGACCGAAAGCACGTGACAATATCCTGCCACGGTTGGTTACTTCGTGTGCGGGTCTCAGTGGCGATTTCAGCTCCGGCCTTGTTCTTTGTGGTTGTCGTCGTCGCCACTTTTCCGTAATCGTCATCTCTTATTCGACTTTCGAACGTCCCTATGTGCATGCTTCAGGAGTGGGCTGAAGCTTTGCCGCGATGTCCAACGTCAACACCGTCATTGTCGCAGTGACGACGCAGGAATCATCACTGCGCCAACTTTCGTTGTGATAGTGCACTCCATGACCGACTCCATCCGGATCGACTTCTTTCGTTTTCTTGCGTGAGCTCTGTGTGTTGTTCGCGCATCTTTTCTGAACAGTGAGTGTTGCCTTTGCCGCGAGGATTTTCGTCGATCAGCACCGCCGACTACAGTTGACTGACAGCGACACACTCCTGCCGCCACAGGAAAGGTGAGTGTGCAATGCAAGGTGAGGGAGCACGGTATACCGTGCTCCCCACCACCTCTGCAAAGCAGTCAGTGTCCTGTATGCATTGCGTTTCCTAAAGTGCAAACCTAATGTGCAATCCATTAAATGCTACAAACACGACTGTAACATCATACATGTCACTCTTAGGTGGTTATACTACAAACTCGGTCACTAGTTCGACGTTTGCTTATGTTTTTTTTTTTTTTTTTCTCCTGTCGTCTAGTGTAGTACACACAGTTACATGACACACAAATTTCAGGTTGACATCTGCTCCGGCGGATGCGTTCTGTGATGGCGTCCATGCCTTGCAGTAATCTAAGCGAGACCACCTACATTTATGCTATTAGTCTTACCGTAACGCTTTGTCGACTCGAGTGTACTTTTCTGGTGCCGACTGGATAGTCGGGGCACGCAACATGTGCTTATCCGGCTTTGCCACTCCAAAATTTGCCCTTTTAATTGTACAAGTCAGTGTTCGTTGCCTTTTGGCCAGGTTCTCGTACAGGCTGGATTGTTGCTTTTAGACATACCAACACTCAGTGGTGACCTCTTAATCTGCCTCCTATGTAGTTTTAATTCATTTTTTTTTTATTTTCTAGTGCGCGATAACCTAGGATGCGCTGTGTCGACTAAGCGTAGCTCAGAGAGCGTGCTGACAATGATGCCACAAATAAAATTATTGCGTACGTGTGACCCCCTTTCGCTGAGCGTTCCGTTCGCAGCTGTAGACTCGGCTTGCCACTGCGGGTGAAAGCGCAGACTCACGGCGCGCGCGACGTCAAGCACGGTGCACCCAAAAGGCACAGTGCCAACAGTGCGCCTAGACCTTGAAATATCGGCGGCACCGAAAGGAAAGCGCACGGCGTGCAAGGCGGCCGCTCGGATGCGGAATGATAAGGCAGCACCAACAGCACACTCTGTGCAGGCTCGCGGACCACCGTAGTTTTCACTGAGACAACGGGGAACACGTATAGTATAGCACACGCCGAACGAGCGCTCTAGACACGTGGGGATATCTATATGGACAATGCGCCGGGACGAAAATTGGCAGTGTAAGTGGACAGGTGTGCAACTAAGGCTGAAAATGCTTTGGTGTGGGGCATTTGCGGGAAGCAACACGGCGGACGGTACATCATAGAATGGACAGGGCACTTTTATTCGTAGATAAGGGTGGACCATAAAATATTGCGCCAGTGGCTTGCGCTCCCTGTGTTTGTAAATCAAATAAAACGGACGTTGAAGAGGGCGCTGACGAGACAAGCGGCAAAACCGTCTAACATAGATCAGTTGGAGTTTGCTTCCGAGCCTTAGTGGATTTCTTTCGAAAAACGTGTGCTGACACTCTTGTTTGAAGGCCCCTGAATCAGGTAGTATAGAATCGAGGGTACAATAAAGGAAGGCCTGATCATCTCTGACTTAGATTGGACGGAGCCAACAGAAGTGTGTTCAGGGTCCGCACGGACGATCTTCTGGCGACTGTATAACTTACAGTCAGGGCACTGGTGTTCCCCACTTGCGAGCGCGACCCGTGGATAAAGTGAACTAGAATGCTCTGGTGTAATCACTTTAGTGCAGGTCATTGGTTCTCGTACAGAACGAGAGTGGTCTGGCTTGACATCCATGAGGCGCGAAACAAGCTTGCGCTCACTCCCAAGGCGCCGCTGAATGTTGTTAGCGGTTTGCGACTAGCAGTTTCGAGGCTGCAAAATCAATCAGCATGCGACTGGTCTGCGACTGTATCTAAAACTGTGTGGCCCATTCACTCTTGCAAGTCCCAAACGTGCGACCGTTTTGGTCGAAATTCGCGGGCTATTTGATTTTCTAGACTGCGAGTCTTAATATACTTACTAACCAATCATCAGCTCCGCAGAAATAAGCAAAAGCTGGTTACACATCCGTATTGTCATTCCCGTTAAGAGTCAAGATCGATAAAGCTTGCTCCGAGCAAAATCAAATCGAAAAATTGTGGAGGTTTAAGCATGGCTTGAACCTATAGTTGGTTGGTTGGTTTGGTTGGTTTGTGGGGTTTAACGTCCCAAAGCAACTCGGGCTATGAGAGACGCCGTAGTGGAGGACTCCGGAAATTTCGACCACCTGGGGTTCCTTAACGTGCACTGACATCACACAGCACACGGGCGCCTTGCTTTCCGCTTCCATCGAAAAGCGGCCGCCGAGGCCGGGATTCAGTCCCGCGTCCTTGGGAACAGTAGTCGAGCGCCGTAACCACTGCGCCACCCCGGCGGGGTCTGAACCTAGTGACAGAGCGAAAGCTGTGTGTGTTGCAGCGATAGCCTCTCTTTTTTTTTTTTTTTGAAAGTGAAAGCGAAAGTTTATTAGATTGAACATATTTACAAAGTGCATAAAAATATAGACGAGGGTCCCATGGTCATAAGACTGCACCGGGACCCTCGATAGATCACTATAACAAAATAAATAATAACAGCAAAGTCAGCGAAAGGTTATAATAAACAAAACATGGCAAATCTGTATTTTTACACAAAAACAAAGGCACTAACACAGGAATTAGGCAAATCAGTATTTTTACACAAAAACTATTACACATAAAAAATATAAAACATCAGCAATTGAACAAATATTCCTTCAAGTTATTCTTAAATGTGGGCAAGGATATGTAAGTTTTTAGTGTTAGAGGCAATGAGTTCCAGAATGAAATGGCTGCAAAAGATGTCATTTTTCCATATTAGTACGAACTAGTAAATTGTTATTCGCTGCAAATCTTGTAGAGTTATAGTTCGAAAGTAGTAACGGATTAACCAACTGGAAATGCAAGCTGCCATTCAATAGCTTAAACAACGTGATTACAAGGTGATACTGAAAGAGCTAGTGGACTGATAAGATATGATGCTTATATAATAAGGGACGAGCGCTAGTGGAAAAAGTGCTGCAGGTGATAATGCGGATGGCCTGATTTGGTATATGCTGTGCAGACGATAAATGGCAGTTGTATTTCCCCAAACGACAATCTCGTAAGTGAGGCGACTGTGAATGAAAGCATAATACAGAGATAAGAGAATGTAACAAGTAAAATATGGGCGAGCTTTAATGAGAGCTTGGATGCCAAACATAGATATGCTTTTTTCAGATGAGTGATGTGGGCTGAGAATTTAAGTGCAGAATCAAGAATAACGCCCAGAAAGCTAGCGTTATCGGAAGCTGGGATAGTGTAAGAACAGAGAGTTAACGTAGAAGTGCAAGGAAGAATTTTCTGGCTACTTTTGAAGATTAAAAACTCTGTTTTAGTGGGGTTAATAACCAGGTGGTTATTAAGACACCATTTTGGTATGTTACTCAAAACGGTATTCAAATCAACAGCAAGATCATCAATGAACCTGTTAGATAATGACACGGTAGTATCGTCCGCGTATAAAATACAGTGAGTTGGACTAAAAGAATATGAACAGTAAAGGCCCTAAAATACACTCCCTGAGGATCACCTTGGTTAATAGTTTTATCTAGAGAGGTAGTTCCATTAATATTAATTATTTGTTTACGATCTTGTAACTAGCTTTTCAGAAGGAGAGATACAGGGCCTATGCCATAACATTCTAGTTTCTGTAGCAAAATCAAATGGTTAATCGTATCAAAAGCTTTTGTGAAATCTAAAAACACAGAACAAACAAATTCGCCATTGTCAATGCCATGCTTAATAAATTCAGTCAAAGAGATAAGAGCCAAGTTAGTTGAACTGCCGGACTTAAAACCAAACTGACAGAGGGTAAATTAAATTTATTTAGATAATTGTCTAAGCGACTGATTATTAATTTTTCAATTACCTTACTAAGAGATGATAATATAGATATATAGATATTGGACGAGAGTTAGATATTGTTTTTCTGTCACCTTTTCTGGAGACCGGAATGACTTTCGCTATCTTAAGGCAAGCAGGAAAAACGCCATTTATTAAGATGAGATTAATAATATGACAAAGTGGTATAGAAACTAGATTAGCAACAAGTTTCAGGTGCCGTGAGGATATGTTATCAAGTCCAGGACTAGTGTCCTTGAGGCTATCAATAATCAACTCGATTTCACAAGGGGAGACAGGAAAAAGAAAGAAAGATTGATTAGTGCGTTTCAAATCTAGCTCCGGCGGAAGTGGAAGTCGGTTATGTGGCTCAGAAAAGAAGTTACTGAAAGCATTCGCGATGTCAAGTGGTTCAGTGTAGACAGTACCATTGAAATTAATTTCAGTAGGGGCATTGTTAGCGCAGGGCAAATTGATGAATTCGCTCAGGAGTCTCCATTGCTTTTTAGTGTCGTTAGCGGTTTTACACAGTTCGTGTTCATAGTGAGATCTTTTCGCGTGTTTACGTAAGTTGTTCAGAACAATGGAGTATTTTTTGTAGCGGGCTTTCAAGGAAGCTTTAAAGGGCTGCTTCCTCGTTTTTCTGTACAGATTTTCTTTTCGACGCATACTACTTAATAAACTATTTGTAAGCCATGGATTACGGGGAAATTTTTTAATTTTTTTACATTTAAGTGTTGTTGTACTCTCAGATATGCAGTTGAAAAAAAGGTGACAAAAACACTCCATTGCTCCCTCCGAATTGCTGGACAAGAGGCACGGGGACCAGTCTGTGTTACTGATAGCGTTAACAAAATCTTCGTTGTTGAATCTGGAAGTGTAGAAAATTGACCGTGGAGGACGGGATGGTTTACTGTGTGTAACGAAAATAGGAAAATGATCCGTAATGTCAAGTTCAATGACCTCTGAAAGGGGTGAGGGTGATATATTTGTCAGGGCATGGTCGATTAAAGAAGAGGATCCACTGGAAGTACACCTCGTTGGAGCATTGATGATTGATTCGTAGCCGAACCCACTGAAGCAATCGGTATAGGAAACAACATTAGGGTTATCTGTATCTAAAATATTAATATTAATGTCACCGAGAAATAAAACCTTCTCGTTTTCGAAAGATAGCTTATTTAATGTGGTGCCTAATGCTAACAAAAACTCTGGGACTCGATGAAGACGGTGAGCGGTAAATGCAGCCGAGTACCAACTTTCGTGAGTCAGAGGAAACGAGAGAATGGTTAGCTTCTATCCAAACAGATTCACATTGCGGTACATTCAGAGCGAGATCACGTCTACGCTGGTAAGAAATTTCAGGGGAAATAAAAATTGCAGTGCCTCCGTGGCTGCTAGACAAGCGATGACAGTATTCTGGAAGATAAGATGTAAAACCAAATAGATTGCCATCAGAAGTGGAAAGCCAGGTCTCCGAAACGCAGATGAAAGAGAACGAGTGCTGAAGTGAGATGATAAAATTATCAATAGATTCAAAGTTCTTCCTGAGGCTGCGTGCATTGAAATGGATCAGAGAATGACTACCGTTTTCGAAGATATGATGAAGCTTATCAGGAGATAGCGGGGTGTCTAAGGTTTCAGCGCCGTCAGAAGCCGTGAATGTGTATGAACTAGTGGAAGACCTGGAGGTCTCTTTCTGTGCTTATGCGGTTGGTTGGTTGTACAACTTTTAATTCCATCGGAAACGGGGAGTCGTGCGCCCGCGGATTAGAGGCTGGCAGGTAATACCGTGCTCACGTCAGTCTCACGCGCAAGTATGCGACAATTGCCAGTCCAGAGATGCTTCCATTTCTTTTCTTTCTTCAGCAACTTAGCTCTAGCAAACAGTTTCTTGTTGTCAAAGGTAAGGTGTTCATTTACAAAAATCGGGCAAGTTGAATCAACAGGGAAGCCAATTTGGTCTGTTTGTGGGCGCTTTCAATCCGTGGTTTGTGGACGCTTTCAAACCCGCTTTCAATCCGTGTTTTTTTTTTTTTTTTGACCTTTTTCACGTTGGGAGAGCGCCCCTAGCGGCGGCCGCCGAATCACAACTGGTGGTCCGGGCGGTTCGCGTGGCACAGTCAGTTTGGTGTTCTGTCGGTGGGTGAACGAATGCTGAAGATTTCTTGCTCTTCCGAACGTTCCAACTATAGTGTTTCATTCTTCGAACATTTTCTTTTTGTGTAGTTGACAATGTTTTCGCAGCCGAATTTCGTGCAATGTTTCACGCAATGTTTGGACGGGAGCAAGCAGTGGACCAGCAACCAGACTTGTGTGCCGCCGATCAGTGAGAGCGCAATTGACGTGCAGTTCGGAACATCAAACCGGCAACTGCGGAAAGGATAAGGATTTAAAGAGGAAAAATACATTCACCGCATTGAATGTTGCATTCATCAGCACAACTTGCGGCTACTGTTTTTATTTTCTTCAACCTTTCGAAGCGGGCGAAAGCCCCGACGCCGCTAGCGTTCATGTGTTTGAAGATCGATGGCACGTAATCTGGATGGTCCACGAAATGAGAAGGCACCCCTGCAAAAAAAAAAAAAAAAAGAAAGAAGGAAAACAAAAGCACATATATGTATACGAGAAATGCACGTCAACCTGACCATTAGGAACTGTGCACTGATGCTGCTCTGACCACTGCAAGTTTAGGAGTAACTAACGAGAAGCAAACGTATTCGAAAGTCCGATCGGGTTACCTAGTCGAGTGTGCTCGTCGTTTGATAAGCTGCGGCACAGCTTTTAATGAGGCGCACGATCTCGCAACCTCATACATGCGCTGTGGAGGCACCGAGGTCGGGGCGCTTGTCGACTGGCTAGGGAACGCATGCACGTGCGTTTCGCTGAGGAAGCCGTCCGCTAGCATATAGTCTACTATAGTGCGATATCCTGGAATGGGCACAGTCCACTGCAGAATAAGTTGTCGAGACGACTGCTTTCGCAGGGGAGTTGCGGTGTTCTGGAGCTATCGCCGCCGATTCGGCGAACACGGTGGCCGCGGCACGCGCGTAATCCCGCGGGCGTACATTCCTTCTACAGCTTTCACTCCACTCTTTTAGGCACCCTTCTATTCGCATGCGGTGGTGATAATATAGATGCAAAGAAAGAGCGGCACGAACCTCGGAGACACGGACGGCGAAGAGGCAAACACAAACGCAGCGTTTGTGTGCTTCTTCATCCTCCGTGGCTCGTTCGCAATGTTATTTGCGTCTGTTGAACCAACTATCCTAGCAAGTTTCTCATCCCCATGGTGCTAGGAGACAGGCCCGAGCAGTTTCCGCTTATTTCTTCACGCAGCAGCTTGTACTACACATCAGCAAACGGACAACAAAGGTGTCTCATCCTGTTTCGCCCTGCAGTTCCTTGGAAATGCAAGAATATACAAAAGGAGCTCTTACCTGTCACAAAGTGGTCGCTGCAGACACGCGAGTTGGTTGTTGGCTGCCACGATTGTCTGCACCCACTTTGCTCTTTTAGCTGCGTGCAGTGATGCCGCGGGGAATATAAAAAGTCTCACATTTCCTAGCTTTTTGCTAGAATTAAAGTACCCCACGACGGCGCATCGCTGAGGCACCTCGCCGGTGATTTCAGCAGGCATGCAGAGCGCAGAGATGACGACAACAGCGCGCAAAGTGACGAACAAAGCAACCGGCCGCACTACCATGCACTGCTCCAACCGCCGCACTGGCCGACGAACCACCAAAAAACATGGCGGTCGCGAACTTCCCGCAATGCACTGCGCGCGCATGCGCAGAGTGCCACCATGAAAAAGGTCCATTATTATTTAAATAAGATTTTGGCGTAAGGAGCCTTATACTTTTGAGTAGACGCCACACAATTGTGTACACCTACACCAAGCCAGGTCAAGATCATGTTTTCATTTTTTTTATATTGTACATTAGTTTATTAGAAGAGAAAGGCGCAGTATCTGTCAAGGTCACTTGAAGGTGAAAACCTCCGTGACGCTGACGGCTCGAGGAGGAGGAGGATAAACATTTATTATTTGAGGAAGGCGGGCAGGCAGGAGCTTCCGCGCTAGATGGCCAGGAGCCCTTGAGCTCTTGCGACCTGGGTTGCATGCTCGATGGCCCGCAGTTGGATTAAAATTTTTGTTTCTACATTACTAACCTTATGTCACTTCTCTGCTTTTAAGCCACCGACCTTCCAGTCGTTTTTTTGCTAGTTTCCACCGCCGGTTTATTCACACGGCCACTGGTATCTCTAAACCCCACAGCTTCAGGAACAGTGACTGCGCCTGCATCAACTTCAGGATGGATACCATTACATTCGAGTATAATATGGTCAATTGTTTCACTGGAGTTACCACATACAGCACATGCGTCATGTTTTCACGCATGTGCAGTTACCACATGCAGCACATGCGTCATAGTATGTGGTGTAAGTTGGCCCTCTGGTGGCATAAGTTACAGTAGGGGGTATATAATACAGCGTATGCATGGGCGTAGGTGACTGTATTTGGGAAGGAATGCGTCTGTAATTTTCGCCAGGTGACCTCCTGTGCCTTTATAAGAGATTTGTGTCCCGGGGGGCATAGGGTACGTGTTTGACGGAAGTGTAGTGTAATTTCTTGATAGGAAAATATACGGTCCCTCACCGACCTCATGAGGGCGAAGGAAGACGATGTACACACGGAAGCTGGAACTAACTGTGCTTTATTGAAATAATAACATTTCCCAAGAAACCTAGCAAGGCATGCGCAGCTCGACGTCCAACACACAGCATAAAAGTTTCAGCTTCCGTGTGTACATTGTCTTCCTTCGTCCTCGTCCCTTGGCTGGTTTTTGTTCTCTAAGACTTTGTACCAACTGACTCAGATTTCAACCCTCCTCTCATGAGGGGTTGTCCCGTCAACCAGCTGACGAGTCCTCGGGCGAAATTGTAGGCAGCCACATTACCAGGAAGGGAGGAATGTGCTGGTGTCCAGATTAGCTATATTGAACGGTGAGTTGTTTGAGAGGCAAGCAGCAATTTGAGTGCTATAGGGGATATTCTGCCTTTGCTGTAATTTCGTATTGCGGTTTCCGAGTCGCTAATTATATCAAGGGCTAAGGTTGCGCTTATCGCGAGGGCATTCGCAGCCTCCTCCGGGTCGTTGGTAATGATCGAACCAGCCGTGAGTTGTTGACCCTGATAATTTACAGTCACAATCGTAAATGCATTACGGTCCGCGTGTTCGGCTGCATCGACATAGACCATGACTTGATTGGACTGGTATTGATTGTGTAGGGCTTTGGCGCTTTCTACTCGCCTGTCTGAATGAAATTCAGGGTGCATATTCTTCGGGAGAGGTGGGATTTTCAAGCGAGTTCGCAGGCTTATTGGAAGTGACACTTTGTCCTGTCTTGTTGCGGGGTAACCGATTGAGAGAGCGTCAAGGATAAAGCGTCCGTTCGGTGTGTGGGTTAGCCGTTCGTTTTGAGAGGTGAGGTGGGCCTCTACCATCTCGCTAAGAGTGTTGTGGACTCCGAGGGCATTGAAGCACTCCATGGAGGTGTTTATGGGGAGACCAAGTGCGGACTTGAACGCCCGTCTGATCAGGCAATCAACAAGATGTGTTTCTGCTACGTTACGTTTGAGGTATAGGGTAGCGTGTAGGTGATTCTACTAATGACAAATGCCTGGACCAGGCGGACGAGATCAATTTCCTTTATACCCGAATACCGATTAGCGATTCAACGTATGAGACGCACTGCCTGAGAGACACTAGCCTTGAGGCGATTGAGGGACTCCGTGTTTCGGCCGTTGTTCTGGATGTAAATTCCAAGAACCCGTATGACGGACACCTCCGGTATACGTTTTCCCTTAACGTGCACCCGGATTTTGGTATGGCCCCCTGTGCCTGGTTTACCACGCATGAGCAAAAGTTCTGATTTTGTCGGGGAGCAGGATAGGCCCGCCCTCTCTACGCATTCGGTAACGATGTCCACTGCTAGTTGTAGGGTTTCTTCTATTTCTGCGTCATTTCCTGATGTGACCCACAACGTTATGTCGTCGGCGTATAACGTATGGGACAGATTAGGTATACGGTTCAGTTCGTCCGGGAGTGATAAGAGGGACAAGTTAAAGAGTAAGGGGGACAGCACGGACCCCTGTGGGGTGCCGCGGCTGCCAAGTGATAGAGTGTCAGATTTGAGGGTTCCAAAAAAATTTAGTTCGGCTGTTCGACCTGTGAGAAAATCCCTTGAAGGTCCTCGGACCGGGATTTATTGCGTGGAGGTTGTTAAGTATATAGCTGCATGTGCTACATTATCGAATGCCTTGGCCTCGGAAAGCTGGTGTGGTGACGCTTTCGCTTCAAAACATTGTGGAGAAGATGGTGAAGGATGGCTTTTCCTGGCCCTACGGGGCTGGGACTAGTAGGTCAAGGACGCTTGCGGCGGGGGCTAGCCTGCCACCGAATTTTTACTTGTGTGCCGTCATTGCAACCGCCACCGCTTAGGTGGTGGACGACGGCTGTTGCGGCACGCGTCTTTCTCTCCCTCTTGTTTTTCTTTCTTCTCTATGTTCTCTCTTCTGTCCGCAAGAGGCAGCGGAGGTGGCTATGCTGCAGAGCCAGTAGCAGGCCCGTGCATTTTCTTTTCTTCCTACAGCCACAACAAGGAAGGAAGGAAGGAAGGAAGGAAGGAAGGAAGGAAGGAAGGAAGGAAGGAAGGAAGGAAGGAAGGAAGGAAGGAAGGAAGGAAGGAAGGAAGGAAGGAAGGAAGGAAGGAAGGAAGGAAGGAAGGAAGGAAGGAAGGAAGGAAGGAAGGAAGGAAGGAAGGAAGGAAGGAAGGAAGGAAGGAAGGAAGGAAGGAAGGAAGGAAGGAAGGAAGGAAGGAAGGAAGGAAGGAAGGAAGGAAGGAAGGAAGGAAGGAAGGAAGGAAGGAAGGAAGGAAGGAAGGAAGGAAGGAAGGAAGGAAGGAAGGAAGGAAGGAAGGAAGGAAGGAAGGAAGGAAGGAAGGAAGGAAGGAAGGAAGGAAGGAAGGAAGGAAGGAAGGAAGGAAGGAAGGAAGGAAGGAAGGAAGGAAGGAAGGAAGGAAGGAAGGAAGGAAGGAAGGAAGGAAGGAAGGAAGGAAGGAAGGAAGGAAGGAAGGAAGGAAGGAAGGAAGGAAGGAAGGAAGGAAGGAAGGAAGGAAGGAAGGAAGGAAGGAAGGAAGGAAGGAAGGAAGGAAGGAAGGAAGGAAGGAAGGAAGGAAGGAAGGAAGGAAGGAAGGAAGGAAGGAAGGAAGGAAGGAAGGAAGGAAGGAAGGAAGGAAGGAAGGAAGGAAGGAAGGAAGGAAGGAAGGAAGGAAGGAAGGAAGGAAGGAAGGAAGGAAGGAAGGAAGGAAGGAAGGAAGGAAGGAAGGAAGGAAGGAAAAACGTTATTTAGCCCTATATTACTTGGCTGTGAGCGTTGCAGCGATTTATTTATTTATTTTACAATACTGTGAGCCTATCTCAGGCTCTGACAGGAGTGAAAAAAAAGTATAAACAGCAGGCATAGTGTTCCAAGGCAGCAGGGAAAGCATACAGAGTACACGGTGAAAAAAAAAATTACCGACGATTACGTTACTTCCTAATGCGAAATTTGAGCGCAGCAAATAAGCTGTTTCACCTTTTCGATAGATTGAGGCAAAGAAATCGAGCAACACATGTATGCGCTATCACAGAATTTTTTTATTATTTTTCACTCGTAATCCTTTAACAAAGACTCCACTAACAGTTCTTGACAGTCATGAAGGAAGCTTTGTGGTCGGAGAAATAGACTGATATATGTTCGACTTGGTACACCAATGCTTGATTCTCAAAGACGAGATCTATACAAGTGCCTCGCGAGGTTGTCACAGCCGTGGGACGCGTTACGAGCAAGAGGAACGGGATGTTCTCCCGCATAAGTGTGAAGAAATTCCTGTTTGTCTTTATGTCAACATTCTTCTCGCTCATGGCACAGAAAGAACTGGCAGATAATTTCGCAGTGGCGAACGGCAGCGGCAATTTCGGCTCGGGCGGTGCACATATACAGATCCGCTGCCACCGATCTGGCTCTCTGATTGCCACCGCACAGGGGTTGCATTGGAGGAGGAGCGAAGAAAGGAATTAAGTTCGAGCCGGCGCTTTGACAACCGGAGACTCGCAGGAAGAGGGGGGAGGGGGGCGGCGTGTACACCCAGCGGCAAACGATGGGGGCAGAAGCGCGCGCAGCAAGCGGACAACGCGATAAAGGGAGAAGGGAAGAGATAGCAGCGATTGACTGATGCTGCTGACGCCGATAGTGAGCCAACTCCAGCTGCGGAGTTGGTTTCAGTGACAGCAAAACTGCCATACAAAATTTTAGCAAGGGCAGGATCTCGCCCTTAGCAGCCAGAATCCTAGGCCAGAAAAAGTTGGATAGGAAAATTCAAATAATTTGGACTCCTGCGCACGAAGCCGTCCCCGGCAACGAGGCGGCCCACAAGCTGGCTCGAGATCTCTACCGCCGAGCCGCTACAGGGCCACTTGATGACCGAGGAAGCGGAGAGCGCTTGCTAAAATATGGGGAGATCACGCAGCACTACAGATTGGATCGTAGACTGGTACCCCCACCAGACCCGAAATTAAACAGCAGACAAGCAGTGGCGTGGAGGCGACTGCAAACTTATACATATCCGCACCCGGTTATGGCGAACCACATGTTCCCTGAGGCTAGGAGTGATAAGTGCAATCTTTGTGGGGCGAGAGGGATCCTCGACCACATAATATGGGAATGCCCGTATTCTCCCAGGAGGACGAACAATATAGGCTGTAGAGACACCTGGGAGACCCTGCTGTGCAGCTCGGACCCTGAGCTCCAGCTCCTACTCGTCCAACTGGCTGAAGAGGCTGCTGGGACCCAAGACCTCCCGGCCTGCCTCTGAGGCGGCGGCACCCGCCCCTTGACCTGCGTGTCGGGGGGTGGGTAGATCACTTTATCTGTTGGACATTAAAGTTTAGTCCATCCATCCAGGGACAACGCCGCCGATGCGGGGGGGACCCTCCCCTCCTCTTTCTGCATGGCGGCGACGGTGTTCTATGCAGTCACGTTATCTTGACTCTCTAGCGGCGTCAGCGGCATCCAGCGGTATCAGTCGGTCGCTGCTAGCGCTGGGGGGATGAAAAGGGGGCGGAGCTGGTTACGAGGCCGACGACGACGCCGACGCGAAACCCAGGAACGGACGCCAAAGAGCTGCGCTCTAAAACACATCAAGGTTGCGGATATTTAAAAGCTACGTTAATACTCGTGAACAACAAAGAGGGCAGTGTAACAACAACTCTACGACAATGACATTTCTTGAAAAAAAAGATTCAATGCTGGCAGAAAAGGCATCAAGCGACACATTATTCATAAACTGGTGGGGCAGGTTGTTCCATGTTTCTATGGAACGGGGAAAAAATGACAATTTGAACAAGTCACATTTAGCAGAAAACAGTGTTATACACATGTCATGGTTAATTCTTTTAGAGCTATGATAGCCTCTTTAACACCCGCTTTTCAATCCGCGTTTTTTTTTCTCATAATTTTAATTAGGTTTTAGGTTTAACATGCACTGACATCGCAAAGCACACGGACGCCTCTCCGTTTCGCCTCCATCGAAACGCAGCCGCCAGCGGTCGCTGGAGGCGAAATGGTGAGGCCTCTGTGTACTGTGCGATGTCAATGCATGATAATAATGATAATAATAATTGGTTCACAGGAAAGAAAAGGCGCAGTAACTGTCACACTTGGTCTGTGGACACCCGAACCGCGCCGTAAGGGAAGGGAGGAAGGTGGGAATGAAAGTGGAAAGAGAGAAAGAGGAGCCGTAGTGGAGGGCTACGGAGTAATTTCGACCACCTGGGGATCTTTAACGTGCGCTGACATCACACAGCACACGGACGCCACTTCGCGTCTGTTAGATGATATCCCACACATACATCATTCCATATACGCCGACGACATCACCATATGGACCCATTCTGGCTCCGATGGAGATATTACAGTCATTACAACGAGCTATCGACACGGTACAGTCTTATGTGCAGGAAAACGGCCTTACCTGTTCACTGGCTAAATCAGAACTGTTAGTTATAAGGAATTGCCCCGCCGGGGTGGTGCAGTGGTAAGACGCCCGACTACTGTGCCGGAGTTCCCGGGTTCGAACCCGATCGCGGCGGCTGCGTTTCGATGGAGGCGAAACGAAGTGGCGTCCATATGCTGTGCGATGTCAGCGCACGTTAAAGATCCCCAGGTGGTCGAAATTACTCCGTAGCCCTCCACTACGGCTCCTCTTTCTCTCTTTCCACTTTCATTCCCACCTTCCTCCCTTCCCTTGCGGCGCGGTTCGGGTGTCCACAGACCAAGTGTGACAGTTACTGCGCCTTTCCCTTCCTGTGAACCAATTTAACAATTTATTTAGTTATAAGGAACAAACAAGCTTCACAGGTAAAACCAGATTCTCGAGAACCTATCCAGTTACACATTGACAACCATCCGATACCCCCGGTAGCCACGATCAGAGTTCTCGGAATGTTGATTCAGAATAATACGCAGAACACAGAAGCTATACGCCGGCTACGCGTCACGGCGCACCAGATAGGTGGGCTGGTGAGACGCATTGCCACACGTCGCAGGGGTATGAGAGAAGCCGACCTGTGCAGGATCATTCAAGCCTTTATGATAAGCAGAATCATGTACGTACTATCATCTGCGTCGTAGGGACGAACATTCACTTAATAGCATAATTAGAACAGCATACAAAGCGGCCCTTAGCTTATCAGTATACGCTTACCCAGTTCGACTACTGCAGTTAGGAATTTTTAACACGCTATCTGAACTAATTGAAGCCCATAAGACAGCAGAAGTGACCCGCTTGTCACGCAGCCTTGCGGGACGCGTAATTCTCGACAAGCTCCACATACACCCCACTGAGGAGGTGTGCGCAACATCCCATTTATCGGCTGACGTAACTAGTAGACTAGTTGTTAAACCAATAGCCAAAAACATGCTACCAGGTAGACATGATGCCCGCAGGAAGACAAGGGCACAGACCCTTGAGAAACAGTACGAGGACGATCCACAAGCAGTGTACGTGGATGCAGCTCAACACATCAAAAACGGAGCATACGTGGCATGTATGGCCACTCCAAAGTCAACCTTCGTTAACGCCATAACATTTCATGCTAGCTCCATATGCGAGGCAGAGGAAGTAGCTATCGCACTCGCACCAAAACTATTCTAAGCGACTCAAAAAGCGCCGTTCAAAATTTCGCCAAAAATTCTGTAAGCGCACTCGCGGCGCGAATTCTGCGCAACCGATCTCTCAATCACAACATCAATCTCGTATGCGTTCCGGCTCACGCGGGTAACTCCGGAAACGAAGGGTTCGACCGTCTAGCCCAACCAACCGGGACACGGGAGATCGGACGCGCCTGTCGAGGCACCGCGCACATACGCGGAGGTAACAAACTTTAATCGCGAGCTAAGATGCACGTACCCCGCCCCTCACCCCGACCTCGACCGGGCGCAAGCCACGACACTCAGACGCCTACAAACAAAGTCTTCTTAGCCCCTACCGACTATCGTTAATTATGAACGGAGAATTCAACCCTGCATGCCGGCACTGCGCTGACGGGACGCAGGCCACTCAAGACCATATACTGTGGGAATGCGCCAGCAATCCCCCTCCAAAAACACTCTTGCCAGCTCCCTCAGCGGAGGAATGGGACGAGCTGTTGGCCAGCCCAAGAAAAACTACGCAACTGGCCCTCGTCACGCGAGCTCAAGAGGTCGCTCCCGACTGGAGGCCACCCTAGACTCGCCCCAGCCCGAAATAATTCCTTTCATTTCGTGGCAATAAAAGTTGTTACCACCACCACCCGAGGTCGGGTGTGAACCCGGGTACTGCTGCACAGCTTAGTCGGGCGTCTTACCACTGCACCACCACGGCGGGGCGCTGAGCCACCTGATTGATTGATTTATAGGAAGGGAAAGGCGCGGTAACTGTCTCACTTGTTTTCTGTGGACACCTCAACCGCGCCGTAAGGAAAGGGAGGAAGGTGGGAGTGAAAGTGGAGAGAAAGAGGAACCGTAGTGGAGGGCTACGGAGTAATTCGACCGCCTGGATTCGATTTTTTTATTTTATAGGAAGAAAAAGGCACAGTAACTGTCTCACTTGTTTTCTGTGGACACCTCGACCGCGCCGTAGGGGAAGGGAGGAAGGTGGGAGTGAAAGTGGAAAGAGAGAAAGAGGAGCCGTAGTGGATGGCTACGGAGCAATTTCGACCACCTGGGGATCTTTAACGTGCGCTGACATCGCACAGCACACGGACGCCTCTTTGTTATAATTGGTTCACAGGAAGGGAAAGGCGCCGTATCTGTCATACTTGTGTCTGTGGACACCTGAAACGCGCTGTAAGGGAAGGGAGAAAGGTGGGAGGTAAAGTGGAAAGAGAGAGAAAGAGGAGCCGTAGTGGAGGGCTACG
The DNA here is from genome assembly GCF_055883805.1 of Amblyomma maculatum. Taxonomy (NCBI): domain Eukaryota; kingdom Metazoa; phylum Arthropoda; class Arachnida; order Ixodida; family Ixodidae; genus Amblyomma; species Amblyomma maculatum. Next base: position 6,793,137 of record NC_139347.1, read on the forward strand.
GAGTAGTTTCGACCACCTGGGAATCTTTAACGTGCGCTGACATCGCACAGCACACGGACGCCTCTTCGTTTCGCCTCCATCGAAACGCAGCCGCCGAGGTCAGGTTCGAACCCGGGTATTCCGGACAGTAGTCGGGCGTCTTACCACTGTACCACCCCGGCGGGCCTCTTCGTTTCCCGCTGCCTCGTGCGGACAGAAGAGGGGTGTGGCTGCTCCTGGCCCTGATGGGGCTGGGACACGTAGGTCACCGCCGCTTGCGGCGGGGGCTAGCTAGCCACCGAAATTTATCTATTGTAGGCCGTCATTGCACCCACCACCGCTTCTGTGGTGGACGACTGCAGTTGCGGCGCGCGTCTTTCTCTCCCTCTTATTATGCGAAGCATATTGCTAGAGGTAAATCACAGCCCTTCGTGACGGTTACACGCCGTGCGGACCACGTGGTATGGTGACGTCACACCACGTGATACGCTGACGTCATGACACAGGAGAGACGGGGGACCGGCTCGCGCCGTCGGCTGCTGTTGCACGCCGTGTGGACCACGTGGTATGGTGACGTCATACCACGTGATACGCTGACGTCACGACAGAAGAGAGACGGGGGACCGGCTCGCGCCGTCGGCTGCGGTTGCACGCCGTGCGGACCACGTAGTATGGTGACGTCACACCACGTGATACGCTGACGTCACGACAGAAGATAGACGGGAGACCCTGCTGCGAAGCGAGGACCCCGCTCAGCAGCAGCAAGCCATCCGCCTGGCGGCTGAGGCCGTTAAGCAACAATGTATCTTCACCAGACCTTAGTTCGCGAGGCTCCTGAGTAAGGCTCCATCAGGCCTGCGTGCCGGGGAGTCCGAAACGGAGCTTCTTCTCGGTGGAAATAAAGGTTTTTCAACAACAACGGGGGACCGGCTCGCGCCGTCGGCTGCGGTTGCACGCCGTGCGGACCACGTGGTATGGTGACGTCACACCACGTGATACGTAGGGACCGCTTTATCGGCTTTGGCGGTGTAATTGAAGGACCACCATGGCGGTGATATGGCTCGAAGGGTATACATGAGGTGACCTCACAGCCATGCTTGGTGAAGACGTAACGACCGTTGGTGCACGTCAAGCCGGCTGGACACGGGTAGTTTACGGGGAGGCTTTCCCATACGACCGTGTTGTTGCCGAAGAAATCAAAATCGTTGATTCCTTTAGCACGTCGGTGTTCTAAGAGCTTTTGCTTTGCGTACATATTCGCGTAGTGGCAATCGAGTATCGTTGGCCTGGGGGACGACATGTTCGTTGTGCGTGTCGGTAACACAGTTAGATTAGAGATGAACGAGCCATGCTATTACCTAGTTTTATGCGATGGGAAAACATTGTGCATTCCAAGTTTAAACCGTGTAAAAGCACGTGTAACCAAGGAAAGAAAAGTTTAGCTAAGTGTAACCATGGAAAGCCAAGTTTAGCAATCAATATGCTTCGCATCTGACCAGGCTTAACCAAGCTAAGCCTCAGTCATCTTTTCTTTCTTCTATATTTTCTCTTCTGTCCGCACGAGGCAGCGAAGGTGGCTCAGCTACAGAGCCAGTAGCAGGTGGTGGTGGTGGTAAGAACATTTATTACCCATACAAGGGCCTGGAGGTATGTCGGATCGGCCCATATGGGACCGGTCCTTACAAGCACTAGGTGGAGGTCCCTAGTTTGGGACCCCAGTGGCGGTTGCCGCCGCCCGGGCGCGCCCGACTAAGGCTTGTTGGGCCTGTAAGTCGTGGCAGACGAGCAGGATCGCCTCCCAGTCCTCCCGGGTTGGGTTGGGTGTGGGGGGAACAGCCGGATTAGAGGGGCAGGCCCACACCATGTGATAGATGTCAGAAGACACCGCTCCACAGTGTCGGCAGCTGCCACTAAAGGAGGGGTCAAAATGTTTTAGTGCTGCCGGGCACAGCAATGTATTGGTGAAAAAGCGGAGAAGGAGCCGCTCATCCGCCTTTTTGAGGCCTTTACATGGGCTGGGGTAAAGGCGATGACAATTCTGATAGTACATCGTGATATCTTTAAAGGTGTAGGCTGGATTAAATTCGGGTTCCTAATCGGGTGGGGAGGAGAAAACAGCCCGGTGAGAGAGCGCGCGGACGGCTGCGTCTGCTGCCTCGTTTCCTGTCAAACCCTGATGAGCAGGGGCCCATATAAGGTAACGGAGTGCGGGGTCCGTATCCCGTATGCAATTTGAGTAGATTTGATAGGTTAGTAAGGGAGTTCAGCCTTGTCTGACGTTCCGACAGGCTCCTCGCGAGTCGGTAATTATGTATTTTGAATCTGAGTGTGAGGCCGCGAGAGCAATCGCCACCTCTTCTACGCCCGTGCGTTTTCTTTTGATGAAATCTTCCTCAAGGCGATGCGTATAGCCAGCGGATCACGTTTAGTGGTGGTTGGGGAGTTTTAAGCGCACAGCTACCAATGGGGATACCATAAGGAGGACGCAAAAGGCAGGAAATTAGCCGCGGCCATTGCCGACGCGGCACTAACCACCCTCACGGACCCGCTGTACCCTATTAGAATAGTAAATAGCGTCTCCCTACGCAGCCTACATAATGTCGGACTCGGAACTGGCCTGCCGAAATTACATGCGGGGTAGGATAGCGCACTCGCCCGCAGAATATTAATGGAGGAAAATCAAGATCCCCCTACGCACCGATTAGCCCATTTACGCCGCCAAAAGCTGGATTTGCGCAGCGGCCGCCACCTACTTGGGATCCCAACGATGTCACAAACAGCCACGATGACCTCTGAAACAGCCCCTACCACCACGGGAACATCGCCGCAGCCAGTTGTACTCACGAAAATTCGCCACCCTCCCATCTTTAATGGCGACGACCACCCAAACGTTGACGACTGGCTAGATGAGTATGAACACTGCAGCCGGAACAACCACTGGGACGCAACCATCATGCTCGCTAATATCATTTTCTATTTGGCGGGAACAGCTCGAACATGGTTCCAAATCCACGAACAAGAGCTTGTTACGTGGGACATCTGCAAGCATATAGCTTCAGGACTTGTTCGGGAAGCCTATTGGGCGGGTGGTGGTTAAAACATTTATAAATAACAATTAAATGGTTACAGAGGTGTTTGGGTTAGAGACGTTTCGGTCTCCCCCTCACAATGCTAGGTGGAGCCCCTATTTCGGGGCCCCATTGGCAAGCAACGCCGCCCGCGTCCGTTGAACCAAGGCCTTTTGAGCCTTGAGGTCTTGACAGCCGAGCAGGGCCGCCTCCCAGTCCTCTCTAGTTGGATTGGGGTTGGGGGGAATGGATGGGTTTGACTGGCACGCCCAGACCATGTGAAAGGTGTCAGCCACCTTCCCACAGTACTGGCACGCACCATCAAAGGTCGCGTTGAAATGTTTAAGCACCGCCGGGCACAGTACTGTATTGGTAAAAATTTTGATGAGGAGGCGCTCGTCAGCGCGATCCAGTCCCTTACAAGGGGCCGGGTAGCGCCTGTGCTCCTCCTTGTAGTAATCGGTGATGTCTTTGAATGTAAGGGCCAGATTGTCTGATTGGGAGTAGGCTTCCAAGGACAAAGAGATAGCCCGGGGAGAGAGTGCGCGGGCGGCCTGATCGGCCTGTTCGTTTCCCATGAGTCCCTGGTGACCGGGTGCCCAAATGAGATTATGCGGAGTTGGGTCTATGTATCGGCAGCTAGATTGCAATATACGCCGGGCAAGCGGGGAGCCCATCCCAGCCGATAATTCCGACAGGCCCCTCGCGAGTCGGTGATGATGTGTTTCGAATTGGGAATACTGAGAGCCAGAGCGATAGCAATCTCCTCCGCGTGAGTTGTGCTGTAGGCTTTGAAAGTTAGCCCGTTAACCGTGTTTGTGTTGTGTACGACTGCAGCCGTATACCACCCCCCATGGTAAGGGCCGGCAACATCCACATAATACACGTGTTGCTGGTGACCATAGTATCGCTCCAACTCTTCCGCGCGCGCCTGGCGACGACCGTTATGGTCTTCTTTGGACATGTTGCGGGGAAGGGGTCGGACCTGGAGGGCGCGTCTCCAGAGTTCTGCCACTCTCACCCTTTCCTCAATGTGGTAATCGTGTTTGATGTGTAGCCGGTCCAAGAGGCGGCGACCGGACGTGGTCTGTGTAAGACGCGTGTATTGGCTTAGTAAGTGGGCTTCTCGTAGCTCCCGGAACGTGTTCACCACGCCCAGAGCCAGAAGTCTCTGGTTGGACGTGCTGACCGGAAGGTCGAGAGCCCGCTTGATGACTTTCCGGTGGATGGCCTCCAATTGATCCTCATCGTGTTTACGCAGGTACAAGTAGGATGTCGAGTAGAGGATTCTGCTCGTTACAAAAGCATGGGCAAGCCGCAGTGCATCCTTGCTTCGTAATCCGCCCCGCTTGTTGCAGACCCGGCGGACCATACGGCCCACCTGGTCTCCCACCATGCGAAGTTTGGCCAGAGTGGTGTCAACTCTGCGTTGATGGTGTATGAAGAGGCCAAGGACGCGGATCTCTTTGGCCTCCCGGATCGGTCCTGAGGGGAGACTGATGCGAAGCTGAGTTGTGTCTCGAGGGGATGGACGTACGTGCCCAAATTCAGATTTAGCTGGGGCGCACTGGAGTCCGCAGTAGGTCGCGTAGTCGTCGACTACGGTCGCCGCTGCGTGCAGGCAGGACTCCATGTGGCCCAGGTTACCTTGCGTGGCCCAGATTGTGATATCATCCGCGTGAAGTGCGTGATGTATCCCGGGAAGAGAAGCCAATTTGGAGGGAAGATGAAGCATGGCTAAATTGAAGAGGAGGGGAGACAAGACAGCGCCTTGAGGTGTTCCCCTCGAGCCGATGGTGTATGGCCCGTGTTCCGCATCTTGTATGCGTATGTAGGCTTGGCGGTCTGTAAGGAATTGTTTTATGTAATTGAAAGTTTTGTTACCACAGTTGGTGTGACTGAGGTGATCGAGGATTACTTCGTGCTTCACATTGTCAAATGCGCCTTTAAGGTCCAAGGCCAGGACCACCTTGTCATTATGGGGGCATTCGACAGGATCTAATATGTCGTGGTGGAGCTTAAGGAGTATATCCTGTGCCGATTTTTGAGGGCGGAAACCGAACATGGTGTCCGCGAAAATGTGCTGTTTCGAGAAATTCGGAGAGTCTGTCGCGCACCATTGTCTCCATCAGCTTGCCGACACAAGACGTGAGAGAGATGGGGCGAAGGTTCTCCACATCAATAGGTTTGCCGGTTTTCGGGATAAAGGTGACGAGAGCCGACTTCCAATCGAGAGGGAGAGGAGTGTCTCCGTCCCAAATACTATTGATGTATTTTAGAAGCACGACATATGCTGCATCGGAAAGGTTGGCCAAAAGCTTGACCGTAACCTTGTCGCGCCCGGGTGCAGTGCCGCGTTTCATCTTGCTTAAGGCCGCCCGGAGGTCGTGGAGCTGGAACGGAGTGTCCAGCTCCATGTTCTCTTTGCCTGCATACGAGTAGGCGACCGCCCGGTGTCCTTGGTGGTGCACAGGTATCGATCCCTGAGTGTGTGCGCTAGCTGTGTTGTCGTCCCTGTAAAGTTGTGCATGACTTTATGTAAGTGGCGTTGGGTTTCCGTGCGTGTTTGTGTTGGATCGATGAGCGCGCGGAATAGGGGCCACGTATTACGACCAGACATCTGGCGCGCAGCCGTGTTGCACCTGTCTACCCAGTTAGTGTCGGCTAGCTGAGCAGCATATTCCGCGGCTTGATATGTGAGTTCGAGGATGCGTTTTTTGAGGCGTTTGTTATGTTTCTGTTTTTTCCATCTTTTGGTGAGGCTGCGGTGGGCCTCCCAAAGATGTAGGAGGTGGTTGTCTACGTTCGTTTGCGTTTCCGTGAGCTGTATCTGCCTTTCGTGTTGTTTTAGTGCAGACGTGAGTGATTTGTACCAGGTGTCATATCCCGACTGGAGGGAGTCTACGATAGACAGAGAGGTGCGGAATTTTGTCCAGTTCGGGACACAAGCTTGTGTTTGTGGGCGTTTCAGTGGACGTGTGTAGATGGTTGTGTAGATTATACAGTGATCACTACCAAGAGTTTCCTCTGTGTCCAGCCAGTCGGCATGGCGTATGTTGCGTGTAAATGTGAGGTCCGGGCAAGTGTCGCGTTGAATCGAATTTCCTACACGTGTTGGGTTGGTGGGGTCGGTGTGGAGGGTGAGTCCGAGTGTAGAGAGAAGTTCCGCAAGCTTCCTCCCACGTGTGTTCTCCCGGGGATACCCCCAGAGCCTGCTGTGAGCATTAAAATCACCGACAATCAGAAGTGGGTCCTTTCCCGCTACCTGCATAGCTTGCGTGAAAATTTCGCTTAACGTAACATTTTTAAGTTTCGGGGGACAATAAATGTTTAGAATGTGCACAGGTGGGTCAGACCGCCTTAGGGGCAGTACTGACACCATCGTGTACGCGAACGGTGGTGTTGTGGGGAGTGTGACTTCCTGTGCAGTATATTGCTTGTGAACAAGTATACATGTCTGCGGGTTGTGTTGAAATGTAGTGTAGTTTGTGAGCTTGACGCCTGCGCCGGGTTCCTGAAGGGCAACCGCGGCAACGAGGAATTCAGAGGTCTCAAGGTAGAGGCGGAGTTCATCCCGCTTCTTGCTGTTCTTGAGACCTCTGCAATTCCACTGCTTTAGTGTAAGCGGCTGAGTTGTTCTGGCTCTCGACTTAGGGCTGGGGGCCATGTTCGGATACGGAGGGTGGGATTACGTTGTTAAGACCTCCCAGTCCGCTAGTGCCCGGCGCAGACATGCAGGAGTCTTCAGAAAAGTCAGACTCATCGGGAATGACTCTGTTATATTTTGAAGGTCGGTTGACGTCCCTCATTGTACCCATGCGTTTAAGAACGCGAGGATTTTCCTGTATCCATTTTTGGATAATGTGAGTTACAGCTTGTGTCACCTGTGTGATGACATTGTCCAACTGACGCGCGATTGTGTCATGGATAATTTTGGGAAGATCAGCCAACTGCGTTTCAATCGCGGTGACCCGAGTCTCCAGGGTTCCGAAGCGACTCTCCATATTATTAGGAATCTCCCTGTCTGTTATGTTTTCTTCCTCGTCGCTAGAGGAGGGTGGCGTAGCGATTTTATTTTTCAGCGAGTTAAGCTCACTGGCTAGTTTTTCGTTTTGAGCTCGCAAAAGGGCGAGCTCGCGTTTAAGTTCCTGCGTCTCGGCGGTGCTGGTGAGGGGAGGAGGGGAAGAAGAAGAAGAGGAGGCGACCCTTGCCCAGCTGCCTACCTTGGATTGTTTGCAGGCGGCGCCGCCAGGAGGAGGCTTTAGAGCTGGGAACTCCGCGTCTCCGCGTGGTGGCGTTGATCCAGTTGATCCCGCTGTCTTGCTATTTGGTGGCGTTCCGCCACGGTTTTGTGTCTCCTGTTGGCGTTTCTGTTTGGCGGGGGGGCCCGATGTCTTGGGCCTTGGCTGTTGAGGCCTGATGAATTTCCCCGTGCATTCGCGGGAGCTGGTGAGGTGCGGTCCCCCGCAGATTATACACACTGGATTGCATTCGTGGGGGGCCATCCCCTCAGTACCAGCCCCCGCGTTTTGGCCACAAAGTCCGCATCTTTCATTCACTGGAGTGGGACAATTGTCCGCCCGGTGACCCAGGGTGCCACAACGGTAACATGCTGGCACTGTCTTCTTGTAACCCCTTACGGGAGTCAGTTCTGCGTTGTAGTGTACGTGCCGCGGAACGTTACGTCCCGCGAAAGTGAGCACAGCAACGTTGGAGTTCCCCAGCTTGCGCACGTGGACGAGTTCTCCACCACGCCACTGCACACTATGTTTCAAAGAGTCGCTGGTTTCTAGGTTGTGCACACTAATCACTCCGCGACACACATCACTGGTGAGCTTGAGGTGTCCGTGAAGCGGGAGCGGTCCTTTGCTGGTGTTAACTTTGAAGTCCGTGAGCAGCTTCTGAACTACCTCGGCGTTCTGCGTGCCACAGACGATGATGTTTTGTTCCCAATTAGGAGAAATTGTGATGGCGTTCATGTGCTGCCTACCAATGTATTGAGAAATGGCAGCGCCGAGCTCCCCCTGTTGAAACGCTGTCTTGAGGTCGACCGTAGTAGGCTTGATCACGATCACCTAGTCGTCAGAATTCATCCTGACGGTTCGTTTCGGCGTCCACTTGGAGAGTGGGGATGAATTTTGTTGAGTTTTCGAAGACGGAGCGCGAGCGTCTCCCGTGTCTGCATTGTTCAGAGAAGTCTTTGACTTGGCCGCTCCTCGTGTGTTTTGCCGGCGAAGTCGCCGGTTCTCGACGACTTGAAAAAGGGCAGCTTGTTCCGCCGAAATGGTGGATTGGCCGTCCTCTGGCTGGCTTATAGGGACAGTGTTCAATCTCCCACAGAGTCCTACCCCGCCTATATTCAGGATGTTCTTGCGTTGTGTCGCAAGGACAGCAGCTCCATGCCGGAAAGTGACAAGTTAGGGCATATCCTCAAGGGTATCGCGGATGATGGATTCGACTTCCTATTCTGCATGGATTGCTCTACTGTCACTCGGCGCTTCAAGTGTGCCGAACATTTCAGTATGCAAAACAAAGGCGTCTCATACATCGATTTGACCGTCTTCCGAACATGGCGGCTACATCATCCTTCGATCACCTGGCCCCTTTGCACCAGCCCTCCCATCCCACGACCGTGACTCGAATCGTCCGGAGAGAACTTGAGGCCCTAACTCCTGCACCACTCCCGTCTCCGCTCCCCGACACCGTGGCCATGAGACAAGCCGTTGTCCACCAGGAACTTGCAAACGTCGGCCTCTCCTCCAGCCCCGTGTCACCCCAGCCACCATCGCACCCTGTTCCTTTAGTGGATGCTCCAACCACCAGCCCAGCCTCCCCACGTCGCTACGTTGCTCACAATCCTGCAAAGTGGCGCACCTCAGACGACAGGCCAATCTGTTTTATTTGCTGTTGCGCCGGCCACACTTCACCCCACCCCTCGCTCCTGTTACAACGCTGACCGTCGGTATTATTATGGACCTCGACGCTTTGCTGCCCAACCAGCCGAGCCCCGCCCCGCCTATGATGAACCTGGACACTTTCCTCCTCAACCGGATGAGCCTCGCACCGAAACCGACCCAACTGCTCGTCGTTCCAGTCGATCTCCATCTCCCCGCGATCGTCGATGCCGTACACCGGTACCTCGTCGCCGCTCCTCCCCGTCATACGCTGGCATCTACCCGGGAAACTAGCGAATGCAGCGCACGGGAGTGACGCTGCATTACCGACCCGGACTGCCAACTCGGTACTGACTACCGCACCTAGACGTAACATCATTGATATTCTAGTTTATGGAGTCCCAATTTCTGCACTTATTGACACTGGCGCCCACATTTCTGTCCTCAGTTTCTCGCTCCGCCGACGCCTCAAGAAAGTCCTCACACCCGCTACCTCATCTACCATCCGTGTTGCGGATGGCAACACAGCTACTGTTGTTGGTATGTGTACTGCACGAATTAGCATTGCCGGCCGCAACATCCCTGTGTTATTTACAGTCCTCACCAGGCCCTCAAGATGTTATATTAGGCCTCTACTTTTTAACTACACACTCCGCTCTCATTGACTGTTCTTCTGGACTGCTTCATCTAGACCTGTCACTCCGCTCTGTCCTGACGAACAAGCTCATGAAACTTCAACGCTTCGTCTTCGCTCCGTTGCATTTACTCATCGCCACCAGAAGCCGCTGTGTATGTGCTCATGTCCCCTTTTCCCTCCCTTCCTGATGGTGACTACGTTGTTTCCCCCTTAACCGACGTTACTCTGCAGCGTAGGATAGTTCTCCCTCATAATATCGTGCACGTAGCCAATAACCACACTTATATTCCCGTCCTGAACTTCAGCTGTTCTGTACAAATTCTTCCTGACGACATTTCTCTCGCCGAACTGACCCTACTGTCTGACTTTAATGTGCACCTGCACTTTTACCTGACACTACTGCTGGAGTATCGACACGACCTGCAGAGTCCCCACTTATGGAGGCCCGCATATCAGGAATGGTAGCTCCTGACTTGAGTCCTGATCGTTATCAAGTACTTACGCGCCTTCTGACTTCGTACAGTGACATTTTTGATTTTGGTAACCGACATTTGGGACAAACGTCCCTCGTTACTCATTGCATCGATACTGGAGACGCCAGACCAATTCATAGACCTTATCGAGTCACCATTTCTGAACGTCGCGTCATACAAGAAGTAGACAAGATGTTGGTAAAAAATATTATACGGCCTTCGAGCAGCCCCGGGGCGTCACCTGTCGTGCTTTTTAAAAAGAAGGACAATACCTGGAGGTTCTGCGTTGATTACCGGCATCTCAACAAAGTTACGAAGAAGGACGTTTCCCAGCACCTTCACTAAGATGATACGTGGAAGAAGGCTAGCACAGGAAACCACAGCAGGTGATGAGCAAGCGTTCACAGCACAGCACAGCAGAACACAGCAAGTGTTCAGGCAAGCCCCAACAGTTGCTTCAGCTTCGTCGTCTCTCACTCTATTTTCCATCGTCGTCTTCTTCGGTGGCATATACGCCACAATATTATTGGCACATACGAGAAATTCAGATTCGGCTACTAGTAAAAAACAGGTTATATGGGTGCCCGGTCACCAGCGGGTGGAGGGGAACGAGGCCGCTCACGCGGCTGCTCGAGCGTTCCTTCCCGGGGTTCCGCTCAATCCTCCGGTTCTACCGAGGCAACCATACCAATTCCGCTCATAACTTATGCGGACATTACAAATTATTCACGCCTCTGCAGGAGGGCACTCCCGGGACCCGCCAAAGGTCTCGGCAGATCTGAGGAGTGCCGCCTTAGACGGCTCCAAACCGGGTGTTTTCTAAATCCCACCTTACTAAGCTTGGGAACGGCGAGGAGGTACATTTCTATTCTTCTGCAAAGATCCGATATGGTGGCTCCGGCAAGTGGATTTCCTTCTCAGAAACCCAAGTGCACGTGCGCGCCACATACTGCTCCCAGCATTGTCCCTTTCCGGCAATTGCAAATCTTTCCTGCATTCCCGGGAATTCCTCTAATGGCCGTATTCGTCATGCTCCTTTCTTGTCCTGTACGCCAGCGGACGTGTCACTCTGTCGTCTCCTTTGGACAATAGGCATTCCTCACTTAACAATAGCGCTTCTCGACGGGAAGGGTGAACAATTGGACAAAAGCACATTCGGCTATTTCTCACAGGACGACGTTTCTTTGTATTTTTCTTGCCGTTCCCTTGACAGGGCCAATTTGGCATTTGCAGGGTCTCGACGAAGCAAAGCAGGCTCACACAAAAAGATTCATGGAAACAGGCTCACTTAGAGCCCTTGCACCAACAGCACATATCCACAGCACCATGCACGGTCATAACAGTATACACACAGAGTCAGAAAGCTTTTCGGTCGTTTGTCCATCTCGACTTGTTTATTAATTTTGTCTAAAATTGGGTTCAGCGTGGCATTGCAGTCAGCACTACACATAAAAGAGCTGTTGTTAATAATAACTAGTGTAACAGAATATCAGGCTTTTTGTAAGTTCGTATGTTACTTCTGTGTATAGTGTTGGGCGTAGCGCGAATAGTACGCCCATCGCTGCATTTGAGAGATGTTTCTCTTCGCAGTTTTTCGGCATATAGGTTCTTTATGAAGATATATGTCCGTTACTTTGCAGAACCGCTAAAGTTGCCCGCTGCTGACCGGAACGGGCATTTTCAATCGAAGTATCCGCATCTCTCTCTCATCACGCCATCGTGTGCAATATCCGGTGCGAGTCTAATCACGGAAGTGTGTGGCTAGCCAGTCGAACATGCTTCTTATGTCACTCGGTTCACTGCGTATATATGGTAAGCGCGGTAGTTGACTTCCTCCGTGCGAAGTGACCTTCCGCAATCATAAATCATCGTACGATCAGCCAAATCGTCGTCAGAGCCAGTTTCTGGTTGTGTTCCTACTTTATGAGTTTCAGGTTCTGACAACGCTGGCGCTCGTTACGACGAGTGCAGAAGGCGCTACAGAACATCCGCGTGGCTGCCGCACGCGTCGCGCCAAGTGCACAGCACTCACTCTGCAGCCCACTCTTTCGATTTGTTTAGCGGCCTGCACGTCTCAGTGCTTCGATGTATTTGGCCACAATCTGCAGTGGGACTTCCCTTGAAAGACAGCTAGTGGCGCGTCCAGGAATAGTGGAGCACGTCACCGAGTTTAACCAACAAATCGCCACGGTAGCCAGTTTGAAGAAGCACAATCGGCAGCGCACAATTTTATCCCGACCATTTCTTTTGCCCGTCAACCCTATCGCTTGCGTGCGGGGGCTATTCCAGCGTTGCATTCCAGTGCGTCCACGTCTGCATGCTCCGCGGCGCATCACAATCGCTTCAACCTTGCGGTCCCGCTTGCCTCGTCTCCTTCTTCGTGTCTTTCACCGAATGGCTTGCGGCGTAGCAAGGAAGGTTGCGGCGCCATCCACGGGGTGTCTTCAGCGTGCTCACAAGTATCAAGGGAGGAACACACCGTGAAGATGAGAGCGCAATTTTGTTGTCTTCGAAGAGATACCAGCCTCTGCACAGAGGCAGGATGCTTAAATAGAAAGAAAGAAGAACGGAACGAAAAAAAAAAGAAGAAATTAAAGGAAATGAATGGAAAAGAAAGAAGAGAAGCGAGAGATGGCGCGGCGCTCACGACCTCGCGCGTTTATGCCTGTCTGCACCGTTTGACGCAGGCGCGCGCGAGCGCGTACACGCAGAACCTTCGAAGGCTCGATCAAGTTCGGCGTAGTGTCAGCCTCGGCGGCCCCCTGACGTTTTTGACATGCTAATCTTGGCTATTCTGTGCTGTTTCTCCCCTCTCGCGACTCCCGAATATGTATCGTTGAGGCGGTTCGACAGACGCCGCTGCTGAAGTTGCGCGTCGGCAGAATTGTGCGCTGTCTGCAGCTGACCGCGGCTCTAGGTTTCTTTTTTCTGGTCTCTTTGGCGGGTCATGTCTCTGCGGCTTCAATTCCGGCAGCTGCTTGATGATTGGTAGCGTCCGCGCTGTTGGTCGTGCGGCTCACGTGCTGCGAGAATATGGCGTACGCGTGCTTGCTTTTATGAAGTCTATTCTGAGCCGATTGCTGTGTATTGAAGTTCACCTGTCTGGAGTACTGTTCTGGCTCCGTGAACGTCGGCGCAATCAAGCTCGCTTTTTTTGGCATGATGTTGTCACCCAGAAGATAACTGCATAAAGGGCACGAGCGTTCATTTTGGGGAAATAAACGCACTATCGTGAATGTATGAACGTTAGCGGGAAATTGTAAATCACACACACACACACACACACACACACACACACACACACACACACACACACACACACACACACACACACACACACACACACACACACACACACACACACACACACACACACCACACACACACACACACACACACACACACACACACACACACACACACACACACACACACACACACACACACACACACACACACACACACACACACACACACACACACACACGCACACACACACACACACACACACACACACACACAAACAACAACTTTGGATCAGTACTGGTTAGCAAGGGATCATTTTGTCCCCTTTCTATTATTCTCACAAACCTCTGCCTTTACGATCAACAGAGGCGTGGGATCCCCTTTACGGTTACCCGCCGTCCCTCTACGAGATTTGAGAACACGGTAAAAGTTAGGCCACGTATGTCGGTTTGTGATTGAGGAATAAGTTCAAGAAAGTCCCTTTTTGTTTACAAACAATGGGATATTTGTATATAGTAGTCCAAATTACACTGCACAATAATAGAAAAAAAAAAAGAAAGAAAAGGCTACGACACGATGGTGATAAAAGATGACTCGGTAAATGACAAGAGGAAAAGTCGATAATGAACAAACCAAACTGCGTAAAAGAAGGCTATAAACATAACGAAGCAAGTATTCCAGATATAGTAAGTAGGGACAAGAGTTACACAGATAACGCAGCGTAAAATACTAAGCCAGATCTAGGTTTAAACAAAGGAGAAAACAATATGCAATTAACCTACAGTCTGTGGCAAAAAGGAATTCTCACGGCTTCTTTTTCGATGAGGCGTCGTAGTCGCAGAGTTGATCGTTGATCGCGGGCTCGCTGGAAAACAAGACACTTTCCCAGAGCGAGTGGCCGCGAGAGTTGCTCAAATATCTCCCCAGAGCGCACTGCCGCGGGCGTGCTGCGGTCTGCCTTTTTTTTTATACTCTCGGCTGGTTGCGCTACGGCCCATCGTCAAGGGCGCGCTAGCCGGTCGCTGCCCCAGAGAATCATGTCGAAGCATGCTCGGAGGAGATCCCGTAACTTCCGTTCTATATGTGAGGCAGCTTGTGACAATTATAAAGGGAGAAAATAGCTGCTCGTGAAAACTCATCGTGGCATAAAGACCTGAAACGAAAACAGTCTTGGCGTTTCAATGAGCATTGTTCGATATTTTTTGTTGTTGTTGCGTTTGTGCACATATAGTGTGCGAATCATATAGCACTGGTTCTGTAACACTTGATGCTTATTTTTGTTCCTTTTTTGCAATTATTCTGTCAGCGAACGCCAAGAGAGGAGTTGCTGCTATAAAATAATGCAAAGCAGCCACACCAAAGATAGAAAGCAGCACTGCGGCTATGCACACAGCTTTTGCAGAGGGTTGCATGCTTTGCATATTCGTACCGACCGGATGCTTACGGTTTTGGAGTATTTTAATTTCCATGTAAGTAAATAGTTAAAAACGAACAAATTAATTATAATCACTTAGATGAGGGCATGAGACAACAGCTGATGAAGAATGAAAAATAGAGGGGAAAAAAAAAACCACCACCGGCACAAAACCAGTCCGCTCCCTACACGACTCGTCTGGAGATCGAGGTAGCACACAACCTTGATCTCGAGCAACATAGTTGCTGCTATCCTTGTTATCTGCCGCAATTTATTTTGAACTTTTATACCGTGCCTGAAAGCGTCTGCTCAGTGCATAGAAACGACTTCGCCAGGTCGTCAGAGGCGATAAGGGGCGCCACAGTCAACAGCAGAACTTTTCAGTATGGAAATTGAACCAAGCTGTTGATAATAAATGCTCAAGCAGAGGCTAAAATACATTCCAGAGTATGAGATGAGTAGAGTTCCGGCAACCGAGGACGAGGGTATATAATAGCCAGAAGTAATCTCAGTGGTCAAGCTGAGAACGACGGGTTAAAGTTGACAAATGTTTAGGGTCTTATAATGATTCTTTTGTGACACAAACGTGAAAAATGGAGAATTTGTGACAGGGAGTTGTTACGACCAAGCATCCGCATTTGCGCGCTCTATTGTTCGCCTGTGGGCATGGAAAAGTTTTGAGAATATGTGGTGATGGTCCATTGGCTCTAAGTGAGCCTGTTTCCAGGAATCCTGTTTTGTAAGCATGTTTTGCTTTGTGGACAACCTGCAAATGCCAAATTGGCCCTGTCAAGAGAACGTCTGGAAAAACACAAAGAAACGTCCCCCTGCGGGAAATAGCAGGAAGTGCTTTCTTTTGTTCACCCTTCCAGTCGAGAAGTGCTATCCTCCAGTGATGAATGCCTCCTATCCAAAGGAGACGACAGAGTGACATGTCCGCTGACGTGCAGGACAAGAGAAGAGCATGACTCATACGGCCATTAAGTGATTTCCCGGGAATGCAGGAAAGATTTGCAATTGTCGAAAAGGGACCATGTTGGGAGCCCTATGCGGCGCCACGTGCACTCGGGTTTCTGAGAAGTAAAACCCCCAGAACCAGCCTGTGGTTTCTTTGCTGAAGAATAGAAATGTACCTCCTCTCCTCGCCGTTCCCAAGCTTTTCCCGCCAACAAGTGATCACGCCCAACGAATGAATGCCGGACCAGTCAGTGCTTCAGACCATCAGTGCAGTGATGTGTTCGATTGGATGCCGATACCTGAGGGGCGTGCCCTGGATTTGGTTGGTCAGCATCTTCAGAGAGGGGCTGGACATAGGGGGTTTTTAAGGACGCTGCAGAGCACGAAATGTCGCTCTGGGCCCTGGGTAAACGGCTCATCCAGTCGCTTCTCGCTATGAACTCTTAACGCTTGTCATTTTGCTGATGTACCCTTCTTTTTCGTGTAAATATTGTAAATACGTTTTCTCAAAGTGCCAGTAAACCTGCTTGTACATATTTTACCAACTTCGAAGATTCAGTCCTTCTTCAACCCGGAGTCTCTGCACGCTACCAAGTGAAGGCCGGGTCGCCATAGCCCCAGCGTCACGACAACTGGTGACCAGCGGTGGGATCTGAATCTACAAGCCACAACATCTGGTGATTGGAGGTGGATCTGAAGCTACAAGCCACAACACCTTGTGATCGGAGGTGGCATCTCAAGCAACAAGCAGGAGCAACAATCGGCCAACAAGAGGGCAGCTCGGAACATCGATCGCATGTGTGGGTGAGTGCTTGGCTTTTCTTCTGATGTGGACCAGGTTCTAGAACAGGGTTAGATTTTAGAACTGGTAAAGAGAGTGTGGAAACGCCTTTAGGTTTGGTAGTTTGCACTGTTGTTTTGGAAGTAGCCGACACTCGGAGCGATCATGGACCTACAAAAGCTGCAGAAACCGGAACTGTTGCAATTGTGTGAGGAATTGGGAATTGATACAAGTGGTTTGGCACGAAAACCTTTGATTATAAAGGCAATCACAGATTTGGGAGCCGATGATGAGGAGCTCAGTGAAGCATGGAACCTCATCGGTCAAAAAAAGGAACAGCTCAGACAGCAGAAAGAGCGGGAAAAAGAGGAAAAGGAGCGGGAAAAAGAGCAGAAAGAGCGGGAAAAAGAGGAAAAGAGGCGTGAGCGTGAACTTGAGAGGGAAAAAGAGGAAAGGGAGCGCGAACGTGAGTGGGAAAAAGAGGAAAAGAAGCGTGAAAGAGAAGCAAAAAAGCTGGACCAAGAAATTGAGCTCCGGAAATTAGAACTAGAGTTGAGCAAGAGGTCGGGCAATTGTCCCCAGCTAGCGGTACCTCTTCTCAACAAGGAGGCAGATTTCAAGATGTCAAAGTACATGCAGCCATATGTGATATCAGGGGATATCGGTCTGTATCTGGCTAACTTTGAGCGAACCTGCGAAAAACTGTCCTTCCAGCGAGACACTTGGTCTCAGAGATTATTGACGGTTCTGCCCTGCGAGGCAGCGGAGGTTGTCGCGCGGCTAAGCAAGGAGGACGCGGACAACTACGAGAAGGTCAAAGCTTGCCTTCTGAGAAAGTATAGGCTTAGCGCCGAGGCGTTCAGACAACGTTTTCGGAAAGCTACTAAGTCCAGGGACGAGAGTTACCCTGAATTCCTGTACAATTTAAGAGTTAATTTGGGCGAGTGGCTAAAGAGCACAGATTCCTACAGTGATAGGGACGCTGTAGTCGAGCAAATTCTTTTGGAGCAGTTTTATAACTGCCTCCCAGAAAAAGAAAGAAATTGGTTACAGGACCGAGGCGAAATTAAGTCGGCAACTGAAGCTGCCGAACTTATTGAGGAGTATGCTTCGCGCCGACAATTCAGCAACCCAGCAGTGGATAGGCCCCGCAATCCCAAGTTCAGTGTGAAAAACCGTCAGGAAAGGCACTTTGCTAGAGTTGGAAACGAAGAAATGAAGGTTTCTTCAGGCAAATTCCCTAGAAAGGACGGCAGTGAGAAAAGTGGGGAAGTGACCAACGTGCAGAACACAAAGAATAAGCTTGAGGCTAGGAAGCCGCTCACATGCTTTAGGTGTAATGAGCAGGGTCACATTGCCGTCAACTGCCGGAAAGAAAAGATTGCTTTCTCGTATGTCAGGGACTGCGATGAAAATATGCAGCTTTTAGAACCCTACCTGCATGACCTAGTAGTCAACGGGAAGCCTTGCAAGGTACTGCGCGATTCGGCCGCAACGATGGATGTTGTCCATCCGGCGTATGTATCGCCTTCCGACTATACAGGACAGTGTGCATGGATCCGACAGGTAGTTGAGGAACAGAGTGTGTGCTTGCCGATCGCGAACGTGGTCATCGAGGGCCCTTTCGGCGAATTAACAACCGAGGCTGCCGTTTCAGGAAAGCTTCCTAAGTGCTATCCGTATTTGTTCTCCAACAAATCGGACATGCTGCTGCGAAAGAGGGGCATCCTTTTCGGAGACAGAGTTGTGCAAGCCTTAACACGTTCAAAGGCGCGAGAACTAGCTACACTGCTCATTCCAGAAAAATCCACAGCGGAGGAAACGGCAGTTAAAACAATGGTAAATGCGGAAGATAGCAGGTCAGAAAACTTTGAGAGCGAGGTATCTCAGATAAGTCAACTTGAAAGTGAGCTTGATGAGACGCGGAATGAGGACGTTCTTGAGAGTAACCTCTTGCCGCCAGTGTCTAGTAATCTCACGAGACTTTTAAGTGGAACCCGAGAGGACTTAGCTATAGAGCAAGCCAATGATCCCAATATACAGGAGATAAGGGAGCGCCACCGCGCCACTAAGACAGCAAACAATATTTCTTTCGAGATGAGAAAGGGAGTGCTGTATCGCTTATTCAAGGATAAGCGCGGAGTAGAGCGGGACCAATTAGTCGTTCCCCAAAAGTACCGCGGAGACTTACTGCGACTTTCCCATGGCAGCTCGTGGTCATGTCACCTTGGAATAAAGAAAACAAAGCAGAGGCTGTTGCAAGAATACTATTGGCCTGGATGTTTTAAGGACACGGAAAATTTTGTACGGTCATGCGACACGTGCCAGCGGGTTGGAAAGGCGCAAGATAAGTGGAAAGCTCCGATGGTGTTAGTACCAATCTTTACCGAGCCGTTTCACCGGTTAGTAATAGATATAGTTGGGCCACTTCCTGTGACCGAGTCAGGGTACCGTTATATCCTCACTATGTTATGCCCAGCCACAAAGTTTCCAGAGGCTGTTCCGCTGCGCGAGGTGACGTCCGAGAGTGTAGTGGATTCGCTGCTGTCAGTGTTTGCACGAGTTGGATTCCCTTCCGAGGTACAAAGTGATCAGGGTAGCGTTTTCACGAGTGTCCTCACCACCTCATTTCTCGAGCGATGCGGCATTAAGGTAGTGCATAGCTCGATCCATCATCCGCAGAGCAACAGCGTAGAAAGATGGCACTCTGTTCTCAAACGAGTCCTGAGGGGACTGTGCTATGAAAACAAGCGCGAATGGGATACCTGCCTGCCTGCAGCGCTTTTCGCTTTGCGGTCAGTGCCGCACGAATCCACTGGATTTAGCCCAGCCGAGTTGGTGTACGGAAGGTCACTGCGCTCACCTTTGCGAATGGTGCGCGAAGCCTGGGAGGGGCGCGGAGAAGACCCAACAGTAGTAGAATTCATTCTGAACCTCTTGAATCGCTTACATAACACTAAGGAACTCGTTGAGGCCAGCATGAAGTCAGCCCAGGCTCGTTCCAAGGTGTACTATGATAAGTCAGCCCGTCAAAGGACGTTTTGTATCGGGGACCAGGTGATGTTGCTGAGAAGTTCAAGGCAGAATAAGCTCGAAGTACAGTGGGAAGGACCGGCTGAAGTCGTTGCAAAGCTTTCTAACACTAACTACGCAGTGAAAATTCCCGGTAGGCGTAAAGAAGTGCGCATTTATCATTGCAATCTTATGAAGCCTTATGTGCAGAGGGAAGCCGTGGTAAATCTAACGTTAAACCTTCCCGAGGAGATGGGGGACAACTTGATTTGCCTCAGCGGAAAAGGAAGCAACGCTCAGGAGCTTCTCAAAAAGACGGAGCAGAGAGGAGAACTAAAGAAATCCCAGCTGTCCGATCTGGGCGAGATAATAACAGAGTTTGAGGCCTGCTTCGTGGACAGGCCAGGCAGGACTGATTTGACTGAGCACGATATTGAGCTGACTTCAGACGTGCCAGTGCGATCAAGGTGCTACCGATTTTCTCCAAGGCAAGGAGAAATTCTGGATAGGGAAGTAACTCGCATGCTGGAATTAGGAGTAATAAAACCCTCGGAAAGCGATTATGCTTCGCCTATGATCTTAGTAGAAGCTCCAGGTAAAGACCCTAGGCCTGTGGTAGACTACCGAAAGCTAAATTCTCTCACCAGGGATCAAGTGTATCCTATTCCGAATATCGAGGAGAGAGTAGAACAGGTCAGTAGAGCGGCATATGTGACTACGCTGGACCTTACTCGAGGATACTGGCAAGTACCGCTCACTGAACGCGCCAGCAGATACGCGGCTTTCGTCACTCCGACGGGCAGCTACCAGCCAACAATGATGAGTTTCGGGCTCAAAAATGCTCCATTTTGTTTTTCCCGACTCATGGATAGGGTTTTAAAGGGGTGTGAAACATTCGCGGTGCCTTATTTAGACGACATTGCGGTTTTTTCCGACTCATGGGCGGACCATATGGTACATCTAAGAGCTGTACTGAGCCTTTTGCGTCAAGCTGGACTAACCGTAAAGGCCGAGAAATGTTGCCTGGCAAGGGCGACCGTGGACTACTTGGGTCACAATGTAGGTCAAGGTTTCAGGAAACCCAGCGAGATTAAGATTTCTGCGGTAGCAGACTACCCGCGGCCGAGCACGAAGACGGAAATTCGAGCATTCCTGGGTCTGACTGGGTACTACAATCACTACATCCCTAACTATTCAGCTTTGGCTAGCCCTCTGACCGACGCTCTCCGCAAGACAGAACCGACAAATGTAGTCTGGGACGAACAAAAGGAAGCCTCCTTCGTAAACCTGAAGGCTGTGCTGATTAGCCGTCCGGTATTGCGAGCTCCAGACTATGGCCGAGAATTCACGGTCCAGTGTGATGCCAGTGATCGAGGGTTAGGTGCTGTTCTCTGCCAGAGAGATGACGACGGTAATGAGCACCCCGTGCTCTACTTGAGCAGAAAACTGAGTTCTAGAGAGAGGGCTTATTGCGCGTCAGAGAAGGAATGCGCTTGCATTGTATGGGCCATTCAAAAATTGCAGTGCTATCTTGGAGGGGCCAAATTCACCGTAGAGACGGACCATTGTCCCCTGGCTTGGCTGCAAACTGCGACATCGAAGAACAGTCGCCTTCTTAGGTGGAGCTTGATTTTACAGCAGTACAATTTTGAAATAAGATACAAAAAGGGGAAGTTAAATGGGAATGCGGACGCGCTTAGCCGCTCTTTCTAAGCGGTCCGAGATGTTCCTCACCATGTATCCAAATTGATAATCAGGTTTTTTTTTTTTTTTTTTTCGTGCGCTTGAATATAGATGACTATGTAAAGCAGCACGTTTGGTTTTCGAGGCATACGTGGGTCCTGAACGTCTTGAGAGTGGGCTTTTCTCGAACAACAATGGCAGTTTTCTTTTGACCTGGTCTCTTCAGACGGGAGCCGAGTGCTTGCTTCGACATGTGGTTGAGTTTCAGATAGCTCAAGCAATTTGGCCTACAACAATCAAGACAACGCGACATGCAACAGCGAGCTTCAAGCGTTCACGTGCAGGCCATTAAGTCGTCTCTTCATGCAGCAGCTGCGGCTGCTGCCCTCCGAGTCTCTTCTGGCGGGGGAGGAGGCTGTTACGACCAAGCATCCGCATTTGCGCGCTCTATTGTTCGCCTGTGGGCATGGAAAAGTTTTGTGAATATGTGGTGATGGTCCATTGGCTCTAAGTGAGCCTGTTTCCAGGAATCCTGTTTTGTAAGCATGTTTTGCTTTGTGGACAACCTGCAAATGCCAAATTGGCCCTGTCAAGAGAACGTCTGGAAAAACACAAAGAAACGTCCCCCTGCGGGAAATAGCAGGAAGTGCTTTCTTTTGTTCACCCTTCCAGTCGAGAAGTGCTATCCTCCAGTGATGAATGCCTCCTATCCAAAGGAGACGACAGAGTGACATGTCCGCTGACGTGCAGGACAAGAGAAGAGCATGACTCATACGGCCATTAAGTGATTTCCCGGGAATGCAGGAAAGATTTGCAATTGTCGAAAAGGGACCATGTTGGGAGCCCTATGCGGCGCCACGTGCACTCGGGTTTCTGAGAAGTAAAACCCCCAGAACCAGCCTGTGGTTTCTTTGCTGAAGAATAGAAATGTACCTCCTCTCCTCGCCGTTCCCAAGCTTTTCCCGCCAACAAGTGATCACGCCCAACGAATGAATGCCGGACCAGTCAGTGCTTCAGACCATCAGTGCAGTGATGTGTTCGATTGGATGCCGATACCTGAGGGGCGTGCCCTGGATTTGGTTGGTCAGCATCTTCAGAGAGGGGCTGGACATAGGGGGTTTTTAAGGACGCTGCAGAGCACGAAATGTCGCTCTGGGCCCTGGGTAAACGGCTCATCCAGTCGCTTCTCGCTATGAACTCTTAACGCTTGTCATTTTGCTGATGTACCCTTCTTTTTCGTGTAAATATTGTAAATACGTTTTCTCAAAGTGCCAGTAAACCTGCTTGTACATATTTTACCAACTTCGAAGATTCAGTCCTTCTTCAACCCGGAGTCTCTGCACGCTACCAAGTGAAGGCCGGGTCGCCATAGCCCCAGCGTCACGACAGAGTACAGTTACAGCGTAAGTGAATTTAGCTGACTTTGATGATTTTGGAATATCCAAAGACAGCAAAACAAGGCAAGAATGCGACAGGAGCATGTAGTATATTGAGGGTAAAATAAAAAACTCTCCCTGCCAATGCTGCGTTATGACCGCAGAAAATTTGAGCTGATAGGCCGTAAGGGTTAGCATGCATGAATCTACCTTTCAGTAAGCTTCCTGCATTTGTGGCAGCAAATATTTTGACCTCGCGTTCAAAATTGGAGTGTTTCAAGTAGTTCAGTAGTAAATGTATGTTTGCCGGCGGATATGAAAATATTTGAAGATTTTATGCATTCACACTGGTAATGCGGGGGGCGTCAAAGGCTGATAATCAGAGCTATACTTTCGCACCTTGCTTGGAAATTACGAGCTCGTCTTCTATCCTCAGAGGCCGCTTTTCAGCCTCGGCATTGGTGGGCAAACAACATATTCGCGCCGAGATTGCTGTTCGACGCCGTTATCCCAGTAAGGCATGATTTCAATAGAACAGCACATGCCCAATAATTCAACCAGCTATAGTTTCATGCTTTCCTGTATGTGGCCACACATGCCCATTAATTAAACCTAGCTATAATTTCATACTTTCCTGTATATGGCCACCAAAAGGCCGAAGCGCGTACACACAAAACTTAAGTCACATGCGCAACAAAAAATCCACGTGTATACTGCTAAGCCGTTGTGTTACACACACGAAATGTCCTTTTGCTTATTATTCGATGCATGACACTCGTTCATGCTAGACGGTTCATGCACTGAAATTCAAGCGATACATTCTTGCACAGAGGTTATGACCGCTCGTTGTACAACTCAAGTGACCTTTCAAGAAAGCCAATAGTCGCGTAAACCGAGGAGAGCATAGTGCGATGTTGCTGTTTTCTCTCTCTCTCTCTTTTCTTTTTTCACTGTTAGATATACCGAAACATTGCTCTTTTTTTTTTTTTTTTTTGATAAAGTTGAATGTCCCAAAGGACTACGGTCATGCGAGAAGCCGTATAGCGGAGGGCTGCAGATCATTTAGACCACATCTGCGGATCTTCAATGCGCAGTGACATTGCACAGTTTGCGAGCCCATTGAATTAATAATTTATTTTGGGGAAAGTAAAGGGAGGAGTAACTTTTTTGACTTCTCGGGGGAAACCCGACCCGACCCGGGAAGGGATGAAGGATATAGGGAAAGAAGAAAACGATCAAGTGATGCTGAGCCTCGCGGGAAAGTCTGTTTCTTTTTTTATTATTATTATTTTAGTCGATATTTATTGCCTCAGGGCATCAGTAGGATATGAGATGAAGGATGAATGAATGATTAAATGATTAAATGAATGGAAAAAGGTTGGCTGAATTTATGAAGTCCAGAAGTGAGCGATGATGAGGTCCCTGCGTCCAAGTGACGTATCAGGCAGGATTGGTTGCTGAAAGGCCAGCCGAACGAACGCGCCCTTATTGCTGGACTAGGGGTATAGCGTGCCTGACTCACGAAGGGGTTGATTCCTATCATACCACATCTTCTTTCTTTTACGGCGCCGTTGACTTTATGCTCTCAAATGGTCATAGTGACGTTTCGGTCATGCGGTGGCCTTATAATCACTGTTTTCTGGTGTTTTATTTATTCGGGTTCGAGTCTTGTGACGTCACGGCCCTCTCGACCAATCCCAAATTTCTCGGCATGCCACCGGCTACGTCGGATTCTCTGATGAAGCTTAACGCAGTCGTATAACCTGGACCTTCTGGGGATCTCTTAAGGTGCACTATCGTCGCACAATGCACCGTCCCGAGCAGAGAAGATTCGTTAAATGGTGCGCCGATTAGAGTTCGGATCTACGGTGCAGTAACCTTGTTCACTTCGTCGCCAACCATATTCACTACAATGGCGGTAACGTAAGGGGCCTTCCAAGCCCCTCAGTTCGTCGAACCCTCTCCGTTTCCTCGAGCGGGCATCAGGAACGCTTGCTTTCTAGCAATCCCAGCAAACCGAAGGAGCCTTTTGTTCGTTTCTTCCTCTCTGTTCACTTTCGCCAGGATACGGCGGAAGACAGCTGTACACCGCACTGCGCGTTACGTGTCGACCGGCCAGACAGACAGGCCGCCGCGAAGAACAGCGCGCGATGATGAAACCGCACCGTCCGTAGATGCCGGCGTGACAGACAGGCCGAAGAAGAACAACGTGATGGTACCGGGGAGGGGCGCAGCCGGAGACAAGTGGCAGAGGGCGTGGCGATGGACGCGAGCGGCGGCGGCTTCTTTGGCAGCGGTGACGTCGTCGCTAGCAGGCGCCACTCGGAGCATGCGAATGTGCATGTGTGTACAGCGTACGCGCCTTCGTGTCCGGCCACCCAGAGTGCTCGAAAGCGGACCCAGCAGGGGGCACCTTCTCATCTCGCGGCCGGCCTTCGGTGCGGTGCATGCTTGCGCGCGCCTGCGTGCATTGTCTCGGAGAGATTCTCGCGAACGCCGGAAGAGAGGCCCTGGCGCCAGGACAGCGGGAACTGCCCGTTCTGGGGAGGAGTTGACGGCAATCCTTTGGAGCCCTCTTGTTTCTCTCAATGGGCAGTTGAATAGAATGCAAGAGGGAGATTTTAATTAAGCGACTCGTGTCAAAACCGCGTTCTTAGCAAAACTTGGTGATGGGCTCTTGGATCATGAGTATACTAAGGCGGCTCGGCTCATCTTGTGCAAACGTGCAACGTCTTCGCTTGCACAGAGGTTTTGTTGCGTTTCTCTTGATAATGGCCATCAAGAGAGAGCACGCCGAACGCATGGTCTCAATGAGGTGGTGTATATACGGTCCCGAAGCAGCTGCGCATGCGCGTCGCCACATCCACACCAGTTGAACCCTCGCAGCTTGCTGTAATTCGTCAATCTGCAGGGGAGGCCCTTCGGGAAACTGAAAATAGCAATCCTGATTTAAAATAACCTGCCTCATTAGTGCCGTGTATGTGTAAACGGTGCGTGCTTGTGAGAGATGGAGGTGGGGGCAAGGTTGCTTTTTACTCCACATGACGAATGCATTATGATTATGAATACTGTCCTATACGTCTCCCATATGTGTAAAAAAGAAAAAAAGAAAAACTTAATTATTCGGTGATGAGCTCTGCGCTGCCGAACTTTTCTTCCCGTGTCTTTTTTGTTTCTTTTCTCAGGCGCCTTTTCAATCAGTTTTTTTTTCTTTTTTTTTTTAAGTCAAGAACGGCATTGTACACATTTACTAGAATATCCCGTTGTAATAACCCTTGGCGACTGCTTTCAGAAAGGTAGAACGCTGTAAGCATCGCGATGAACCAGAATCGCATACTTACCGCAGTAACGTTATATATTAATTCAATGAAATGAAAAGACAACGAAATTCGTCCCAGTTAACGTACATGGCAGCAGAAAAATTTCCTTCATGCTTACGATGAATTGTATATTGCTTTGGAAGATGGAGCGCATATGGCTGAAGGGGCAGAATAGACGCCAGTTCCGCATTTACAACACTCAGACACTGAGTGTGCACTGAGGGTAGCCGCACCTGAAGGTCTCTTGTCAGAAGCCATTATTTTTAGACGTCGTCTCAGTAAACTTCAGCAAACATCTCTCAAACAGCTGCCAGTCATTTATTAACAAAATTATGAAGGATGCAAAGAAAAAAAGTATTGCCGTTTATTATGCTACCTACAAGGTTCATAGATACCTAATATATAAACATCCAAAACACGTATCAAAATTTTATTACGGCTGATAATTTATGCTGTGTGAAAGACCATGTCAGAGACCTCAAAACTAACTCGAAGACCCAGAGACTGTAAACAGTTTTCATCCGATAAGTGTTCTTCGTGCAACATTTGTCCGGGAGACGACGAATTGTTGGACGCTGCTGCAAGTCGCGCCGTCTTTTTTTCACAAAGCTTGTACAGCCACAGCGACTCCAAAGAATTTGACAGCTGCCTAATGAGAACAAAAGATCAAAAGCTGTATGCAAGATTCAGGTGATGTGAAGTACACAATGTCGCAAACAGTCGTGAATTTGCGACAATGGGCATTCATTGTTTAATGTAAAATTAAAATTAGTACGACACTTTAGTGATATCTTATGAGGTGATCACGACGACAATGGCATTAGCTATAAAAGAAACCACAGATTGTACCCTTTTTGTACATCACTGGATGCTGTTAGTTCCTCGCATGGATTGTCAATCAACACTGTACACCTGCGCTGTCCCACCTGTATTCCGTATGTACACAGTAACATTGCAAAATCACCACTTCATCATCGTAACAACCATTAAAAAAAAGCAAAAGTGTGTTGAAGCAAAGCGTCGCTATATATCATAGGCATAGTGCTTTGTATTAAGTCACGTCGATACTTGTATTCTATACTGCATGCATTGATATAGCTTCAACGACATTTTTTTTTTTTTTTAACGCATTTCGAAGTGAAAAACATGTAGTAGATAAGAACGAGTTAGAAAAATGTCTTATATTACATCTGTTTTAGCACGAAACACCACTCTATAGTAGAGTTGTATACACCAATCGTAAAGCGCTGGTTTGGTTTGTTTTGGTTTGCAGTCTTACGTCCCAAAACGATTCAGGCTATGAGGGACGCCGTAGTGGCGCACTCCGGTAATTTTGACCACCTGAATTCCTTTAGCGTGCCGTGACATCGGACAATATGTGGGGGCCTCGCTTTTCGCCTCCATCAAAAAGAGGCCGCCGCATTCGGAATCAGCAGTCGAGTGCCGAAACCACTGAGCCATCGCGGCAGAGCACCAGCTGTGCATTGTGCCTCTGCACTGCGTTTCGAGCTGGCAAAGTATATGTGTGTGTGTGTGTGTGTGTGTGTGTGTGTGTGTGTGTGTGTGTGTGTGTGTGTGTGTGTGTGTGTGTGTGTGTGTGTGTGTGTGTGTGTGTGTGTGTGTGTGTGTGTGTGTGTGTGTGTGTGTGTGTGTGTGTGTGTGTGTGTGTGTGTGTGTGTGTGTGTGTGTGTGTGTGTGCGTGCGTGCGTGCGTGCGTGCGTGCGTGCGTGCGTGCGTGTGTGGCTTCTTAGAGTGGTGGTTGTAGAAGTTCTGTTTAACGTGGCATTTATTAAAAATCAGCTCGATATGTAAGCATCGGGAGAAATCAACGTTTATCCAATAACGAATGGTTCTATAGTATAAATTACTTGTGCTCATGGTGCCCAGTGTTTACCGAGTTCGATTAGCGGACCTGTGAAATAGAGCGGGAAATGTTTTTCACCGCTCTGCTTCGCTTTAGAGTTATGAAAGAATACGCGAAGAAGCGTTAGCCACTCTGAAAGCAGGCAGTTATCAAAAACTATACGACACAACGTCAGTTATGCTCAGCTCTTTTACCTGACGCATCACTCACTTCCTTCGATGTACTCTAATTTAGGTGTTCTTTACAAGGGCTGCATGGACGCTATATGTCCTTTTAGCGATAGCCGCATGAGAAACCGTTTTTCGGGTGTAACTTGCCTCATAGACGTGAAGTTGTGATATGTCGTAACTGCAAACTGTCCCACCCACCATGAGGGCACTTGTCCGAGTCAGGCCTGCAGTGTGCTCCGTCTACATGGCAGTTGCACAACCCCCTGCGCGGATGTTAGCAAGCGAAGGTGTTATAACTAGTGGGGCATGCAGTAATAACTGTCGTTATTTGAATTCGTAAACTTTAGGAGTGCTGAAATATATTGCTTGTCTCGCCTTTTAATTTATCCCGTTAGCCATTATATTTATGAACTATTATGTTGCTATAGATCGGTTCCACTGATTTTTTTCTTTTGAAAACGTTGTATATTATACACAGTTAATTTTATAGTCGCAAGCCTTGCTAAAGTGAGCTAACGTCCTGAGTTTTGACCAGGTCGTAATAGCAAGATTTCTATATACATATACTTCAAGAATAGTTTCTCGTCTGACGCGATCATGTAGCTCGGCCACAGATAGATCGGAGGCATAAGGATTACGTGGGGCCCAAGATGGGGAGGCGACTTAGAGAAAGCGTTACCTATGATTTGTTCTGTAGGTGTGCCTCTGAGTGAGCGGGGATGAAATGCCGCACGATATTAACGATGTTTAACTTTACGGAGTTTAGCATCCAAAAGCGACACTTGGGCTTTCACTATGTGAGACTTGGAGTGAAGGGCTCTTGACTAATTTGGACCACCTCATATCACACGAACTGATGTGGCGTAGCAAAGCACGTTTTCGCTTTTCATCTCCAATGAAAAGCGGCCGGATTCGATCCCGCCACATTTGGATCAGTAGGAGAGCAATTACCGCTTCCGTTCTTTTTTTTTTCTTCGTGGTCGGTCCATGATCTTTTTTTTTTTTTTCTCACATCTAGAAACTGCTTAACCGGCGGGATCATTCGGTGTAGCCGTCAGTGTAATCAGCGAAGCAGAAAAAGAAGCCGAGAAGCGTCGTCAACAGCAGGATGCAGACGTTAAAGCTTTGGCTGTCAAATCGGACTTCGGTCACGGCTGGTCTGGAGCACACAAGGGCACGCATATATACTCCAATCTGACCATGGATCGGCGTCACTGTGTTGCTGCAAAGGTGGAAGCATTAGACCTCATGGCCGTGTTGACTCCGGGCCTCAGCCGGTGCAGCGGGTGGATCTAGCGCTGTTCAGCCTTGGTATAGCGAGTACGGGACCCTGTGCATCTAACTTGCTTTTGATGCCTTCATACACATTGCTCAACTCAAAAACTTGGCACAACAAACACCAATGGAGATAGCAAGCTTAGATATTCGTGACAACATGCTGAGAGCCACACTTGAGCTGGAGTGCTACACCCTTCAGCCAAAAAGTATTGTGCAGTGATAAAAGGTTGCAGAGGAAGAGAAGGGAGGTTGGCAAGGTTAACCGAAAGTACAAACTGGTTTCATACCATGCACGGGTGGAAAAGGTAGATGGTTGAGCAGAACGAAAAATTGATTATATGCATAAATCGTATGGCAAAACCACAGCATATCTGTAGGCCCGACGCTCTCAAGGAATGGCAGAGTGCCTGTCCGAGCACTGTCCGCGAGATTTGATCTCCGTGGATCAAGATGCTCGAGCACACGGCATAGCTGTCCTTGGACACTGTGTGAAGGGCGTTCACAAAGAATATGGCCATATAGTCTTGTCGCACGATGTCACATGCAGGGTTATCGGCCATGCCGTTAACAAAATAATAGTGATTCTGGTACTCCAAATCACCAGCAGCAAAGCAAAGCTGCTTGACCATGGTCGACTGGCTGGAAGCCGGAGCTTCTAGTTCAGAATTTAGAAAATTTTCACAATTTCAAATCGTTTAAGGAACATACCTTGGTATTGCCAGGATAAAATTCCCCCTACATGCTGAATAACTAGCGAATTTCTTTTGGATTCTTGACATGTCCTCATTTTGACTCTATACTGCCTTAAAGGCCCACTGTCCACCCTCCGGTCGAAAATATTTTCTTCCCCGGTGACTGTGAGACTTGGCCCCTAGAACGCAAGGCCGCAAAATGTTTTTGAAAAGAGTAACAGTTACAGCCACCGCAATCACCCGATTCTGTCATGCTTCTCTCCTTCCGTTCCCTCGCAAAGGTTTTTCACTCTCCTGCCCGAGGTCGTCTAGCCTCCGCAAGACAAATTCCCCTTCCTCCTCCGAGTTTGGCGGGAGGTGGGGCGTGGCACTCCGTGAGCGCGAAAAAAAAAAAAAAAACGGTTGAGTGAGCGCGCGCCGCTGGATTCAGTCTGGCCGTCAGTCAGCGAGACGGACCAATGGACGTCGTTCGCGGTACGTACGTCATTACTGTGGCCCGTCGGGCCAGCGCAGGAAACGGGGAAGCTGGCTTCCCAAAGGAGAGCATGAGAGAGCTTTGAATTGTATTTTCGATGCTTTGCGGCGCGCGTGTCACTGTAGCATTTTGCACAGACTATCTCCGGTACCTGATCGAAACACTGGGCTCCTTTGCTTAAAAGGGCCTTCCCTGGACAGTGGCCCTTTAAAGGCCTTTGTTATACTGTTTTACTAATTTCGCCAAGAAGGACGCCTTGCATAAAACACTTGAGCTATATCAGCCCGAGCTCAGAAGCGGACAAAAAAAAAAAAAAGGAAGTGGAAACACACGCTCGCCACATCGACGCTTGCGTGTAACGGGTCTATATTGAAAGCAGTTTTCTGTGTTCATTTCTCATGCTTGGCTTCAGATGGTCCTGCACGGCTTGCTGCACATTATGTCCTCTAGCTGTAGCCGAGAGCGACAAGACACTAGTCCTATGAATAGACTATGCATGCGCATACACCTCAGTCAAAGAATGGATTATGGAGGTGCGCTGAATTCTGTAAGACATTTGTTTTGAGGCGAATGCTTAATTACGCCATGCATGAGCCAAGGTCAACAAAGGCGTCCACTTGACTCAACGAGCCGGAGGTCACGGTTATATAGCTTAACCATGATACCACAGCTTGACCTTTCACCTTTGAGGGCAGAGATAGCATCACGTGTTCCCTCTTGTAGTTGACGGCGCCCTCGAGTCCATACCCTCGTCACTTTGATTGCTGCAAAACCATGTCTGCAGCTACGTCTAAAAATAAGCCTAACCAAAGTAGAACCAAGCAAAACGGCGCTTTCGCTTCACTCGGTTAGGTTCAGCAGGATTCAACTTCAGGCAATGTTTTTTTTTCTTGGTCGAAGTGGAAAAGCGGTAGAGCGAAATTATTAAGAAGCTGAAAGAGGTTCACTATGTATTTTCACCTGCACCAATGCCGGAACCATGGGCGGAACTCACTGCTGAGGAACTTCACAGACTGAAAGAAGTGCAAATAAACGCGCACGGGGAAAACGCACACTCCGGACAGGACGTACACGGGCCCTGTGTATACCTTGACAGATGAGCGCTTTGTGTTGTTCCCGTTTAAGTGCGCGACTTTTTGTGCCTAGCACTACTAGCCGCACTCATGCATTTCACCAATGTCTGTCCGAAGCCGCTCAGTCTCTCTCTCTCTCTCTCTCTCTCTTCGTGAACTTGAAGCGGAGAAAGAGCAGGTGGCGACGCGCGGCTCAGCATTGAGGAGGCGGAGCGGCCGCACAGCTGCAACAGAAGCCCCTCTCTCTCTCTCTCTTTCTCTCTCTCTGTCCATTCGTTTTTCCATGAACTTGAACAGTAGCAAGGGAAAGTGGCGACGCCCGCATCACGCGACTTAACACTGAGGCGGTGGAGCGGCCGCATAGATACACCTAGTGAGAGAGTAATACAGTGAGAGAGGGGCGTGCCTGTTGCGGGCGTGGCGGCCGTCACTGGGCAGCGTTGCACAAGCGTTGTCACTCCGGAGTCCGGAGTGAGCAGTCGTGTGTCGCTTTCGCGTCTTCGGCATCTCTCCCCTCGCATTAGACACTTCTCAGCCTTCACGGACTGCAGGCGTTCACGCGCGGTGCTCCCTGGACCTCGACTCCGAGCCACTAGCAGCGTCGTGAAGCAGCTTGTTCTCACCTCCGCGCCTTAACTGGCGCTCGCCTTCAAGCGCGTTTCCCTCTCTCCTTCTCTCTCCCTATGATCCCAACCCAGGCCTTTCGGCCGCAGAACAGTGCATTGTAAAGGGGTACATTGTGCTTGTTTCCGTTCATTTCTAAAGATGGGGTAAGGAAAGCTGGGGACGCGTTTGCTTCGCGTCGCGATAAAGCCGGGCCAGCGCAGGTTCGCCGAGCTCGGTGTGCTGAAGTACGACGGTTACGAAGGCAGCGGGATCGTGAGTTCACTGATTCTGATATTGCAGCTAAACGGTGCAAGAATCTACTAGCACAAATAATGAGGAAACGTGCCGAGCGTGCTTAGGAAACTGCTCAAGACACTGAGTGTCACCGTGAAACGGATACCGAAGCGAAGAGCAACAAACGTGCGGTAGAAACTCCAGGACAACGGGTTGCGCGACTGCAAGTGATGACAGGTATAGCAGGGAGAGTGATACGCATCTACTTCGCATTTGATTACCTATGCAAATCGGCCGCAATTTTTTATTTGTTCAACTTCTGAGTGCGCAACTAGCCCTAGCCCATGTTCTCATAACCATTACCTACTATCATCATCATGCGAGTTCTGTTACTGGTAACATGTGTAGCGCTTAATTTTCTTGGCCTGCATCGGGAACTTCACGGTCTGCAATATGACGTATTGTGATGCAGCTTATTGATGATGCTAGCGAGCTCTCATGACTTGTTTGCCTAGACGCACCGATCGCAGAAAGAATATCAGCAGATAACTTTCGGCACCCACACTTAGTTTAACTTCTATATAGTATGAAGGTATACTCGCTCATTATTGTAACAGCACAGACAGACAGGACGCAGCGCTGACTTAAAATTGAGGATTTCTTTTGTTATAGGTAGCCACGCAATTATGCCGCTTTGGTTCTACCCGTCGAGCGTGCACCGATAGCTCGCAAAAATGTTCAAGCGTGGTCTCTTACATCTCACTAAAAAGAGAAAGAAAAAAGAAACACGTTAAGTTGTTAGCCAGAACCACCGCACACACTTGCAATGCGCTGCATCGGCTTACGAGGAAGGATACTCTGAACACGGTAAGCTTCAAAGCAAGCGAACCAGCGCCCACGTCATCGTCCGCGATGCTGCCACCAAGGATCCTCGGTGGCGGTGACGTTCCCTGCGTCCCCGCCCCAAAGAATTCTTGATTGCCCACTCGGCGGGGGCTCGTTTCTTCCACGCTAGGGGGCGTCTTCATCACTGGCGCTTTATTGCGTGCGGGCGGAAAACGAAGAGGCGAAAGTCGGTCACGTGATGACCAGTAGAGTTAGTTGTTGGGCTAGTTGGTATTCTAGATTTAAGGACATAGTTTTCAGCGCAAAGGCACGCGGTAAAAGGGAAGAAGAACACAGCGCTGACTCACAACTGTTTATTTTTCGACGCACACAAGAGTTATATACAATCAGACGCGCAGGCGCATACCGTGCCAGAGAAAAGATAAACGAAACGCATCACAGCTCTATATATGAAGCACCGAACAAAGTGACGGGTCTGGCAGGCGTTGGGGTTGTGCGCAGTCTATAGTTGAATAATGCGTTACGAGCATGTGCGACGGCCTGTCCACTGCCACTCCTTTCTGCCTGTTTGTTTTGCTTCACACAATTACAGTCTCGAGATAAGAACCAAGCGAGAATCGAAGGGAAACGGTGTTCCTGGCTGTTGACTATAGCGTGCCAAGGAGTGTTTTATTTGTTATTTACCTATAATCGGTTCTAATTAAAGAAAAAAAAGCGGCAGATGTCCCTCAAATACACCTTTCATTGTCACGCTAGCAAGTCTAAGGGGACCCCTACAACAATTGGTCACGTTGGGGTCCATTGAGCGGTAAAAGCCGCTTTTTCAGCTACCGTTTGCAACGTTGCGAAGGACTCCCATAATATATTATTGCGATTAAAATAGGTAAATCCCAACCAGAAAACAAATTTAGCTAGTAACATATATTTGACAACGGCTCCCAAACACTTCTGCTTGGCCTGATTTTTGTGAAATGTACCGGGCCTTTACAAAACCCAGTTTCAGTTTGCAATATGCACCCTACGCAGATTTTGTTAGTAGCTTTTCTTTAGCTTCTTGTCCCGAGGATTAAAACTCAGCCTTTTTTGGAAATTTCTCATTCGTGGAAAACCAACAAGTAGTGAAGCAATAAAGGCTCCTTATATTTACTGCGCAAAAGGCGTCACCGGAAGCCTTTCTGCCGGAGGCGTCATTAGCCTTTCTTGGGTTACCGGCATACAGCTTTTGACTGGGAATCTTATCGATTACATGCGCGCTAATCGCAACCCAGCAATGTGTATTTCTGCTTGCTTTCTTAATGATCTGATTAAAATCTACATGTGGTGGTGTCGCACTTCTGAAGTGACTGACGCTGCGCGAACCGCGGAGGAATCATATTTGAAAGAAAAATGCACCTTGCAATCTTTTTTTTTTTTCTTTGTAATCCACTTTCTCCTGCCTGGGACACGTGCATATACACGCAGGCGAAAGTAGCATTCCGTAACAGCAATATAACAATAGAATCCGCCAAAGAAAGCGCAGTGCAAACCAGCATCATTAGCACGTGCTCTAAGCGTGTGCTGGAGAATGCACGCGGCGGCATGGGAGGGGGAGAATGACAGAGACCAGGGGTGGAAAAAGAGACGTACTCCGTGACCGCGTTCTTTTCTGTCCTTCCACTCCTCGCCCCGGTGGCGCGGTAAGAATCCGCATCCTTTTGTCGCTCCGCGTGCCTTGCTTTCGTCCGGCTCGGCTGCTTCCGATTCGTGTCACTGAAGTCGAAAGCGCGCCTCGCTCGCCTGCGTCGAGCGTGCCGGCAGTGGCGCTTGCTCGCCTCCTGCCGTCTCTCTTCGGAGTGGCGCGTTCGTCGAGCGCGCCTAGAGGGCGATTTCGAATAAATGCCTCTAGGCTTGTAAATCAACCAGCGAGTCAAGTGGAATGCTCGGTCGAGGACTGACCCTGACTTTTGGTTTTGTTTTGTTCATTTGGTTTAGTTGGGATTTAACGTCCCAAAACTACCCCGGCTCTGAAGCAGGCCATAATGGAGGCTGCGAATAATTTCGTCCACCTGAATTTCTTTTTTTTTTCTTTTTTTTTTTTAACGTGCGCCGACATCACAAGGGCACTTTGAATTTCGACCTCTAGTAACGCGGTATCCGAGTACGTCAACTCATCGTAGCCGATCTCTCTGTGGCGACACACATGGAAACGACATCCCACTGCTCCAACCAGTGAGCTACCCCGACGGAAATTTGCGCCTTCCGAGCGAGCCACTATCCTTTAGAGGCGCGTGAAAAAAAGATTATGTTGTGCACTGCACAGGGTGTCTCAGCACACTCACAGCTCGAGATAGATCTTGCGTGCTTTTACCACGTAAGTGATGCTGGTCTCTGGGAGTCAAAAAAGTCAGGTTTTGTGCTGCGATGATTGACACAACGCGTGCTTGATTTCTGGCTTATTCTGCTGATTTGTGACCTTCGGAGTGAAAGGCTCCTCTTGTGTACGGAATGAATATCATGAGGGCTCATTGAGAAGCTTTGTTAACATAAGGCAGTTTTTTTTTTTTTTTTCAACAAACGTCATAGTCTTCTTTATGCCACCTCTTAAAAAAAACTAGGAAATTTTTGTTTGAAAGCTACCGAGTGCCCTGAATCCTCGAAGGCATAGTGCTGAAAATAACGGCTTGTGTTTGTGTTTATTTGCGCCACATATCTGCATAGTGCTGAATCTTAGTAATCCTGGACGCGCATGGAATCTCCGCTTGTCTTCCTTTGCGTTTTTTTTTTTTATTGTTTCTTAAACTGAGGTTTTTATAAACGCAAAATATTGAAACCATAATTATAGCGTGTTTAGCGCGCTTTCAGAAACAACGCCTTTGAATCAAGAAAATGTTTGCGAACTTTCTCGCTTACAGTGGAAAAGCTTGATTCTCATCGCTCGTTTAGGGAAGAAGTAATGATCCAATTTAGGGATCGAAATGGGCTCCGTTAGTTCAGCCAAGGTTTTCCGGAAGTGCTGGAAAATTGTGGTTCTCGATTTCGTATAAC
Source organism: Amblyomma maculatum (assembly GCF_055883805.1). Classification (NCBI taxonomy): domain Eukaryota; kingdom Metazoa; phylum Arthropoda; class Arachnida; order Ixodida; family Ixodidae; genus Amblyomma; species Amblyomma maculatum. The sequence goes on from NC_139347.1 coordinate 6,829,239, forward strand.
TTGTCATTAAAAACTGTGTGGCTAGCTTAACCTGGTCAGCACCCTTATTTTTCCGTTTCACCGGGATACATGGAAATATTGAGCAGCACAATTCGCCATGTTCACTCTTTGAATGTTTCCTTCTGGCTGTTTGCAGCTTTGCAATAAGTGGCATGCTGTTTTCCTTTCTTTCTTTTTTTTTTTTTCTATCTTTTGCTGGCTTGAGGCGATTATGCTGAGCAACTTATGACAAAAGTGACCACTTGGAGAGGAGAGGGATACGCGTTCACAATAGCATACAAACAAGAAGACGGCATAACATGGCGACAGGGTGGAAGATGATTTAATGGCCGGCCTAGCGCGAGGGCTGCTTTCGCGTCATTGCCGATCTTCAGCGAAATAGATGTTAAATCAGGTCATGGACTGCGGCTGGGGAATCAGCATACCCACACTCGCGTACGATATTGAATGACTTCGCTGGACCGCTCAGACCTCAAGTATTACATAAACTGGGCTCAAAGTACCGAAAAAAAAAAAAGGATATGCACCTTCAGTGAAGGGGAGCGGGGTCGAATTAAACTGTACCGCTGAATATATAGACTTCAAACACGGACCCTTCGCGCATGCACGATAGCAGCAAAGTACAAAGCGCACGCTTAAACTTATACCTGTCACCATTGCCCTGGGCAGCCAGCTTGCATTCTTGCAAGTATGAAATTTCGTCAGAAAGGGCGTTCACTTTGGCGCCTCGCGCACAATGGCACCGTACCACGTGCATGTAAGAACAGCTTCGCACGATGCTGCGACGCAAAACAAGTCTGCCGGAGCACCCGATGTATAGTACTCGCGAGCGCGTGCCTAAAATTCCCTTCAGGGCGTTCCAATAGTGGAAAAAAAAAAAAGAAAAAGAAGAAAAGCATCAGCACTGCAAGGTTAGTAGTAACGCAGGGCAAGAAACAAAGGTACCGGAAGAACTTTTCACTGGAGACTGAAGCGGGATCGCGGGGCTCCTTTTAAGTTTGCAAAGGGAACTGCCGATTTCACGGCGGTTTTTGGCAGAAGCGCTCTCTCAACGCGTTCTTTTCCATGTGCCTGACGAGGTATGCCGCCCGCAACCGGGCGCATGCCGTTCCAGTAGCGGCGACCAAGTTCCATCCGCGGTGTACGCATGACGGCCCGACGGACGGCTTCGTACCACGTCTCGGCATCTTCTTGTGAAGCGCGTACGTTTACATTGTTGTATCTTCCGTGTCCCCAGGTTTTCTTCTGCTCCCACAGCGGCGGGCGTCGCGATGATTGATATGAATGGGGTTAGTTGCGAATGTCTCTGCATTTGGCGCGGCGCTGTGTTTCCGGAGACCGCGACAAATTGGTTACTCATGGCTTGAGTTCGCCGCCTTTCATCGCAGCGCACCCACCGCTGCTCTCTATCTTTCGCCTCACTTTATTTTATTTCTTTTCTTTTTACGTGCATCTCTTGGCCATGTTGAAGAGTGTAAAACTATCACACGCTTGGAACTGTGCGCTGTAGCATTAAGCTTTTTCATTGTCTGTGCACTCTTGTGGAGATGGCGTCCGCACTCGAATTTAGCCGGCCCTTGTCAACGATGATCTCACGTAGTGATATTGCTGATAAAAAAAAATGTGGAAAAAAAAAAAAGCTTTACCTCAGGGGTGATGCTGGTTTTGTGATAACCAAGAGTTCGCATACTGCATTTCAGGCCTCTTCGCCTTGTTTCTCTTTTCGACCTCTTCTGAAATGCCACCAAATTATGTTATTGGACAGTTTATATACTGCCACGCACGGTGTGGCTTTGGCTCAATGAATGTTACCTGTTAATGATAATAGCTAGCTTTTGGGCAGAAAGTCTCTGAGCGGCCGTTTATCAAAACGTGCGTAATTTTCCCAGATAAGCGTACCTGAGCATTTATAAAAAAGACACCGCACTCAAACGTGCGGTCCTCCAAGCCCTCACGCTCAGTTCTGCCGATATCCAGCCTCGCGTGGGTCAGCGGCCAACGCTCGCAGCCGATTAACGGATACCTGTCCCACTCACTCCGAGTGCTACGCGCAAGCGTGTGGGTGAGCAATCTTCTCGTATCGCGTCGTGTAGCGGCACGGATCTAGCCTGGATTGAACTGCCTCGCTCGCCGCCTGGTCGAGATCGAGACAGCGTGTAACATTACGTCTCCATCTGCTCACGCCATATGCCACAAAGAATCGTTTAGAAGGCCTAAAAGGGGGACCGCTTGATTGACCGACCGCTGTGCAGACCACGCGTCGAACGTCCTTCGGCTTTGACGCGCCGTTCGTTTCACCTAGACTGTTCGCACGCCGAATGACAGGCATGCGTGCTACGGCACCCAGCGCCGCAGTGTGGACTCGCGTCGACTTGGCGTCACCATCCGCTACGCGAAAGAACGGAAGGCGTGGGTGTCGGATTTGCGCGTGCATTCTTCGGTGCCGTTCGGAAATCGCTACACGACCTTGTACGCTGACGGCGCCGCGACATAAGCGTGGCCTCGAGGCGAGCATTATTCTAGTGGGAGGAGGAAAGGAGGCGATGGTTGATTGTGTTGTAGCGCGGATCAAAGCCTCTCTTCAGCGCTCGTTAGCTGGCAGTCAACGCCGCGCTCGTAAGCCGGCTCGCTTCGAGGTGTGTCTGTCAGCTCTGGCCTGTGTGGCAACCGGCGCTTCAACTGTCGATCTCTCTGTGTAGATCCTTCTCGGATCCTTTGTATTGTTGCTTTTTTTTCTTTGCACTTCAATTGAGTTAGTATCGTTGGTATATGCTTTAAAGGCTGTGTGTAATATCACAAAGTGCGTCTTGAGTGTCTATCTGCTGCCGTGCATGCACACTGCTGATTGCGCCAATCGCGCGCACGTTAAGTAGCATCATGGGCGATTGCCGGCGCAGTAGCGACCGTTGTAGGTTAACTGAACACCTATATGGAACCTTTGGGTATTCGGCAGCGCGCTCTTTCTTGCCGCGTAGTGCATCAGCAAATCGCTCGCCCAGTATATGCCTTTTATTGTTCTCATATGCCGACAAATAGTAATAATTCGCTCCCCGCTGGCGGTTGCCCGGAATCTCTCCTTGTCGGCAGCTCGCGAAACGTGCCTCTTCTGCGGCGACTTGAGTCGCGGTATACGCAGCGCGGTACCTGATGGCACGTTTGATCCCTCCCTTCTTTAGCGATACGTGGTGGGCCCGAAAAACGCCCAGCAGTTATCTGTCACACGACAGCGGGGGCTTCGGACAGCAGCGCGCTCAGCCAAGAGAAAACATTCCACGCCCTGAATTCTCTTACTGTCTCGGCACTGACTTTCTCGCACGTCTTTAACCCTTGACCGTCGCAGCGGTGTCCTTGTGGTCCACATGTGCGCGCAGTCTACGTACAGGAGGAGGAAAGGCCTTCTCTCACGGGTTCCCTTTTTATCGTGACTCAGCGCCGACGAGAAGGAACAAATTTCTTTGCTCTCTGTGGTACACTTTTCTTCTGTGAGCGCCGCGGGAAGTGTGGGGGCGAATGGGTGGGAGGCGGATAGAAGGCGAGCTGGGAAAAGCATTCGTCGCGAGGAGGCCAAAGTGTCGGGAAGACGGCTTTGACGTCGTGACGGCGTTCACAGCGACGCTTGTCTCTTGGGTGACTTATAGGTTTGGTTCGTCCGGTTTAGATTAGTTACGGGTGGCCTACCTTTCGTCGAGATTTTATTATTGGTGTTTCTTTTCTTTAACGAAGATTGAACTAAGGAAACAGCAATTGGTCGTGAATCAATGGTTAAAGGAATAAAGCTTGACACACCATAATGAAATATTCAATCCAAAAGCAGATGTTTAGCTGAACGCTTCATCGTTGCATTTAGCAAGCCACTATGTGACGGCCGTGGAAGGGCTAAAGAAAAGCGTCATATTATTGCTCCCATATTTACTCCACGCGCTTAGTCACAACCAGAAATACACAAGTGCCATTTGCTTTATGTATAACTTCCTGTAAGAGCAGTTGAACAGAGGTGTCCTTGGTTGCCTTTCTTTATGATACCTTTAGGGACTGAAGATAGCGTTGGAGCTTGCCCTGTGACGGAGCGTGTCTGACACGGTTTTAATGCAACTGTCTCAAGAGTGGCGCAGCGTATACTGCACCTTCTTCCCTTGTTCGGGTGATGGGCATCCTTTGACACGACGGTGTAGGCGCGACGGCAAGTCACGCGTCGCAAGCGCCCTGTTGCGTCGAGAGTTTCGGCGCGTTACGTCACCTGCGGAGTCTAACCCAGGTCATTCCTCCCGCCGTCCGCAAGGAATCAAAATGCCCTCTTTTTCCTGATTTTCGTTCTTCCAAAACACGTCGTCATCAATTGCGGATGTACGAAGCTTCTGTCACCTTAAGTGTGGTTAAAGCCGGAGGCGAAAACCAAATTTCCTTGTTTGTTCTGGTAACGAAGGAACATTTTGAACGCATCTAAATATAGTTTATTATCTTCTGTTAAATTAAGACCTTGAATTAAATGTCCCAAGGGCGCTTCAAAAGTATCAGTTTATTAAGGAAATAGCTTAGTGCATGGCGGCCTCTCATGTTGAAAGTATAAAGGTATGTTTCAGATATTCATATGTCTTTGACATGTAAACAGCCATGGTTTTCACGCTAGGAAAAATAATGGTTGAATTTGACTCGTGCAAATTGTGCTCGTTTATTTTTGATATTTTTGAGCTATATACGAATGCGTTTACGAGTGGTGGAAACGATGCAGTCACCTCTAATTTTATTCAAAGATGCTCTTTGAAGGCTCATACGAAATTTCAGTCGATCAGTTGAAAGGTTCTCCTCCTTCGTTTGAAGTCTGAACGTGCTGTTCTCCACGAAATCGGCTCGTCGCCGCTGAATAAAGCAGCAAAATGGCCGCCGCTCTGCTAAGTAAGCCGCCTTTTCCGCGTGCTCTGAGAAGGCATACAGAACTGTAATAATGAAGCTCAGGCACTTGAGAATACGCATCCTGCACTGAAAACATAATATGCAGATGTGCGGTAGTCACATGAAACAGAAAAAAACGCATATAGATAATGGCAGGTTTTCAGCATGCGGCAGGCATCGCAAAATGTCAAAAGGATAGTGCTGGGCTCGTTGAACTATGTAAAAGGCAAACTGTTATCCGCGTCCTGCTCAAATGATATTTCTGCTCAGAAAAGGGAAGAAAAGCGCCCGAAATCGCAGTAAAAAGAGGACAATTGGGGTGATCGATACCCATAAAATAGTAATTAATGATAATTATTCAGCCCTTTTAATCCTACGGTGCACACGCTTTTTCGTTTTTATTTATTGGTTTGAAAGCTGTTTACTTAAATTGCCTTTCGTGGCCATGCACTCTCTGCTTCCTGGATACACGAACAGGAGTTCCCAAATACGGCTTAGCGCAACAAACATCTGTACCCATTCAGAGCTTGGTTAATTTAAGAACCCACCGTAACACAGCTCACTCTCCATAGAGGAACAGGTGGTGTGGAGAAAACTTCAAACCGATAAATTCCCTCGGAGCTCTGCGCATTTCGGATCTTCATGGTTATCATGAAATGCTGTTTCACTTTCTCTAGCCAGATATGTAAAGCGAGCAAACATCACAGCCTGTCCTCTTCACCGTTATTCTCCCTGAGCTGCCGGTCTGGAAGACGTTGAGGGGCTAGAAAATCTTTTGACGAGAGACCAGAGCGCATGCGCACACAGGCAACGCCTACGTATGCGCTGGCTACGTTTGCCCCCTTGTGCCACGCAAGAAAACGCGGAATAACCTTTCCGGGTCAAGTGCGTCAAGCCATCATGGGCAGATTCGCGCACCGCTTGGAGCAAATGCGCGTAAGTTCCTCGAGCAGCTCTTTACGCACTGAGCGAATAAAGTGCATCGTCGTTTCAAGGCCAGAGATTGTAGAATATCGCTTCGCTCAGAAGTTTCGAAATTTACGAACGCCTCGCGTCTGTCTTCATTATTACCGAAATTTAATATGCTCAGACCTAATTAAGCTGTACTTTCTTTCTCATACTAATGTGGAAATATTTGTCTTTTTTTTTTTTTTTTCACCTGTTCTTGATTGGCTGGGCTACTGACTGAAATGGAATTACAGTTCTTCCGTTAAGTTTGGGTAAAACCACTGCCGAATATCCTTCAGTGCACCCTTTCATGATTTAACGCTTTAACAGGTGAACCCAGGGGTTGTTTCACGTGATCGTTTCGTTTTCTTCATGTTTGTTTTTTCTGGGCCTTGGAGTAAAGGGCTTAGGCATAGTTGTGAGTCAGCGCTTGTACTGTGGCTTTCTTTTATCTTGTCCTTTGTCTTCGTGTTCGCGCTGTTTATATTAATAATGAATAAGCACCAACTCGCCCAACAAAGTATCTTGGTTAGCGTATGCGTGATGCAGGGGAATAGCAAAATGCGGTTGCACAACGACAAGGCTGCCGAAGAGCTTAAATTAATCTCTTTGCGTAATCGGGAAACATAGATATGAGCATCCAGCTCGACGCAACAAAGGACTCTGATGCCACCTCACGTCTTTTCTTGGCGAGTAGGTCCCGAGCGTATTTTCACATTGTTCGTCTTACTTTTGCTTTCTAGTCACTCTGTGCCGCATACAAGGGCCCTGCACAGACTACTTCAGCGTGAATTTTTTTTTCGCCATTCTGGGTTCGTCCCATTTTTTCACTCAGGTTTCTGCCGAAGAGACCGCGGCAATCCACCGCGGTGCCGTTTCACGACACTAGCTTTGTGTTGCGCGCGCATGTTTTTGCTCACGAATTCTCTCGCAATGGGAGCTTTGGAGAGTTCAAGGGATATATCAAGCTCAGGGTGGAAAAAAAAGTAAAAAAAAAAAATAAATACAGTGGACGATGCCGAAGCAAGTAACAGTCGAGAGACCTCAGTGCATCGAAAGGAATGGCGCTAGGCGCTAATATTATAGAAAGATGATGCATTGTAGCTACCCTCCGCGATCGCCCCGATCCCTTTGTGACGGCTGCTTGGCAGCCTCCGCCATCGAAAGAGCAGAAATTCCACCGACAGCGTGCTTGCTTGAGCAGCTCTGCATCGGAAGAAAAAAGAAAACAAAGCAAAACACAGCAGACACTTTTTGACGCCGCGCGCTTTAAAGAAGTCGAGAAAAAGAATGCTGAGGCGCACTCGCCCGGCATTCCTCGCGCATGTTCACCAAGAAGACCAACACAATTGTTCGGACCATTGTTGTGGCCATCGAAAGTGCGAGTGTGTGAGAGTATGCTGCCCCTTCAATTTCCCCTTCTCCTCCGGTGCACTGAGAAGTCGTTGCGGAAGACTGACAGGGACGGGCGTTGCGGGCGCTTGCCGAATCCTTGCCTTCTGAGCGCCGACCAGTTCACTCGACCGCCGCGCTTTGTCCATGTGCGACGCGCCCAGCGGCGGCCTGCTTTGCGTCGGTCTCTGCTGTTTGTTTACCGCTGATTCGAGAGGAACCGCAGCTCGAAGTCTGTGGCTGTTTATTTTTGTGACGGCGGAAATAATAGGAGAAGAGGAGAACGCCGAAGAAGGCCGCCAAAGGAAGGCGACGGAAGAAGAAGGGGCCATTGTGGCGGCCTCGCTTCGGCCTTTGTCGCGCCGTTTACGGCTGTCTCTGAGCGGGGCACCCAGACGTCACACAATGCGTTGACAAATTGCTCCAGAACGGAGCCGACTTGCCAAACAGCCGCTGCTGCACCGCCGCACGTCCGGTGGGCATCGAACAGCGATGCCCCCGTGCAGCTCATCGCTGGCTCGCCGTGTGTTTAAGCCTGTGATGGAGCGTGTAGTGTGGATCACTACGCTTACACGTGGGTGGCATCTATACTTGGACGTCTTAGCTGTGCTTCTTTTTTCTGTGTGTTTCAGGTGGTTGTCCAATCAACAGACAACTGCGCGCACCCTTGTGAGGGTCTCTAGACATTAGGAATCGAGAGTCAGTGTGATCGACTGCCACGAAAGCTTGTAAATGTGTGTAAGGTTGGCGCCATTCATTTGTCTCTTTCCATTTTAACCGGCGCGATACTAACCAGTGACCACCGAAATAGCCGCTCTATGCACGGCAAGGGCGTCTTTTGTCCGGACGGCGCTCGTTGTTCCGCTAAAAGCTCGTTTCCGTGTTCTTTCTTTTTTTTTTAACCAAAGCGAACGACAGGTCTCCTTCATCAGTTGACGGTCGCGTTTCCGCCTGGTCGCAGATTTCTGGAAGAAGGCATCCTCCGATTACGGATCGCCCACACGTCCGAGGCGAGGAGAGAGGAAAGCGACGGCATCCCTTCTTCGAAAGGGCCCCGCAGCGTGGCGCGGCACGGCGCGCCCATTTGCATTTGCTAGCCACATCTGGAAACGTGCCACCTTGCCTGCCTCGAGGGAGTCCCTGTTGCGGGGGGTGCGGGTGGGCGTTCATCGCCGCATTTACAAGCTGTGTACGGCGCCGAAATACATGCGGCGTTTTTTTCCACGATTTTCGCGCGTCGAAAACTGCCGCGCCGACGCGACGCCCAGCTCGAGATACACGGAACGACGAAGCGGCGCGAGCGCCGCACCGGATCCCTCGATGCGAAAGCAAATGCAGCAGCGAGCGGAAATAACCACAGAGCGAGGTACGTGAGGGAAGCGACTCTGTCCCTTGTGGTAAAATCTCGAAAATGCTCATTCTAATGCTACTGTGCTAAACGTAGAAAGCGTACATAGGTGCGCAAGGATTTGGCTCGCTCGAATGAACGAAGATACTTCGGAATGCCCGCTCGGATACCAGCGGCACTGTTTTCTTTTTTCTTTTTACAAATTTCACTCTAGGGAGCAAACAAGCACACTACGATCTGAGAGTAGGTCGTATACTCACAAAAAAGCGACATTCCGTGCTTGATTAAGCGTTTATTTTTACGATAATCACATTTCTGCGGCCAAACTGCCCCATACCTCGTCAGCCATGGCGGCCATGTTGACAGCGGCCGCTCAAACCGGAAATGCCAGCTTTCCGCGCTCCCATTGGCTCGCGTCGACAGTAGTTTCCTGTTCGAGAGGACGCCGCGCCGCCCGCGCGTCAAATATCTGGCAGGGCCAGATCGGTGGCGGCGCGCGTTTTCTCTGACGCGGGGCGTCGAGTGCGCGTCGTCGGGCGTAAAACGCCGGTTTAACGCGGCAAAAACGCTCCATGTATTCCGGCCTTTAGGGAGTAAAGCAAAAGCACATGTTGCCTGGTTTGACGAGGCTTCTCCTGCTGGCTCAATTATTTCCCTATTACTTTTCAACATCGCCATGATCAGAATGGCTCTCGAGGAAATCCCAAATATTGAATACACAATCTACGCAGACGATATTACCATCTGGACGACTCGAGGCTCCCTTGCCGCTAAAGAGGGAACCCTGCAAGCAGTGGCCACGTGCGTAGAATCTCAAGCTGCCAAATGCGGTCTCCGCTGCGCACCGGAGAAGTCATAAATAATCCGCATACAGGGATATGCATACAAGTCCCGGGAACCATCCAAGTTCTACTCGAGGGCACCAAAATCAGCGAGGTTCCGCTACGTATATTACGACTATGGATCCAAAGTGACAGGAAGGTAACACAAACCCTGCAAAGCCTTCAAACCACGTCTCATCAGGTTGCTCGCATGATCAGGTGGGTTACTCGAAGCCGAGGACGACACCACCCGAGGACGACACCACCCTCCTGGTACAGGCCCTGGTGGTGAGCCGCCTCTCGTACGGACTACCATATCTCACCCTGCTCAAAGCAGATATGAGCAAAGCAAATGCAATCCGCATGTCTTATAAACACGCATTGGACCTACCCAAGTACACATCAAACTACAGCCTTGAAGACCTCGGGCTGACCAACACCTTTGCCGAAGTACAGAGGCGGTTCTTACCTCACAGAAGGAAAGGCTTTTTACCACCAGGGCCGGAATGACTGTCTTGGAAAGGATTGGCTCACAATGGATCTCCAGAAAGTCCAGGACACACGAGACATCGTTCCCACTCTTCGATCTCGCATTTATGTGTCCCCACTGCCAAAGAACATGTAGAAAAAAAAGCACGACGAAGAAAGGCTCGAGTCGACTACTTGCGCCGAACTCACGGACAGACAAGACACGCAGTCTACGTTGACGCTGCCACATACCCATCAGCTCACACCGTGGCGGTAGTGCACCAACTTGAAGGAAATCCTCTATTCCAACAAGTAGCCCAACTGCAGCCGAAACAGCCGCAATAGCGCTGGCCATACAGCATGGAGACATCTCGGGACAGAGCCTCAATATAGTAACAGTTGGCTCTCAGGCAGAATCCCAAAACCCATCGCACCTATCCTTAACACTATCCACCAGCAAGCATCAAATCACTTGGACTCCCGGTCACGAGGGTAACGAGGCTGCGGATGGCCAAGCTCGAGGATACATAAACCGAGCAGGCAACCTTCCCGACCTGTAAGACTACTTTCTCTCCGAATACAGAGACAAGTCTTTCCCCTTTCGCACCGCCAACTCCCCGCGGGAGAGGCTAGAGATTGGCGCAAACTACAAACAAACACTTTCCCAAACCTGCATAAGCTTAACATCATTTTTCCTAATCAATATAACGACGTCTGCCCTTGGTGTGGCGAGACACCAACCACATACCACGTCACTTGGGGATGCTTCGGCGATAAACCCCGCGGCTTGGACACACAGAACTCCGAGGAACAGTGGGAGACCACCCTGCTGAGCTCTGATTTGGAGACCACAGCGTTGGTCATTGGGATCTTGAAATAAGGATTCCACCCGAAATGTATAACCTTTTTACTATTTTTTTTTTCGCAAATAAAAGTTTTCAATAACTTCTCCTGCTCGCAGCTTGGGAGCAATTAAATTTTTGCGTTTTTTTTTTTCTTTTCGCGTGGTGAGAGAGCGCGGGACGCGCGACGCTGCGCCATCGCGACAGAGAGATTTTGGTCTCGACCGGGCACGCGGATCCCGAGTAGCCGTGGAGTGGGTTCACGGGGCGGCCGATGAGACATCACGCCGAGTTGTATATAGTCATTGTAAATATTCTGTGTACATAAAACCTATTTACCAGTGCTCGACAAGAGAAAAGAGCCACTCCTTACTATGTGAGTGCGGTAAGCTGAGAGGATATAGTAGTGGAGTCATCGTACATTGTAGCAGGGTATTCTAGGCACTGCAGTAGGGTGCAACTTATAAAAAGAGCAATTGCTAGCTATGGGCAGTGATCCGCGGCGTATGTATTACTCCGCTGAAGAGTAAACAGGATGTTTTAATGTTAGAGAGAGGCAGTAGGGAGATGTCAACACGAGCCATTTCTCTTTTTTTCTTTTCTTTTTTTTCTTTTTTACGGATTGCAACGAGTCTTTGCTTCAGTCCCACTACCGTTACTTCCACCTGTCGACCGTCGTGCTGGCATATAGAACATGGTATTCTTCAGTGACGTTGGAGACTTACATGTTCCCGCAGACGTTGCCAAAACCAGCAATCTGGGCTTGCATCACTTGTACAAAGACGTGAGCGAAACAAGTACATGCCTACTAAACTGTGCAAAGCAGCCCGTACGTATACCACACATTCGGAGAGTTCGGCATATAGCCGGGTACGTCATACTGGTCATACCCACCCATAGCCAGCTAAAAATAGCTCTTGAACTAAGTCGTTTTGAGCGCGAATTCGACAAGCTTCCATGAACCTGTTAGAGTCCTTGCTTTTAAAACACCGTGAAAACGGACGATGTTTAGCTCGGATAACCACGGTGGCGCTAATCTCTAATGGCGCTAATTGACCAGTTTTGAAGTTTTACTCAACATAACAAGCCAGAGGCATCGAAAATCTTGAGCTTTTAATTTGTTCTGATGGTTCGCTTTTATTTAGGCAGCCAGAAAAAGTTTTAGCAGCGCACTACTTTTGGTCACGAAGGAATTGTGTGTGGCGATTACAGGCTTAAATGGTATCTGGCATGGCCAGTCTTAAAATGCATTACTCTAGGAAAATCGATGTTGACTAAGATGCAAACGTTTGTAATAAAAACACGCGTTTGCAAAACTGAAAGGTTCGCACAAATTTACATATGCTAGAAATTTAGAGGTATTTTATCAGCAACTAAATTGCATCCCGACATTATCTGCTATAACATTGAAATCGTTGCAGCACGAAGGTTGTGTGACACCAAATATGTTCTGATCATCCTCGTCAACACCGCAAGAGTGCCGTAGAGCATGAGCCTTTTGACGGAATCGCGAGATGCTACACTTAAAATAGGGTATATTGAAATGCTCTTCATTTGCCGAATATCGGAGCTTTGAGCGGATGTGTGATTGCAGAGAAGTAAGAGCTGTGCAAACGATACGCACAAAAATATTTGAAGGAATGCAAAAGCATCGTTTGCAAGGACGGGAATCTCACCCGGAGAAGAACATTCAAGGTTCGCTTTGAAATACAAAAGGAACCTGCTACATTATAGAGAGAAACTTGCAGCAAGATTTCGGGATCATATATGGATCCTTACGTTAATATACCGCAGAAATTAAAGGATGGACCCAAACACATGCATCCTTAACATCGCAAGGAGTGCAAGAGATAATGCTCTACGTACTCATGTAAACATGATCTCCCCTGTAAACAGTGAAGACCGTAGCAACAGTTATTGCACAGTTATAACTCTGGCTATAAATGGGGCATCATCATGACAATCGTCTTGCAGTTAGAAATGTTAAAGTAATCTACAAACCGCCAATTATAAATAAACATCCATCGCCTGATCAGAATCATCTCCGCACATTCCTCGTACTCAGGATATGAAAGGTTTTGTCAGGCAGGCAATGAGAGACCTCGGCCAGAGTTCTGCGAGGAATCGCACGACGATATTACGTAAAATTACTACCGAGAATGTAGCCGAAAATGCCCTCCTCTCGGTGAATTGCAAGTGCTTACTTGGAGACAGCTGGCTCATTTGCCGACCTTTACACAAATAAATTATTCAGGCTGCTTCTCACAGTATCCAAACCGACTCTAATTCGGACCGGATACATATACTGAGTGACTGCCCCGGATTAAAGCCTAAGCCCGAACCTGAAATAAATAACACTTAGTTCGAATCCTTTGGTACAGCTGCCGGTCGTTACCTGCGCTTTGGAAATTGTCGAAAGCCAATGGCTTGCGGCCACCTCGCCCGCCTGGGAGTAGCAAAAAGAATCTGGTTACACAAAACTCTAACGTCTAAAGAAAATAAACTTTTCCTCCTACGTTTCCGAGCGCGATAAATGTTATAGAAAGAGACAAAAAAAAAAGATAAAAACCTCTCGACTTCTGTTGTTTTTACGGTTATTTGCCCGATAAAATTTTATTCCAATCTGAAAGTGGCTCAGAAAGATGGGAAGAAGAGCTACATGAGGTACAAGAGGCATAGCTCTTGGAGGTTTACAACGCGCTTGGAATGAAAAGAAAAGATGGCTTACCTCCTATGTGCGGATGCCTTAGGTTCGAGGAAACTAGGTAGCTATGCCACTCGCTGGAATTCCTTTTCAGCGCTTAGCTGAGAATGTCAAGGCGGCAGCGAAGGAGGCGATGCACGCGCCTCGACACAGTTTCACAATGCGTTTGACATTGTTTCCCACGCGGCACTAAAACGCCGGGCGTCTTCCTGCGTAAAACACAGGCGCGATTAACGCACCTCTTCATTCTCCCCACGGCTGGGTATCGTTGTTTGGTAAAGGTTACCGCGCTGCACAAATCCAATCCACAAAGAAGCGTATTTTATGTGAGCACAAAATGAAGTGCGCGGTTTTCATAAGAAAAAGCTATTATATCAAACTCAAGAGCTGTTTAGAGTTGCACTGCATGGGGGCCTAGTGCTTTGTTCACGTAGTTCGACATCTCCCCTTAACTAATTTAATGAACTCCGCCGTTGTAGCTGGTACCAGCTGCTGCGAAGCTTAATGCATTATTTCATTACTTCAAATGTCTTAATATTTCCACGCGCTGAACGATTTCAGTGCGTTCGACGTCATTTTTTTTCTTTGCGAATAAAAAGCAAAGGCTTTTCAAATATCGAAATGGCCAGACGCCCCATAGTGGATACGAAACGCAATCATCCTTTTATCAGGGTCACTAAAATTCTGCCTTAATAACACCCGTCTGAACAATGCAGAGTCGTTGTATGTAAGTTTAGGTGTTAATTTTCGCAAAATCAATTGATGTCATCAAAGTGTTTACCAATCGCATGCTTGATCGCGAGGTCCCGATTTCTGGCGTTTTTATGGCGAGTAAAAGCGGTGTCTTTCGCAAGTTTTGTTCCAGCTAATAAGTTTCTTCTCCATCTGTCATGCCCTGGGTGCAGTTAATGTTCCTCCAGCAGCTAATTTCTCCGCCACTTACATCCGTGCCGATCGCTTCTGCTGGATATACTACATTTGTTAGTTATGGATGTTGTTCCCGTGATTCAGCATTCAGATTCCGTTTATTTTAGTCGCATCTGCTCGCAAAAAGAGTGTGCGCCGAAGCAAAGCCTTTGTTTCACTCCTGCCCGAGGAGGAAAACATGTTCATCTAAACCTTAATGAGCGAAAATGGGCGGAACCCTAGTCTCGGGCCCACTGGTTGACGCCGCCACGGTGGTTCGATAGACCAGCCATTTCAATGCCGGTCATGGTCGTAACTTACCACGATGACCTCCTATTGCTCGATGGAAGGGTTTTGATTGAGGGAACATTGAGATACTGCTGGCAAGCCCGCATCATGTGATGCAAGTTGTCTATCTCCCCGCAGGTGGTCAGCGGCGGTAATATAAGGTTGGGTACAAGTGATGTATAGTTTGTAGAGGTATAAGGCGGGGTACATATACCTACCCTGGTTTGGTATGGGGGCTTGCGTATGTGTGTGCCTCAGATTTATAATGAAATTTATCAGACACGGGTTATATCCTTCGGTTGAGGTGGCAGCGTGTGAGTATTTCGAAATTTGTTCTTATCGAAAGTGATGTTTGGCGCTGGGAAGGGATGCTTAGGGGAGCAGAGATTGAGCGTGGCGATGCGCGGCTTCCGTGAGAGCTTGCTGACTAGCAAATCAGATCACAGAAGTTCGACTGGGTGGGTGTTTTATGTGGATAGCCCTGTGGGCTTATTCGACTCCGTATGAGGTTGCGACAGGCATTTTAAGAGTCGGTGACGATGACGGCTCTGTAGGTTTGGTGGAATTTATACAGGCCGATGGCGGCTTCGCCTGCGATGGATTCCTAGTGCAAATTGCTTTACAGGTTACTTTAATGATGTGCTGACCACGGCATGCGTCTTGCCCGCAACGGCTCCAGCTGTGTCGACGTACAGCGTGTCGGGTTGAAAGTGTGTCATCGTGCGGCGTTGAACCAAGGGTGCGTATAATGAGGAAGAGCATGGTTAGGAGAGACGACCATGCGGTGTTTTAATGAAATATATTTTGTATCCATCGTAAACGAGGGCTTGCTATTGTAGTAATTCTGATATGAGGGACAGACGGGTGAGATGGACTGTGCGTTCCGTTTCCCACAAATCCGCAGAGTGGTAAGGAGTCCCAGGGCCAGGAGCTTCCCTGTAGATGTGGAAATGTGGGTGGTGAGTGCCGATCTGCATACTTTCCGGATGAGAGTGCATAATTTGCGCAATTCTGATTTGATACCTAGCCGGACCAGATATCGGGCATTCATCATGCTTTATACGCTGCCGATATCGCCGTCTTGAGCAACATCGACAGCGACACGGAGTTAGAAGAACGCGCGGCGGGAGATATCGCCTATTTGCTCGAACGCGGCCTAAAGTGCGCCCCAGAAAATTCGCGAGTTTCTCGTAATAAAACGTCGTCGCCACAGCGCCTCGTCCGCATCCCTGTAAATAAGCAGCCAGTTCAACTCCGTCACAAGTAAAAATCATTGGGCTTTATATGCCGCTGGGCCGAGAGAACAGCTATAGCAACTATGGAGCATATTATGCGTGTGCTCTAACGCATCAAGAACACATATTACGGAATGAAGTAACAAAAACACAAGGTGCCTGGTCAAAGCCTTGGTTATTTCCGGCCCAAAATTTAATTGCATTGTATAGCGTACTACACAGATGCGCGTTGTCTCCTCAAGCGATCACTTAGCTTGCCGTCGCTTTCTCCTCTTGCCTGAGCGTCAGTGCTCTCATCTCGCTTTCTCTACAAGGATGTTCGCTTGTCTCGACACAAGGACGGCAGGGCGGGTTAAGGCTGCGCGTGGATTATTAAAGTGGAGCAGAACAGAAGGGGTCATTGCCTATTCACCCGCGGTGCCAATTAAACCTCGTTAGCGTTCTTATTGACAGACACGCATTCCGCAGCACCGGCTGAAGAAGTGCAACTTGTCGTCGGCTCCGTCCTTCGCTTCTTGCTGATTCGAGCATCTGTGTGTACGTGGAGGAGACGCGCAGTGTGAACATCGCTGTTCGTAGGCTTCCACGTTGCGGGCGGCGTCAGCCCCGAAGGCGAGGGAAGGGGGACGCTGTCTCACGCTTACCCCTTGGTGGCAGCTTGCAGTGCGGAATTGACCAGCGGAGCATCGGGGCTGAGGCGGGGGAAAAATAAGACGGGGCCATTTAGACTCGTCTACTCGGGGCGCCTTCGTCAACGAAGCCGGCGCCAGCCGACGACGTGCCGCAGAGGTCCTCGATCTCTTTTGATCGCCGAGACAATAGGCCGACACTGCCGCGATGGTGCTGTTTGCCTCCATTCGCTCCTTTACTTTCTCTTGCTAGTGTGTGCCTTCATTGGAGCGCTGCTTTCTCCTTCGCTTGCTGGCTGAGGCTCGGTGCATCGCTGGATTTAGTTGGATTTTTTTTCCTTTCTTTTTTTTTTTTTTAGTTTACCCTGCGCACAGGCATTCCTCATTTTGCTGCTAGTTTGCTCAAATCTAGCAAGCTTGGTTTATCGAAAATACGTGAATGAGGCAGTTGGAAAGATGTGTTTGTTAGGGATCTGGGTAGCATCAAATACACCAAAATGTCTAAAGGCCCCCAAAAAATGGACCAAGAAAAAGCAGCGTTATCAAAGCGCAAGCACATGCTTCGATATAGGAGGTCACTAGCCGACAGCAACAATCCAGAACAGCGGTTTAGTGCGCTCCAGTCGCGGCTGACTAAAATGGTATCGTTAATTTCAGTATACATCTAGTCTGAAAAAAAAGAAAAAGATCTCTTCATATTCCCCTAAAATAGCCCTGTCCCATGCTAGCTTCATTCATTCATTCATTCATTCATTCATTCATTCATTCATTCATTCATTCATTCATTCATTCATTCATTCATTCATTCATGCACTGATTGATTGATTGATTGATTCATTCAAACGTATACAGCTTGTTCGGCTGAGAAGGTATCGCTTCAATCAAATAAACGCTTAATTCATTCATTCATTTGTTGCCAGCCTTCCACATGGATATTTGCTGCTCCGTGCCCACGGAATAGCTGGGAAGAAGTTCAGCCTTGAGTTTTATGCAGGAGTTGGCTTAGACCGGTTTTTGGCAATCCAGCCCTCCCTAAACATCACTGGCTGATTTAAAATACCATGACATAAACCGCGGGGCTGATATAATTAAGCCAAGCGAACGTACGCGCTAAGGCGGAGCACTGAAACAGTCTTCAAACTTGTTTCTCGATGCCCATCATGTGATGGGTGCCATAAAGTGCCGCCTAATATACCACGCATATAGCCATTGTTGCGTATTGTCGTTGGTTCCGTGTCGGTCTCAAGAAAACACTCTGGTATCCCGCCTAGCGCCACGACGCGTTGTCATCAGGACCTGGAGGATGCGAGGACGTTTTACAAGTTTCCTAATCGGCGTGCACATGCTGCGTACGCCTAAAATGAGTTATGGAGGAACAAAAGCCGAAAAGGAAAGAGCGCACACATACGCTGCTGCTGCCGTTGCCGCCTTCTTTCACAGGCTGCGCAGCCTTGGCGCTCTTGTCGTTCGTTCGTTTTTCGTGCACGTGCACACAGGGGCAGTACGCGGAAAGCTCGCGCACAGACGAGGCCGTATAATGTGCGGGCACGCCTGCGACAATAAAGGCTCGCCGGGCAGCAACAATGAGAGCGGCGGAGTCCCGTCGTCTCGCGGCGATCGTGCTCGGTGACGTACACCCTCGCGTGCCTTTGTGTCGAGCGGAAACTTCGCCGTCACTCGGCATTAGGCGACGCCCGCGCTAATTGAGCTTCGTTCGAGACCTCGGGGGCTCGGCGTCAGCGCTTCGGCCCTTCTCGCATTTTCGCCTCACTCTCTCTGCTGCACTGGCTGAGTTGCGTGTTAGCTTCTTTTTGTTTACTGTAATACGCCTCAATTCTCCTTTTCCCGCACAGTTGTTTGTTGCACCCCCGTTTTGGGCGACGAGCCTCCGGCCTCTTAATACGATGTCGCTTCCAGAGCCCACCAACAGTGCTCTTCGGGCCGTTGTTGTCCCTCATCTACACATGCACACTAATACCTGTACACCTTCGGGCCCTTGAAATGCGAACAGTATGCCTTCCGAGCACTTGGTGTATGCCCAGTGGATTCCAGAAACAACTTGATGTTATTATATCAGATATAGTGGATTCATAGGCCTATGTGGCGATGTGTGGAGACTCGTAGGCCCATTGGATTCATAAAAGGTCGCAGAGCCGTCGTGGCAGCACTCTGCGACAGCAGCAAGCTGTGCAGCTGCTTGCGGTCGATGTACGGGATTAGCCGTAAGATATGACGGTGAGCCATTAAAACAAGGAGCGAACCTGGGAGTTAGTAGGCAACATAATTAGAAGACAGCCAAGAAAAATCATTGACAGCTAACAGGATTTCTGACGACACAATTTCAGACAATTACGAACACATTCGAAACTATTTTGTTGAGCCCGTTTGTAACCTCCATCTCCATGTAACCCTCAATACGCATTCCTCTCCGATAGCAAATAGAATTCTGCCTATTTGTCAACAGCGAATGACAATGATTGGATGTAGTTTCGTCAACATTAACCGCAAATTTATCAATAATTACCGGTACTATAGTAAGAAACGCAGGTATAAATATTGCCCGGCGTAAGAAGGTCCTCTCTCCGAAATAAAGAGATTGTTCAGTCGGGATCTGATTTCGAAATGGCGATAAGCGTACTAAGATACTTGCACAAGTAAGGTTCGAAAACTTCGCTAGGAAAATGCAGAGAACTAGCAATCCCATCTCCTCGTGCTGGCATAATACCGATGATTAAGTTTATGGTTTTTCGTAAAGACTGCGAGGATTGCTCATGAAGACTTCTATAATTTTCATCTATAAAATTTGGCTTTAAATGGGTTTTGGAGGTATTGAAGCGTTACCTTACTTTCCATTACGCGCAAGGTAATTATGAAAGTAATCGCTAATGTAGGGAATGTAGTTGTGTGTGCTCCTAGTCCTTTTGTCCTTGTCTGCCAGCACTGCGACATTATAATGTTCGGTAATCGCTAATATAGAATCAGGGAAACCTTAGAGTTCAGCCAACGAAAGCATCAGACAGGCTTTCATAATAGTAAAATAAATGGAAATTTGCTCGGAATATAACATGGCATTCATGTAAGCCTTTGACTCCTGGAAACATCAGCAGTCATACAGCCATTGCGTAATCAGGGAGTTAAACTTCGTTGGTCTCCTTCTTTGTTGTTGCTCCCGTTTTGCAACGTCAGGTCATCGCGGTGCAGAAGCGGTTCGTATGGTGTGCGACACATTGCAGAGGAGATGAGACAGATGGGCAGACGTCTTGGCGCGAATGGAGAACTGATGAATTTTTTTCCACTTTTGTACGCTATTTACATTACGACCGGAGTGGTCGCTACCATCAGAGGCAAACTATAACGCCAGGCCACGGTGCGCCCGCAACAACACCCTGTCCTGCCTGGCAGACGACTTAACTTGTGTCGCGTATACTACTAGCGGTTCCTCGGAGCGCGGTCAACGCATGGCATAACCCGGTCCGCACCTCTCTTTCCTACTCTCTACCGAGAGCCCCTGTCCAATGTCTCTGCCCTAAGTCTAAGTTCCCAGTCCCCTTTGGCCCCCAAAACACATCCTTAAATCAACTCGCACAGCATTTCTGTGTCCAATAGGGAGTGCGTTTGACAGGGGCCAATCAATGAGTTCGAAATGGCCAATGGCACGCTGAAAGTCTACTCACGAGCACAGCATGTATTCCACTCTCCCAACAGCAAAAAATAAAAAAATAATAAAAAAATAAAATAAAAAATAAAATAATACGAACACACACAGACGCAGCGGCCACCAGCGGTGCTCACTAAAAGCTGTAAGAGCCACCGGTGCAAGGCGACCAAATAAAGAAGAAGAAAAAAAAAAAGGAAGAATTAAGCGTCGCCTTTTAGGCGCGCCGGCTCGGTACGCCTTTTAGACCCGTAGCCTTCCCCATGCTATACTCTCCGACCGTCCCAGGCGGCTTTCATTAACTCGAGTGATTTCTTTGACCCACTCGCCACGCCTCCTTCTGTTAAAGGGACACTGCAGCACTTTTTGCAGAAATCAAAATTTTAATGGCTTATAACAATTTCTCACGCCGCGAACTCGACTATCTAAGTAAATTTAGGCAGAAACAAGCGCCAATTGTCTCTCTTTTTTTTTTTTTTTTTAAGTTAAAATATGCGACCGACACTGCCGGCACCTCAAGACACGCCGCGGACCGCGCCGCCGCCTGCGATTGGCCGAGCTGTCGTGATGCCGTCGTGAAGACCAGACGCTGTCGATATGCATCCTGCGCTGCCCCGCATGTAGATCGCAGCTGTCAAAGCTCTCTGCGACGTTATAAAAGCTGTCGCGGCACGCTAAAGTGACCATCTGGGTCTCGTCCCATGTATACGCACCAGAGACGGCGGCAAACGACGCAGCATAGACGAAGCGAAGGCCAGCCATCAGCGTCTACTGGCATCGAAATGTGGCTCTGGCATGTAGAACGGCATTTTGCAAAGCTACATATGTTTTTATTGGCCGAAATTAGATGTATGTGTGGGAGCGGTCAACGACAAAGCGCTTGTAACATTATTTTCCGACTCGGAGGCAGATTCAGGCGTCCCTAACGCTCTGCCTAGTAGAGAAGTGACGAAACCAGTTGAGGTGATTGCTTGTTGCCTGGCTAGCTGCGTGCGATCCAAGTACTCGGTGCATTCTTGATTGTGGTGTAGAGTGTTTTCGATTCTCTCGAGACCTGGTGAGACCGATGATTTGAAACTGCATGTTCCAGACATATATTGTGAACTGTAGAAGAAAGGCTGATTGGCCGTTCGTTGTCTACTTCTCCTCTTTGTCTCGTCTTTGTTGCGCACTTATATTACTGTCCATCATCATATATTGTGAACATCGCATCGCTTCCCGAAATGTTTACATACAAATAAGATTCGGTTATCAGCAAAATAGTGTCGTCGCTGCTGCGCTTGCCGGTGTTGAAGCTTGGTCGCACTTTTTTCCTTGAAGGTTCGAGCTACAGCTCCGTGTTAAGCGAAAATTACGCCCAAAGTAGCAGAGCACCACCGAAGAGCCGGCGCTGGTAAATTTGCCAGCGATGCCAAACTCGACATGTTAAAATGATTTCAGAGCACAAAATAGTGCGCATAGACATCCAGAACAATAGTTGCAAGTCGTGAGATCAGGCAGCAAGCTCCAACGGTCAAGAATTTGTAACTGTTAAAACGGCAGCAATGGCCTGTACACTTCAAAACATAGTCCCAACTTTATGAATGCGATCATGACATAACACGCATAAATGTTTCATGGCTGTACCAGGGAGAACAAAAACTTTCTTTTTCAAACTCCATAGCAATACACTAGAAGTTAAGACTTATTTAGAAATGAAAGGTTTTTTTGTACCTTGGGGAAATCACTGCTTCATATGCCGCAAACCGGAAACTATCGAACACGTTTTCTTAGACTGTTGGGAAGCCTTTTTCTTCTGAGACCATTCTACAACGAACAATTAAAAAAGACCTACCCGTGGATGCTTTCGGAATTCGATATTTACCCATTGAAGATGATGATGGGCTACCGCTGGACATGATCCTGTTATTGGGCCTGCACAGTATCTGGCGATCGAGAATGGCTTTCAGGCATGCAGACGTTCATGCGAGGAAAATACGGCAGTATTTTCTCGAAGCCGTTGCGAGTGTTATTGAAGTTTTCAAGACACAAGACGAAGTGCCTGAGTGGCTTCCGAGAATTGAAGTGTTGCTGCAAATGACTGATTTGTAATGGATCACGCAGCCCAAATCGCGTGGCTTTAACCCATGTAGTGTATTTGTCGCGTAATATTCACTCTCTCTGTGTGTGTATGGGCGTGACGTTCTATATGTGTAAAATTTGATAATAAATTAGGCAATAAAGAATTTTTCCTTTTTTTTGGCGTGACCGAGTGGTTAGCGTAGACTGCAGCTTTGGAGCAAGAGGTACCGAGTTCGAAGCGCACTAGTGCTGCAGTTATTTTTCGCTAGTTTTCTTTTTCTTTTTTAACTTTTTATTTATGTAGTTGATGTGCTTCGTTACTTTTTAGTTTTACTTTCTATCCGAGGCGCTTTTTTTTTCTCCGGGCGACAAGTGCCATCAGTGCGGCGAGTGCCGTTATGCCGCGCCCCAGTACGCACAGTCTCCAACGTCATACAGTGCTCATAATCAGGTATGGCACTGGGGCGCTGGGACCCAGCGGCACTGGTTTTTGCAATATTGATGCGGCAGTGTAATATGCTATTTTAGCTTTCATATGTGCGTTGATCCACAGCAGTATATTCACAATATTGCTTTGCATGGTTATGCTCGAGTGGTAACTATATGGGAAGCTTGACGCAACAGATAGTCGAGGCTCTCAGCCGCTGGTGGAAACCCTCCTTCCGAAGGGAAACTGCCCAAATTCGCTCGTGGTCAATAAAAAAAAAAAAAAAAAAAGTCGGGTACGTGCCCGCTGCTCGTCTGCGATTTTTTTCGCGCGAATAGTCGTATTTTCACGTAGGACATTATATTCTTTCACAATAGATGTTTATATATTGCTAGAAAATAGCTCTGCCAGGTGCATTACAGCTGCTCTCAGAATACAACATACTGAATTCAGCAATTATTGCAGTTTCCCTTGCCCAGTAATATGGTCGGCGTAAACTTGCCGCTTTTCACAGAAGCGACCCACTGTGCTCGGAGCTTTTTGTCTTGCGGGAACTTGTGGAAACTGACATCGTCGCGGCCGAAGGTGCTCGTACACCAGAAGGCACAGCAGTGCCGCATTTTGGGATGGGTGTTCAACTCAAGCGACACGTTGAACTTCCGCAACCTCGAAACACGAGCAACAACACAGGCTAAAAACGCACTCGGACTGCTAGGAGCGCCTGGCCTACCCTCACGGTGACGTCACGCACGCCGGCGCCAGGTGAGGTTTCTCTCTTCACTCTCCTCCTCTCTTGCGCCGTTGCGGGCCGCGGAAAGTTTGAACGATGCGCTTTCAATCGGCGATTGCTCTGGTGTTTTCGCAATAATCGTAAAAATAACTTCACAGACCTGACCAACAATGAGTCTACTTCAGTACAGTGGAAGGTGAAAAAGTTTGAAAACCACTGCAGTTCCCCCCATACCATTTTTAGTTCCATAGCTCTCTTCGTTGTATCAACTTAAGTAGAACCATTTTCGTTAGCCTTCACGTTTCAGCACCATATAGGTGAGTGAAGGTAAGATGCAACTGTTATGTACTTTCCTCTTTAGCGATACCGGTAAGCTGCTAGTCATAAGCTGCGAATACTTACCAAATGCGCTCCATCCCAATCTTATTCTCCTTGTTTATTTTCAAGGCTGTTGAACATTACCTTAGTCTTCCGCATATTAATTTTTGAGCCTGCCTTCGTCTACTAATGCGTCTACTTAGGACCAGGCCACAGATCGGGACAACGAAAGGAAAATGACTGAAGTAATAAGAAAGGGATGGAGCGCATTTTGCAAGCGCCCTCGGGTAATCAATGGCCGTCTACCAGTATTCTTTAAGAGAGAGGAGTATAGCAGCTGGCGCTCTACCATTACTCACACGTATGAGGGCGTTGCCTGGAAAATAATTAAGGGTATTCCGCTTAAATTGAGCAGAACGCAGAGATCCGTGGAAATTAAATTGATAGAGGACGCCAGCAGAGTGGGACAAAATACAAAATGACATTGTAATCGAAACCAAGAAGGAATGGGCATGGGAAGGACATGTAATGCGAAGGCTCAATAACTGGTATTCATAAACGGACTGAACGCCAAGGGCAGGTAAATGTATGGCAGACGGCAGCAGAAAGTTATATGGGCGGGTGAAAGATTAGGAGAACAAGCCATGCAGTTTGGACACGACTGAGTTAGTTGAAGGGATAGGGACGACGCCTTTGCCCTTAGCTGGGTACAGTCAGGATGATGATGGCGATGAAGTGCTTGCTTCTAGAATATTTTAATGATTTTATTTGCAATGCAGTAGATAAAAATTTCCGTTAGTCTAACCTTATCACTGATCTACAAAAAGCATTTGTTACGATACACCATGGGTTACTTTTTGTAAAATTGCAAATTTTGGTTTTCGGAATATATACTAGCGAATTTTTTTACGTTTTCTTCACCGATCATATTCTGTTGCAGTATGACTTAGAACGGTACCATATGGCTCGGACTCAGGACCTGTGATGTTCAGTATTGACGTTAATGAGCTGGGCTATCCGCCCCTATGATTAAATATTTGCTTCTATGCGGGCAACATAGCTCTTGTCCCGAGGAGGAGGAGGAGGAAAAACAATGATTTAAACCCAATAACTGGGCACTGGTGATTAGGTGGTCGTGTCCTTTTCAGGCGGCGAATAAAAGGTATGAGGACGCAGCCCATATTATTCAACAAGATATATCTCTCCTCTTAGACTGATTTGCTACTAATAGAACATATACGTGAATCAAAGACATACCCAGTCTCCTTGTATAGCCCACACAAAAAAGGTGTAATGTCAGACCACTCGGTTTATATTCATGATAATAGATGCTCACGCTGGGGAAGCCTTTTGTTAGATCTAGTAAAAACTGAAATATTCTGGGTTGACGTTCAACAATACCTAATAATGGGGTGACCCAACTGATAAACTGCACGAAAGGTTGCGATTTGCTGTTTACGCACACTTCTACTAATATGTTCGTGTAATGTGCAATCATGCTGACACTGATAGATCAGGCGAACTGCCTCGATTATTGCTTTGCTGTATAAAAAGGCATGCCTGGCGGAAGTGCTCGGGCACCCTGCGGATATCTAGAAAGCAGCCGGGGTACTGTCAGAAAACGCTGGCGTGCGGTTCGCTCAATTCGTGTGATTTCTCCACTTTTTTGCATGTCTGTGCATCCTTCATAAAATAGGTAACAGTTACATTTAAAGCATTCAAAATAGCGTCAACAGTCCTTATATACCCTTATATACCATGACCCGGTTAGACATTTTTTTTTTTTTTTCCGTTCGTAGGCAGTGGATGTTTGATATCCTTTGCAAACGTTACCTTCCCTCCATGACTGACTGTAGTAGAACAGCTGCTCCTCAGTGCACAGATATCGGTTCGTGTTGCCCCGAACTTTTACTGTGTGCTCAAACAGGAAGTTTTTATGCACCGTTTTACTTCAACCAGCTCCTGCCGGCATGTATGGGCTTTGTTCTGAAGTTCAGTTCACTTCTAAGATTGCGGCTCATGCTTGACGTATATTTTCCGTTCGACCAGTCATTTTATATCTTTTTGACTTTGAGAACGATGTTTATCTATTTCATGCATTAACTTATTGAAGTATCTTGCTTTTTGTTTGTTTTTTTGTTTTTTTTTTTGTTTTTAGAATATCTCTTGTAACGTAGATTATGTATTGTTCTGTTTTTTTCAGTGTTGAACTTTTCTTGTTTTGCATTTATCTACAAGTGCACATGCAACATTTTCTTAAACATTTCCCTGCGTCATGGTTTCCGCTTGTTAATTTTTCATTTATCGATCTTGTCTGCCCAGCTGTACACACAAGCAACCTGACGCTCACACGCATTGCATTCGAGTTATATATTATATGAATAAAAAGCCTATTATTCTCGCTAACATTTATCGCTTAATTATAATTTGGCTACTTATGCTTATGGCTGTAGCCTCATTTGCTATCAATGCTTGCTTGTATTTTTTATTTGTTCTGTCAAGAAAGCAAAGGAACTAATTTTACGCTGGGCAAAAGGGATGCGGACGCAAGCGAGCGAAATAATTTTTCAGGTGCACATTAAGCAAAGATCAAATATGAAAAAACTGAAACGAACGACCACAAGGGTAAAAGGGAAACGCTTTCTACGGAGAATGTTTTCGACTGATGCAGGGCAGCTAAGAACATTCGTGTATTCTGAGAAGAGCTACGTCGTCGCGCTGAGTAGGGCGTGTTAATGGGTCACACCTAATGCGTAAGGTGCTCGCTGAGGGAGCAAATGTTATTCTAATAATAACATTAAGAAGAAACAGCATTGAAGCTGCCGACTTGCGCGTCAAAGAGCCCATAATGCGCGTCGAAGGTCGTACCTCTATTCTCTAAGCCTGCACGAAGTGAGAAGTGTGCATGAGTCGCATTTTGGCTTTGGCTCACTTTTGTATTGTACCTGAATGAAGCCGAGCTTTCATGGACATCACATTTAGTTTGTGAAATTATGGGACAACAGCAGAATATCGCGAGACACAATTATGGACATTATGACGATTGTGATGTGGTCTTCGCATCCGCAGTAAAGCTTTTTGTTTTCAAATTTTATCCAGATCTCGCATCAAGCTGTGAAGTCCGCTATAGGAAACCGGCATGGCGCGTTTCTGAGATTAAACATCCACTCACTCTTACGGTACGAAAGAAATTAGCCTTCGTGAACAACTTCCCCTGGAAAACACATGTACTTGTCCAGAATTCCTATGTATGCAGAAAACAAAGTTCAATATGTGCGGAAGCGCTAGTGACACTGCATGGGGAGCCAAGGCCTCAACATGTGTTGTGCTCAGAAATGGTTATCAGCCGATGACGACACTACCTGCCGTAGTGTGAACATGGATGTGTTCTATAGTTTAAAACCCTGTATTTCGCGAAATGGGACCTTGTCCGCAACGTTCATAATTGACTTGCATAGGGAATGGAATAAGAGCTAAATGTTATAATTAACATAATTTCATCAAATATTTTCTTTTGTAACAGTAAAGTGCTGAATTGTTTTTCCACAGGTAATGACATAAAAATAATATTTCATTGTCTACTAAGCAGTGTTAACGGTATGGCAATTGAGCTTTGACAATAAATATCCCTCTGTTTACTCAAAAATAAGTAGAACTCATCACCATAAAAGCAGTGTTAAAGGTATGGCAATTGAGCTTTGACAATAAATATCCATCTGTTTACTCAAGAATAAGTGGAACTCATCACCATAATAGCTGTATAGCATTAAAGAAAAAAGTTGACTAAAGTGACCAGGTATCTACTTATTCCATTTATAAGGCGAAACCTTTAATGCCTCATCTTTGTCGACAGAAGGTAGTCAGAACAAAGGTTGTCAGCAGAGGTGTCTCGATTTCGAGAGCGAGAGTTAAAGAGAAATAATAAACCTTGTCTCCACCTGGAATCGATCACCTCCATCCATTGAATCCCCCGCCCAGAGCTTTGCCAACTGCGCCACGCCCCGGTTCATGAAACGCTCTTCATAATTCCTCTTGACTACCGTGAGGATGATAACGGGATTTCGCGAGTGACGGATACTGTGCCTTTCCTTTCTGTAAACGAAATAAAGAACACCGATGAACTTTAATGTGTTCAATAAAATGCTGGCTGTGTTCGACAAGGGGAGCGCGATGTACCGTCACGACAGTTCATGACGTCACCAGGCGATTTGAGCGTCTGAAAAATTATGCGGAGATTCTTGAAAATTACAGGTTAAGCAGGAGACTTGTGCCACCACCGGATAAAAGTCTAAACAATAAGGAGACAGTTTCATGGCGGCGCCTGCAAGCTGGGAACTTTTTAAACCCGGTCTGGACATATTATGTCCAGATGGACGATAGAGAAAACGATAAATGCAAGCACTGTGGGGAGAGAGGGACCCTCGACCATATAATCTGGAAATGTGCTAGCTCTCCAGGGGCTAAAGCAAATATAAATTGTAGAGAAGCCTGGGAAAGTCCTTCTGCGGAGCGAGGTCCCTGCTTCACAGCAACAAACCATCCGCCTGGTGGAAGCCGCGAAGAACCAAGACCGTTTTGCCTGTTTCTGATCGCGGAGCTCTCGGCTCCCGTCCCTTAGGCCTGCGTGCCGGGGGCGGGGATTGGGAGCCTCCTTATCTGGTGGAAGAATAAAGTTATTATCATCATCATGCATATACGAAGCTGATCCCGCCAGGTGTCCGATCTAGGCATCCGTGCTGCGCTTTTCATTTGCCGTTTTCTCGAACGCCGCACCACACATCGAACAGAAGCAGACCCAGATATCTAGGAGGCGTTAGTACAGCAGGCATCAGCGGCGTTTGAAATTGATATACAGAATACAAAAGGCGCAGCATCTGTCACAATTCTCCGCGGACATATGTACCACGCTGTAAAGGAAGAGAAGGTGGGAGTGAAAGAAGAGAGGGAGATAGAGATATCGTAGTGGAGGGCTACGATCCACCGCGCTATAATGGATTCTTTTTAATTGGTTCACAGGAAGGGAAAGGCGCAGTATCTGTCACACTTGTTTCTGTGGACACCTGAACCGCGCCGTAAGGGAAGGGAGGAAGGTGGGAGTGAAAGTGGAAAGAGAAAAAGAGGAGCCGTAATGAAGCGCTACGTAGTGATTTCGGCCGCGTATTTGGGTTTGCTCGGTACGGTGGCTCCGCAAGGGACAAAACGACAGAAGAGACGAAGAAAGCGGGCTGTTCCGACTAGCATCTACCGCCCCCAGGAGCCGAGCAGCCTAGCGATTAGCGGCGCATGCTTTTTCAATGGGCGTCATGTTGGACGCGGCACTAGCTTGAGAAAGCCTATACTACTACTACTACTGTTACTACTACTACTACTACTACTATTATTATTATTATTATTATTATTATTATTATTATTATTAGTAGTAGTAGTAGTAGTAGTAGTACTAGTAGTAGTAGTAGTAGTAGTAGTAGTAGCGTCCACAGACACAAGGAAGGAAGAGAGAAAGAGGAGCCGTAGCGGAGGGCTACGGAGTAGTTCAGGTGTCCACAGACACAAGTGTGACAGATACTGCGCCTTTCCCTTACTGTGAACCAGCTCCTGGGGGCGGTAGATGCTAGTCGGAACAGCCCGCTTTCTTCGTCTCTTCTGTCGTTTTGTCCCTTGCGGAGCCACCGTACCAAGCAAACCCAAATACGCATTTCGGCCACCTGGGGATCTTTAACGTGCGCTGACATCGCACAGCACACGGACGCCTCTTCGTTTCGCCTCCATCGAAACGCTACCGCCGGTGGTCGGGATAGAACCAGGGTACTCCGGCACATTAGTCACTTCATCGCTTTAGTGGTCTAAAGTGCCCTCTAGAAGTTTTTAGGGAGACAAGTGACAGCTCGGAACGGGTGCGAACATACCTCGCATGGGATCCGTATTTTTCAGCGCCTGGCTTTCACATTTCGCCGCGGATATTCCCCGTTTTTGTGAGCAAGCCCGTGAAGGTGTAAGGATTCACCTGACACCTTATTTGCCTTCATCCGACCGACCGCCGCTTGACTCGGACCCCATCTTTGACCCGCCACGAAGAAACCGAGCTAAGCCTAACGCTCGGCGTGGCACCGCTTCGTCCGCAGCGCAGAGCTGCGTCTCACGCCGCCACTGCGGCCGCTGAGCCATCGCCGCCGCTGTTGTAGCCTCGAAGACGTCGACAGGGAGAACCAAGTCGACGGTACGCTCATCACTCCAGAAGAATTTGACGATGACCCCCGCTGGACCCGAATTGTTAAGGCCCAGCGTTCGGCCTACCCTAGAGAAGACGCTATTCCTCAAAGCGACCCCCTCAAGTCCGCCATAGCGCCCCCGCCATCACTGAACACCATGCCCCCCTACCTCGACTTCCACAAGAAGACTACAAGATCGCGTTCCGCCCCGGCAGCGGCCTCGACATCCGCACCACTACCAATGGGGTCCTCCTGACCTCCCTTTGTGCCACCGCCAAAGTTGACTATGCCACCGCCCGTGACAAGGATCGCGTACGTATAAACCCATGCAACAACTCATTCACTGTCAGTTCACCCTCAGACCAACGCACCCGGTTATATTGTTACGGACGACATCAAGGAAGAAGAAGCGGGCAGTGGCGCGGACAGGAGCGCTCGCGCTAGGCCCGGCAACATTTTCATTAAATGTCATCTCACTGTCATCGACCATCTCTGTCCTCTGTTCTCCTGTTTTCATCGGCTTGCCGTATCGTCATTTGGCTGGAGGTGCTCGTACTTCATTATCACCCCCCCCCCCCCCATCCTGGTCCGGAGCATCAGCGCCCTGCGACTTCTTGCGCCGTCGGCGAAAGGTTAGGAGGCACTGCATGGCTGTTCCCCAGCCTGCCGGACCCAGCAAGACCTTGCCGTTCCTCCGCCCCGTCCCCCCCGCCCCGACCACAAGACACGACGAAGGAGAGACTGACCCGAGACGCCACACAAGCCCACAAGACACAAGGAGAGACCCGAATGACCTCATGTGACCCCACTGACCTGATGTGCCGACCAAGGACCCTACGACCCAAGACACCGCTACACTTCATGACATTCTCCCCTGCCTATGCCATGCGGTGCGTGCCTTGGCCTCCGCCTTCGAGTGGTGGCAACGTGTGGCCCGAGAGTGTCCTACCAAGGTTCATCGCGAATCACCGTGCCGGCAAGCCATTCTATGCTTCCTTCTTCCTCTTCTTTTTCAAGCATCTAGACACGCCCATCATCATGGCATGGAATCATCAACATCGTGCATTTCCTCGTCGACGATCGGGACGATCGCTCGGTGGCCCCGGGTCATGTTACGGACGACATCAAGGAAGAAGCGGGCAGTGGCGCGGACAGGAGCGCTCGCGCTAGGCCCGGCAACATTTTCATTAAACGTCATCTCACTGTCATCGACCATCTCTCTGTCCTCTGTTCTCCTGTTTTCATCGGCTTGCCGTATCGTAACAATATGTCCGAACCTCTGAGTTGCGTCTCTGCGCGCTTATGTTGCCGCTCCTGACAACGCCCTCCGCGGAGTAATCTACAACGCCGTGGACAAACAGAGCCAACAGGAGATCATAGCAGACCTTCAAGCTATGAGCCCCAGCAACACCTACGCCA
Source organism: Amblyomma maculatum (assembly GCF_055883805.1). NCBI lineage: Eukaryota > Metazoa > Arthropoda > Arachnida > Ixodida > Ixodidae > Amblyomma > Amblyomma maculatum. The sequence continues at coordinate 6,860,529 of NC_139347.1, forward strand.
TTGCCGATGCAAGACAGATGGGACGTACGCGGTCCATCCTGATCACCTTCGCCGGCACAAAAGAACTACCTCGCACCGTGGTATTCAACTACGGCCTTTTTATCTGCCACCCTTTCCGCCGCAAGGCCGAAGCCTGCACCAACTGTTGGAGTTATGACCATCGCTCCGACGTATGCACTCAGCCCAGATCCGGATGCTGCACTCGCTGCGGAGCCGTGCATGAGATCCGGGAGCCCCCCGACTGCACACCTAAATGCATCTTGTGCCAAGGCACACATGTCACGGGATCCCGCCCGTCGTGTGGACTTCGCTACGCGCGGACCGGTCCTTCTCCAACCAACTCCAGCTTCAAGTCAATATCATCCACCCCACCGCAATCGAAACCCTCCACCGAAGACTCCCGCCCATCTAGACCCCGTCATCAGTCCAACTCCCGGACCCGCCAAGAACGCAGCCCCCGCCGCCGCTCCGTCTCTTTTCCGCCACTGCTCAGCCGAGACACCCCATTGACTTCTTTCTACGTGAGCCGGCCTTTGAAGCCTCCTACCTCCGACCCCGAAAAAGAAGAGCTCAAAGCTTAAGTCGCTGCCCAAAACAGGGAGATTTCCCTGCTGAAACAACAGCTGCAGGCGTTGTTAGGGCACCCCCAACTCCCCACCCCTTCCCCACAATGCCCCCCACCACCTGTCACTCAAAAGCTTCCGACGCCCCTTCCCGCCCCCATGTCCATCTCCTCGATCGAATGCTTCCTCCCGCGCCACCTCCCCTTCCCGCAGCCCTCTACAAAAGAGGCGATCCACCAATGAGCCCAAATCCACCCCGGATGTGGCGGCCGTCATCCGCCACACACCCTCGTTTCTTGATGCCCATGAGCAACGCCTCACGGCTGCAATTTCTGCCCTGCGTATCGACACGCAGAAATGGATGGAAAAAATTAACGAACGCGTAGCCAGAATTGAGGCCCGCCATAGTGCCCACGAAGCCGAACTTGGCCAGACGACCCTAACGGTGTCATCCCTCCTCCCCCCCCTCCTCATCTCCCAATTCCCCTGCACCAGCAGGGGCACCCAGGCCTCGTGATGGCCAGACACCCCTCACACCTTAATTTCTGGCAGTGGAACTGCTGTGGTTTCCGCGGAAAGCGGAACGCGCTGCAGCTCCACCTCCAGAACATCCCTCCATCCGACCTCCCCGCTTTAATCGCCCTCCAAGAAACTTTCTCCCCAGTTAAGCTGCGCGACTTCACTGCTTTCCACCCTCCTTCCGCATAGAGGTGAAGAAAAACAGCTCGAAAACGAAGACTAGACCACACAACACAGCTCCTGTGTTGTGCGGTCTCGTCTTCGTTTTCGCGCTGTTTTTCTTCACCTCTATTATGCACCAACTAGCCCGCCAAAATGCTCTCCTTCCGCATGCCCCTCGAACATTGCCACTGTGGTTTACCGCAACTATACGGTGATACAGCATCCTCTTGACCTTCCAGAGTGCACGCACCTTTTCCTAGAACTCCTCCCCCGGCGGCGACAGGATGCCAGTCTCTTTGTTCCTAATGTCTACAGCCCTCCTCGCACACCTTCAGCTCCTCTCCTCCTCCTTCTACGCAAAGCCCTTTCTCGCGCACATCGCAATGCGCTCCTCATTCTTGGAGATTTCAGTGCACATCACGTCAGCTGGGGTTATCTCAGGAACCGTAGGAAAGGTCTCGCGCTGTGGACGCTCGTCCAGAACAGCCGCCTCCTTCACCTATGGGAGGCGCATCATTTCTTGCACCGCCGCTGGCTTTCACAAAAACACAACCACTCACTACGCCTCCGCCTTGCCCGTCTGGGTATGGAAATTGAGGCGCACTGCTCATATCTCACCAGGCAGCAGTGGGTTCATACCTGCGGCCGCATGGCCGGTAACCTCGGGCTGAGTGATACGTGGACGCTCCTATGTATCCTGCTTGACCCTTCGCATACCAAGGCCACGATCCTTCTAGTACACTCTAACGCAACGCAGGCATGTGACGCGCCTCCTACAATCCTCACCATTATCCGATTCTGATTTCCTTCTTGCACTCCGAGATCGTTATCTCTGCACTTTCCCTCCGCCCCCCCTCCCTTCCTACATCGGCACCCTTAATTCTGCGCTTGACGCAACTATTGACACATGCCATTCATAGACGACGAAGATTTGAACGGGCGATTCGGAAAAGACGACGAAGCAAAACGGTGCTCCGCTTTTGTGCTGCCCTGACTGGCTTTTCGTGTTCTTCGGTGCCAGAGTGCCAGAGCGCCTTCTGTGTAACGTTACGTTACAAATCTGGTGGAGGAATTACCAGGTATCGATCCAGTCCTGCATAATCAACCTGTTAATACGGAGCTAATGCCTGTTACGGAGCTGTTAATACCCCCGTACATCAACGCCTCGGCCGCCGCCTACGTGGAAGCCCTCTGAATTCGAACCCCTTCCGGCCGCTACCAGGACGACGCACCCTCAGACGGCCGTAGAACCTGCTGCAATGACATCTGATAGCAGGCTTCCACATCCTGTGTCATCAGCCGCGAACACCCCCCTCGTTTCATGGCGACTTTTTCGAGGACGCCGAGGACTGGCTTGAGAACTACGAGCGAGTTGGTCGTTACAACGGGCGGACTGATGAGCGTAAGCTCCACAACATGTACTTCGCTCTTGAAGAGTCTGCACGGACATGGTTTGAAAACCATGAGGCTTCCTTCCCATCCTGGGCAGCCTTCTGTCATGATTTGAAAGCCACTTTTCCTAGCGCCGACCGCCGGGAGCAAGCAGAAGCTGCGCTACACTCGCGCAATCAGCGCCAGGACGAGAGCGTGCGTATGTTCTTTGAGGACATGACACGCCTTTTCAAGCGTGCAGACCCATAAATACCAGAAGATAAGAAGCTGCGTCACCTGATGCGGGGCGTTAAACAAGAACTTTTCGCGGGACTGGTGCGTAGTCCACCGCGCACTGTGGCGGAGTTTCTCAGCGAGGCAGCGACCATGGAGACAACGCTGCAACACCGAGCCCGTCAGTATGACCGTGATGTGTACATCATTGGGTCCGACGCACCCCCTGTGCAGGTCGGCAGCGACATGGACGCATTACGAAATCTTATCCGTTCTGTCGTGCGGGAGGAACTGCAAGCGCTCCGGATGCCTTGCAACACAGCACCTTTTCCTTCACTGGTTGAAGTTATCCGCGACGAGGTGCGTATGGCAGCTGAGCAAGTTGCTGACGTTCCCCAGCAGCGCATTTCCCACCAGACGTTCGACGCGAGGCCCACCTACGCGTCCGTCCTATGTAAGGCTCCCCCGCCGGACCATAGTATCAACGCCGCAGCTCCAGCAATGGAGCAGCAGGGTCCTCGCATGGAGGACCTCGCATGGAGTCGCATGGAGCCTCGCTACTCCCCTCCGCCAATCTACCAGCGACCCCATAAAAGTCAAGTATGGCGGCCCCGGGACCGTCGGCCCCTGTGCTATCATTGCGGTGAAGCCAGTCACCTTTACCGGGCGTGCCCGTACCGCCGCGTCAACATGCGGGGTTTCGCCTCGGAGGACCTCTACCCTCGGAATGCAGAACGGCCTACTGAGATTGCAAGCGACCTTGCAGCGCGACAGTACCCCGTCACATCCGGTTACCAAGAGCGTCGGTCTACGTCCCCGACGAGCAACCGCTCGACAAGTCCCAACTCTTCCCGACGCCGCTCTCCCAGCCCTGGCCGGGAAAACTAATACCAGCAGCCTTCGAAGGCAGGGTCGCTGATGTCGGGAAATGTGAAGATCCTCCGTCATCGTCAGACCGACCCGACGAGATTTCGCTTGTGTCAGGTAGCGACAGCATCCGGCATACTACCTCCGATTTGTGTGTAACGATTGATGGAGTGGATGTCACCGCGTTACTCGACACTGGTGCCGATTATTCAGTAATGAGCCGTGGTCTCGCCCGAGAATTGAAGAAAGTTTTGACACATTGGTGCGGCCCGAAAATTCGTACGGCGGGAAGTCACTTGATTGAACCTGCAGGCAAGTGCGCAGCGCGGGTCGGCATCCGTGGTTTTGTGTATGTCGGAGAATTTATCGTGCTTCGTCAGTTTTCGAAAGACTTGATCGTTGGTCTAGACTTCCTGCAGACCAACGGCGCTGTCATTGACCTGAAATAAGCGGGCGTTTCCTTTTCGACGAAACTAGCCGTGGCGCGCATTGAAAACGAAGATCCGGGTCTGAACGTTTTGCGTATAGTCGACGATGACGTGAGGGTTCCGGCACGTTCTAGTGTGCTGGTTCTTGTAAAGCGTGATTTGTTCCACGATTACGAGGGCATCGCGGATGGGCACCTTCCGCTACTACTCGAGAATGAATTAGCCGTTGCTCGAGGACTGGTACAACTCCAGAACAGTTGTGCTACTGTCCTCCTGACAAATTTTGCTAAGGAGATGCGGCATCTCGCCAAGGACACGGCTGTTGCCGTCCTTCACGATGTTACTGCCTTACCTCATTTATGCACCGCCGGAGCGAACCTAAAGAAGAGGCCGCACCTTGTCATGCTCTGCAAACCGTTAAAATTAGCCCCGACTTGAGGCCCGATCAGAGGAATCTTCTCTCGGTTCTTCTGAGCGATTTCGCAGACAGCTTCGCCACAGGCTCTAAGGTCGGTCGTACTCCTGTCGCCAAGCACCGCATCATCACCGATGAGACCACGTTACCGGTATGTCAGCGCCCGTACCGGGTTTCTCCTAAGAAACGTGACGCCATTAAAACTCAAGTGGATGAAATGCTTCCGGACGACGTGATCCAGCCTTCGACGACCCCATGGGCGTCGCCAGTGATCCTCGTCAAAAAGAAAGATGGCACCTTGAGATTCTGTGTCGATTACAAAAAGTTAAATAGTGTGACCAAAAAGGACGTCTATCCGCTGCCCAGGATTGATGATGCCCTCGACCGACTACGCAATGCCAGGTACTTCTCCTCATTAGACCTCAAAAGCGGATACTGGCAAATCGAGGTGGACCAGAGAGACAGAGAGCAGACTGCATTTGTGACGCCCGACGGCCTATACGAGTTTAAGGTGCCTCCGTTTGGTCTTTGCTCTGCACCGGCCAGGTTCCAACGTATGATGGACACGGGTTTATCAGGTCTGAAGTGGCAGTCGTGCTTGGTGTACTTAGATGATGTTATTTTCTCGCCTACTTTCGAGCAACACTTGGACAGGTTGCGCATCGTGCTTCAAGCACTCAAAGGCGCGCAACTAACGATCAAGCCTGAGAAATGCCACTTTGCTTTCAAGGAACTACGCTTCCTCGGCGATGTTGTCAGTGCACAGGGCGTTCTCCCTGATCCCGAGAAGACTACCGCAGTGTCAAATTTTCCACGCCCAACCGACAAAAAGGCACTTCGACGATTTCTAGGTCTTTTTTTCATACTACCGACGCTTCGTCCAAGATTTTTCTAAGATAGCTGAACCACTGGCAGCACTAACCAGAGAGGACATACCCTTCCTGTGGGGAGACGATCAAGAACAAGCCTTCCAGGAGCTTAGAAGCCGCCTACACAAACCCCCAATACTCGCCCATTTCGATGAAGACGCCGCAACCGACGTACATACTGATGCCAGCAACGTTGGCCTCGGCGCGGTACTCATTCAGTGGCAAGGCGGAGTAGAACGGGTTATCGCCTACGCGAGCCGAACACTCTCACGATCGGAGGCGAACTTTTCGACAACGGAGAAGGAGTGTCTTGCGGTAATCTGGGCCATCAGCAAGTTTCGACCATATTTGTATGGACGACCCTTCCGTATTGTCAGCGACCATCATTCCTTGTGCTGGCTGGCAAGCCTTAAAGACCCGTCTGGACGCTTAGCTCGTTGGAGCCTCCGTCTTCGAGTATGGCGTTACTGTTGTCTATAAGTCGGGACATAAACACCAAGATGCGGATTGCTTGTCACGCGCTCCATTGGACTCCACTGCAGTGGAAAACGCTGATGATTTTCCCTTTATTGGGGCCATTACCCAATCCCATATGGCTGACCTTCAACGCAAGGACCTGGAGCTGGCGCCGCTCATCGATTATCTGGAAGGACGCGATGGTAGAGTACCGCTTGTTTTTCGTCGTGGCTTGCAGTCATACGCTTTACGAAGTGGAGTTCTCTACAAGCGCAATTTTGAAAGATCAAGAGAGACATTTCTACTCGTAGTACCTACGCACCTACGGCCTGACATCTTGAGCGCTTGTCACGACGAACCGTCCGCCAGCCACTTGGGAGTTAGTCGTACGCTTGCAAGAATTCGGGAGAAATACTATTGGCCGAAATTATTACCTTCAGTACGATCTTACGTTAAAACCTGCCGTGACTGTCAACGCCGAAAGACTCCACCCGTGAAACCAGCCGGATTTCTTCAGCCGATCACTCCACCGCAAAACTCCTTTCCAACAAGTGGGGATGGATCTTCTTGGTCCTTTCCCGAAGTCAACTAAAGGAAAGCGTTGGATTGTTGTCGCGACAGACTACTTGACTCGATATGCTGAGACCGCATCGCTCACAAATGGAACTGCCACCGAAGTAGCAGAGCTTTTTGTCCACGACATCGTGTTGCGTCATGGCGCTCTGGCTGTTATCATTACCGATCGCGGGGCAGCTTTTACGGCCCGCCTGACTAAGGCTGTACTGAACCTTACACATACTAGCCATAGACGGGCCACGGCATACACCCGCAAACTAATGGCTTGGTGGAACGGCTAAACAGAACTCTGGCCGACATGCTGTCTATGTACGTGGATATAGAGCATAAGACTTGGGATCAAATCCTCCCATATGCCACGTTCGCATATAATACGGCACTTCAGGAGACGACGCGGTTCACACCCTTCGAGCTTGTCTTCGGCCGTCGAGTGACCACTCCACTGGATACAATGCTGCCCGTATACACCGACGACGAACATGAGCTTGACCTGAACATTGCTAGTTTTACTCAGCGTGCGGAAGAAGCGCGGCAGCTGGCAAGACAGCGCATATACCTACAACAGCAACTAGACGCTGACCTTTACAACAAGGGACGGCGCTTCGCTGCCTACGAGCCTGGAGACTATGTCTGGATTTGGACGCCCGTTCGTCATCGTGGGCTCTCTGAAACATTGCTGCGTCGGTACTTCGGCCCATACCGTGTCCTCCGCCGCCTCAGCGACGTTACTTATGAAGTTGAATCCGCGACCAAAGATCCCTCAAGCCGCAGACGACGCAAGTTCACTGATGTTGTACACGTCGTCCGGATGAAACCCTACCACGATCGCCCCGCTGACAAATCTTGAGACTGATGGCGCCCCGTTTTGTGCTGTGGTATCTCATACCAACCTAGCATACTATCCGTCAGCTCATCGCATCAAGCAGTATTTGCAGCATCGAGGCGATGCTGCCAAGAAGGGGGCAATGACACATGCCATTCATAGACGATGAAGATTTGAACGGGCGATCCGGAAAAGACGACGAAGCAAAACGGTGCTCCGCTTTTGTGCTGCCCTGACTGGCTGTTGGTGTTCTTCGGTGCCAGTGTGCCAGAGCGCCTTCTGTGTAACGTTACATTACAATATCACTTTGGGGGAGGTTTGTGTGGCGCTACATAAGCTCCGCACCACTTCCGCACCAGGAGCAGACCAAATTTCTAACAAGGCCCTCCGTAACCTGGACACATCATCCCTAGAGACCATTACGGAGCTCTTTGAAAACATTGGCACGAAGGCACTCTGCCTTCTGAGTGGACCCACGCTGAGGTAACCTTTATCCCCAAGCCCTGAAAACCCATATAATTCAAAATGTCCGTCCTATATCCCGCACCTCTTGTCTCGGTAAGCTCTTTGAGCACATCGTTCTAGACCGCTCGCAGAGCTTCCTCGAAGACAACCATCTTTTCCCCGATTCTCCGATGTTCGGCTTTCGCCCATCCTTCTCTACCCAGGATGTCATGCTCCAGCTCTCCGAAGAGGTCCTTCACCCTCTTCACGCCAAGCGCACTCGCGCGATCATGGCACTGGACTTGACGAAAGCATTTGACAATGTCTTCCATACCGCCATCCTAGACGCCCTTTCTACCCTTAACGTGGGTTCCCGGATCCATGGTTACATCAAGGCTTTTCTTGCCCATCGCACGGCTGAGATCTCATTTGGCACCCTCTCCTCTCCCGCTTTCCCTCTTGGAAATCGAGGTACCCCCCACGGTTCTGTTCTCTCTCCCCTTCTCTTCAACATCACCCTTTTCCCTATGGCACGTGCTCTAGCTACCATTCCTAACCTCTCCCATGCTTTCTACGCTGATGATATCACCCTCTGGGTGACTACCGGCAATCTTGGAGAGATGGAAGCCGCTCTCCAGGCGGGTGCTAAAACGGTCGCCGATTATGCTCGCACGGTCGGGCTAGCTTGTTCCCCCGTCCAGCTCTGAGCTCTTGCTCCTCCTGGCTCGAGGCATAGTTCCAACCTCATCTCCTAATCTTAACGTCACTATCGACGGACATCCCATCCCTTCTGTCTCTTGCGTCCGTGTTCTCGGTCTCTTTCTCCAATCCAATGGCAAACACACTACTGTCTTTTCCCGCCTTACTACCACCGTCCAGCAAATGGTACGGCTGATCCGGCTGGTGGCTAACCAACACTGCGGCATGCGCGAGCACGACCTCCGTCGTCTTGTTCAGGCCTTTGTGCTATGCCGCCTTGTCTGCTCCCTCCCCTACCTCTTTCTGTCTCGTGCCGAGGAAGACAAGGTCAACTGTCTCATCCGCCAAACCTATAAGTCGGCTCTTGGGCTTCCCACTTCCACCCCCACTTCTCGTCTACTGGCTATGGGCGTCCACAATACTCTTTCAGAACTTGTAGAGGCCCATCGCGTGGCACAACTCGATCGTTTATCTCGCACCACCCCTGGCAGAGCCCTTCTTACTTCCCTTCGCTTGACCCCTGTTTCCCCTGTCTGTGTCACTCATCCCTTGCCGAGCTCCCTCTTCTCCGTGCTCGCTGTCAAGCCACTTCCCAAGAACATGCACCCTGAGCATCATGCCGCTCGCCGATCTGCCCGCGCCTCCACCCTCTGGTGCCAGTACGGTACACGGTCTGACGCCATGTATGCTGATGCGGCACCCTGCATCCCGCATCCCGCCTATGCCCTGGCCACTGTTTCCAATACACGAACCCCCGTCTCCGTCGCTACTATCCCTGCTCTCACTTCCACTGCCGCAGAGGAAGCAGCCATCGCCCTCGCCATTGCCAGCACACCGGCCTTTTTCACATTTAGCGACTCTAAGACCGCAGTCCGCAACTTTGCAAAGGGTAGAATCTCTTCCTCTGCGCTCAATATCCTTAAGCACTCCTCCACACCCCCTTTCCCGTCCTATCCAACTCTTCTGGTTTCCGGCTCACGCGGGGCACCCTGGAAATGAGGCGGCAAATTCTATCGCTCGCGAGATGACGGACCCAGCGGGCCCCTTCCACCCTGGGATGGCCATGCGTGACTCCCTCCTCACCTTACATGACATCACCCTCCACTACCGCAACTCCTCATTATCCCTCCCTCCCCCTCACATGTCCCTATATAAAATCGAACAGAATACGTGGCGCCATTTACAGGCCCACACTTTCCTCTTCCCTGCACGCCTTGCCCTTATTCACCCCGGTGCCTTCTCGCCCCAGTGCAAGCTTTGCAGCTCTCCCCGAGCAGACTATGCTCACATTCTTTACTCTTGTCCGGTGCACTTTCTCCCTGTCTCCTGGAAAATAAACAGCCCGCAGCTGTAGGAGGCTGCTTTGGCCAGCTCGGAGCTGCATATTCAACGGCGGCTTAGGACATGGGTAGCGGAAGTCGCCGCATGGCGTGACCTGGAGGCCACGACCAGCAGCCGGAAGGCCACCCACGGAACGGCGGCAACGTAACTTTATTTTTTTGCCCTTCACTGACTAAAGTTTGTACCACCACCACCATCTAGAAGCTTTTAGAGCGCAGCTCTTTGGCGCCCATTCCTGGGTTTCGCGTCGTCGTCGGCCGCGTCGGCCTCGTAACCAGCTCCGCCCCCTTTCATCCCCCAAGTTCGAGACGGCGCTTCGGCAACCGGAGCGTCGCAGGAAGAAGGGAGGGGGGGCACACTTAGCGGCGAACGATGGGGGCACGAGCGCGCGCAGAACCAGAGAACAGGAGGTAAGGAAGTGGGGGGGGGGGTCGCCGGAGGCAGCGCTAGCAGCGACTGACTGATGCCGCTGCCGTCGCTAGCGAGTCAAGGCAACATGACTGCGTAGAACACCGTCGCCGCCATGCAGAAAGAGGAAGAGGGGGTCCCCTCCCCTCTTCCTACGGGGCGGCGAGGGTGCTCTCCGGTTGCCGAAACGCCGGCTCGCTATCAGCGGATCATGGTGCGTGCATCCCGTTTTCATTCGCTTCACGCGCTAGCGGCGTCAGCGGCATCAGTCATTCACTGCTATCTGTTATCGCTCAACGTTCCTATAGGCCCACGCGCTGCTTTCCGCAACCTGCCAATAATTCAATTGCTCTCCATTTCTCCGACCACGAAGCTTCTTTCATGACAGCCAAGAACAGTTAGTGAAGTATTTCTTGAAGGAATACGCGTAAAAATAAAAAAAAATGTCTGTAATTGTACATACGTGTCTTGCTCGAAGTCTGCCTCAATCTATTGAAAAGGTGAAACAGCTGATGAGCTGCGCTCAAATTTTGCATTAGGAAGTAACGTAATCGGGTAATATTTTCTGTCTGTGTTGTGGCGTCTGGGTCAATTCTTATTCGGTGGGAGCTATCACGACCGTCATTTATTGCCCTTCCCTCATCCTAATCGAAAGGAAAAACTCAGGAATAAGGCTCGTTACCAAGCTCTACCGGAAGCCCACGGATTCCCAGCAATATTTACACTTTGAGAGCAGCCACACGAGACACTGTAAGACTGCGGTCCCCCACAGCCAGACGCAACGTTTTAGGCGCATCTGTTCAAGAAAAGATGACTTTACATCCAACTGTCCAAAACTCAAAGACTCACTGTTGCGTCGAAAATACCCTACACGAATAATTGACGATGCCATAGAGCAGCCAAACTCAGCCGCGAAGAGATTCTTCATGGCTCTAATGGAGATACCCAGAAATCTAACCGCACGAACCTTGTCCTAACACATTCTGCCTGTTTTCCCAATGTCTCGCACATTCTAGCCAAACACTACAATATACTCGAGCAGAGCAGAGCGCACGCTGCAAATCTGTTTTTGCAGAGCCACCACGAATCGTGTACCGAAAAAACAGAACTCTTAGGGACATTTTAACATCTTCAAAAATCAGCATTCCTAAGACCGCGGGCTGTTCGCCATGCAATAAGTCTCGTTGTCAGGTCTGCGCCCAAATGAGAACATCAACCACCGCTGTTAGCACAGCCTCCGACTTTTCCATAAAAATAAAGGGTAACTTCAATTGCGACAGCTCAAATGTGCTATATTTCCTTGAGTGTTCAACATGTCATTTGCAGTATACCGGGCAAACAGAGACACGTTTCAAAATAAGATTTAGTAATCATCGCGCACACGCCAAGTCACTCCCTAATCTCGCCTTACCGAGGCATGTTAATATTCCCGGTCACGAATTTAATAACTTGAAGCTAACAATCCTGGAATCAAACTTCTGCAAACACTATGACAAGGAAGTGTGAGAGTCGTATCTTATCTATACATTCAATTCAGCTTCCTCGGGACTTTATGAGAGCCCTGGAAAACTCACATATCTACCGATAGTATAAGATTCCTATTTGAAGTGAAATCGCACCCGTACATCACCAGAATGTTTCACTTTTCTTTTTTTAATTCATTCCTAATACTTAATTAGGGCTGTGTTCTTTGCTATCACTTCTCGGCAATACTGCTCTTTTCTCTTTGGAATTTGTTATCCGGAATGTCGATTTTTTTTTTTTACCTCTGTGCAACTCATGATTCACTGGTTGGTATCTATGCTTTTGCGTTCCGAGGTCTTATTTTGTAGCCTCCTGTACAGCTCACTGTGAATACTTAACATACTTGTGAACAGTGACTCATTCTTGAGGCGCGTCTAATGTGTGCAGCACAAGTTGGGGAACAAAGAGCACTCACTTCGGTATTTCCTGATGTCTGCCTGTCGGCTTTGGCCTGCTGTGGTACTTTTCTGAAGGGTAGGGTTACTTGGCCTAGGCACTCCGTTCCGCGCAGACCTTACCATATTGCTTTTTTGGGCTCTTCATCTTTTGTCAAGAATTTTTGACCCTTGTGGAACTCATGCTTGACTGGATGATCTCTGTGTTTGTGGGCCTTCCGGAGTTTTTTATTGTACCACCGTGTATATGAATAGCTTACTGTGACCACTACACATATTTGTGAACAGTGACTCCTACTGGAGGCGCGGCTATTGTGCGCAGCGCACGTTCGTGGAGAATGGGCGATGGGCAGGCTTCCAGTCATTGTCCTGATGTCTCCCTGACTCATGCTTGACTGTCTGGTCTCTGTGTTTGGGCTTGTGTGTGTGTGTATGTGTGTGTATACATATTGCCGCAATGTTACCGTACTGGCGCCGCCATGTGGCGAGCTCGGGAGACTGGCACGCGTTCGTCTTCTTTGCTCTCGGTGCTCGCCCGCCAGTCGGTTCCGTGCCTGATCTTGCCGGTGCTTTTACTTAGTCCTAGTAAACCTGCTGAATCAGTTTCACTGGCTTCTGTGACATTTTTGGTGGAGGTGCTGGGTGCTCACGGGAAGCTGAGTGGTGGTCTGAATTGCCGCTGTAGTCATCGTGGTTCGCGGTGGGGAAACAAGAGGACCACACTCGGGTGCTAAGCCTCTCAAGCGACGGCTCGCCTTGTGCACAGGTGTCGTGTCCACGGTGTGTAGATGGGCGTAGGGGGCAGCCAGAGGCTCTTCGTACATGGGATCATACCCAGAAACTCCACCAAAAAATGTCACAGAAGCCAGTGAAACTGGTTCAGCAGGTTTACTAGGACTAAGTAAAAGCACCGGCAAGATCAGGCACGGAACCTACTGGCGGGCGAGCACCGAGAGCAAAGAAGACGAACGCGTGCCAGTCTCCCGAGCTAGCCACATGGCGGCGCCAGTACGGTAACATTGCGGCAATATGCATTCAGGAATCTTATCTTATGCCAACGTGTATGGGTTACTGTGACAAGTGAACATCTTTTCGAACCGTGAGTCATCATCCCATGCCATGTGCTTTTTTTAATATTTTGTCTGTTTTTTTTTAAATTTTTGTAATATTTATTTTTCATTAGGTGGTCTAACTCGGGCACACTGTAGCTGCCTCCTTCAAAACCCTATAAAACTGATCCTGATCTGTAAAATGCCACTCTGATGAAGACTGGTCCCCAGTCGAAAGGTCAGTAAAATCTTGTTATGTTTCTAAGCGTGTGTCAGTCTGCTTTATATTAATATAATTTCTGGTTCATAGTGCTTTCTTCCGAACTGCTATATATATCTATGTATATATAGCAGTGAATATATATATATATATATATATATATATATATATATATATATATATATATATATATATATATATATATATATATATATATATATATATATATATATTCAGTTCAGTCGTCGTTCAGTCGTGTCCGACTCTTCGTGACCCTAGGACCATATCACGCCACGCTTTCCGGTCTCTCACTATCTTGCTAACATCACATACCTTCATCTGCAGCACCTCGAGGATGCTATCTAACCATCGCGTTCGCTGCCTACCCCTTCTGCGGTGGCCCTCAACCTTTCCCAACATCAAATCTTTCTCCAGCGACTCCTCTTTTCTCATCAGATGACCAAAGTAGCTGAGCTTTAACTTTAGAATTTGACCCTCCAATGATCAGTCAGGGTTTATGATCGACAATATCGACTGATTTGATCTTCTAGCCATCCAAGGAACTCTCAAGAGTCTCCGCCAGCACCACAATTCAAACGCGTCCATTCTTCGGCGGTCAGCCTTCTTCACAGTCCAACTCTCGCATCCATACATCACAACTGGAAAGACCATAGCACGAGTTATACAGATCTTGGTTGGCAGTGTAATGTCTCTGCTCTTTACTAGGCGGTCAAGGCTAGCTATGGCTCTCTTTCCCAGAAGCAGGCGTCTCCTAATTTCATGGCTGCAGTCTCCTTCCGGGGTAATCTTGGAGCCCAAGAAGAGAAAATCTGTCACAGCTTCCACTTCTTGTCCCTTGATGCTCCAGGACTTGATAGGGCAAGACGCCATGATCTTTGTCTTTTTAATGTTCAGTTTAAGCCCAAACTTCTCACTCTCTTCTTGTACGCGCATCAGAAGTCTCTTGAGTTCCACTTCACTTTCTGCCATTAAAGTGGTATCATCCGCATATCTAAGGTTGTTGATACGTTTCCCAGCAATCTTCACTCCAGCTGAAGACTCGTCCAGACCGGCCTTCCTCATGATGCACTCAGCATATAAGTTAAATAGGCAGGGCGACAGTATGCAGCCTTGTCTCAATCCTCTCTCAATTGGAAACCAATCAGTACGTCCATGCCCAGTTCTAACTGTGGCCTCTTGCCCTTCATACAGGTTCCTGAGGAGAGAGATGACGTGAATTGGAACTCTCTTAGAGAGCTTGCCACAATCTGCTGTGATCTACGCAGTCAAACGCTTTCGCATAATCAATAAAGCAGAAGTAGGTGAGTTTCTGGAACTCTCTTGCTTTTTCCATGATCCAGCGAAGGTTGGCAATCTGGTCTCTAGTCCCTTTGCCCTTGCAAAACCCAGCTTGCACGTCCGGAAGCTCCCGATCCACATACTGCTGCAGCCTACCTTGGAGGAGTTTCAACATCACCTTGCTAGCATGCGAAATAAGCGCGATCGTGCGGCAGTTGGAACAATCTTTGGCACTGCCTTTCTTTGGGATGGGGATGTAAACTGACCTCCTCCAATCATGTGGCCATTGCAGGGTTGTCCAAATTTACTGACATAATGTATGCAGAACATTACCAGCGTCGTCATGGTTGAGGGTTTGAAGCAACTCAGCTGGAATGCCATTAATTCCGCTAGCTTTGTTCATAGCAAGGCTGGCTATGCCCATTCAATTGCACTCTTCAGGATGCCCGGCTCGAGATCAGTAATCACAACCGTCTTATGTTGGGTTTGCACATCCGGGTCCTTCTTGTACAGTTCTTCTGTGTATTCCTGCCACCTCTTATTTATCTCTGAGGCTTCAGTGAGGTCCCTGCCTCGTTTGTCTTTTATCACGCCCAGCTTAGCACAGAAGCTTCCTTTGATATCTTTGATTGTCTTATACAGAGCTCTTGTGCTCCTCATTTGGCTGTTCCAGTCAAAAAAAACTACAGAACTTTGTCAAAAATACGACAAAATATCCTGTAGTTCTGTCGTAACCATCAGATTGTTCTGTAGTTCTGTAGTACTTTTCTGTAGTTCTGTAGTTCTTCTGTAGTATATTTCTGTTGTCTGCAGTTCTGTAGCACTTTTCTGTTGTAACTACAGAAATTCCTGATGTTACTACAGAATGTTTTGTTGTCACAGCAGGTTTCCCGTCAAAAACCACACAGAAATTCTGTCGTAACATCAGAAAATTTTCTGTAGTTTTTTCCGACTGCTCAACTGCTTGGCACTGTTTGTTCAGGAAGGCATTCTTATCTCTCCTTGCTATTTTCTGAAAATCGGCATTGAGAACCTTGTATCTTTCTATCTTCCTTTCCTCAGCTATTTGCAAAGCCTCTTTAGATAACCAGTTTGCTTTCTTGCATTTCTTTTGCTTTGGAACTACCTTAGTAGCAACTTCTTGTATTATAGCACGAACAGCAGTCCACATCTCTTCAGGCTTTCTGTCTTCTAGATCTAATTCTTGAAATCGATTCCTCACTTCCACAGCATGTTCTGATAGAATTTGACCCAGATCATACCTGAAAGGCCTTCTAGATTTTCGCGTTTTCCTTAATCGGAGCTGAAATTTGACAACAAAAAGCTGATGGTCGGTGCTACAATCGGCCCCAGGCCTTGTTTTTACTGCTAGCATAGCGCTTCTCCATCTCTGCCGGCAAATAATATAATCAATCTGATTCCTGTACAGACCGTCCGGTGAAGTCCATGTGTACTGGCGCCTCTTGCGCTCTTGAAAATGAGTATTCGCTATGGTCAGGTTGTTTTCTTGGCAAAACTCTACTAGCCTCTGCCCAGCTTCATTTGGCTCACCAAGACCGAACTTGCCTGTAATTCCGGATATTTCTTCACTCCCCACCTATAGCATTCCAGTCTCCTATGAGAAAAAGGACGTCTGATGATGAAGTGCGGTCTAAAAGGCATTGCAGGTCAGCATAAAATCTCTCAACGTCAGCTTCTTCAGCAGTAGTGGTTGGTGCATAGACTTGGATAACTGTTATGTTGAAAGGGTGATCTTGGATCCGAAGTGAAATCATTCGGTCGTTTTTCGGGTTGTACCCTAGCACTGCTTTGCCCATTCTTCTGTTTACCATGAGAGCGACCCCATTCCTTCTCCTGGATTTGTGCCCACGATAAAAGACATAATGGTCGCTGGAATTAAATTCTCCCATTCCGGCCCACTTGAGCTCGCTGATACCCAAGATTTCAATGTTCAATCTGTCCATTTCTCGCTTGACGACATCCAGTTTACCTTGCGTCATAGATCTTACATTCCATGTTGCTATGTGATATATCTCCTTGCAACATCGGACTTTCCGGTCGCTTCCCGACACATCCACAATTGCGTCCTTTTGGCTTTAGCCCAGCCGCTTCATTCGTCCTTGAGCTACTAGGAATCGCCCTTTGTTCATCCCCAGTAACATGTGGGACGCCTTCCAAACTGAGGGGCTCATCTTCCGGCGATATATCATTAATGTTATTGTGACTGGTTATAGGGTTTTCTTGGCAGGAAATACTGGAGTGGGTAGCCATTACCTATTCCAGTGAATCACATTTTGTCAGAGCTCTTTGCCGTGACCTGTCTATCTTGGGTGGCCCTACACTTCATCGAGTTTCGCAAGCCACTCCGCCACGACAAAGCAGTCATCCATGAAGGGGATATATATATATATATATATATATATATATATATATATATATATATATATATATATATATATATATATATATATATATATATATAATTGAAGGGGAAATGAGGGGTTCATTATTTTAGAATTTAAAGGAGCAAATAGTCTATGAGTTCAAGGCAAACGTTCGGGATATTTTTTTTTAATCTTTTGTTGTTAGTATTGCGAAGATTTAGTTTTATGATGATTTTAGGGCTAAATAATATTAAATGCAAAGCGGAATGAAAAACGACGCCCCAATTGGCATGTTGTTTTTCATCATCATACGACTAATTCTTATCAATACCAACTTCAAAACATAAAAGCAAACATCCCGAAAGCTTAATTGCCTTGGACTCGTAGACTGTTTGCTTCAATACATACATACATACATACATACATACATACATACATACATACATACATACATACATACATACATACATACATACATACATACATACATACATACATACATACATACATACATATATAGCGAAGTATACGCTTCATTAAAGGAAACATTTTTTATTTCACTCGACGTTTCGATCGGAGACCGATCTTTAGAAAGATCGGTCTCCGATCGAAACGTCGTGTGAAATAAAAAATGTTTCCTTTAATGAAGCGTATACTTCGCTATATACTCTTTTAGCAGTCCAGTACGTTATGTTCTCGCAACCTACATACATACATACATATATATATATATATATATATATATATATATCATCTCACTTAGTGACGATAGACACACACACACACACACACACACACACACACACACACACACACACACACACACACACACACACACACACACACACACACACACACACACACACACACACACACACACACACACACACACACACACACACACACACACACACACACACACACACACACACACACACACACACACACACACACACACACACACACACACACACACACACACACACACACACACATATATATATATATATATATATATATCAGTTCAGTTCAGTTCAGTTCAGGCGTTCAGTCGTGTCCGACTCTTCGTGACACGACTATATATATATATATATATATATATATATATATATATATATATATATATATATATATATATATATATATATATATATATATTGTCACGGCTCCGGAAGGGGTGCGAGACGCCTTCTCGAACCGAGGCAAAGGTAGTTGGAACTTTGACGCCCAGCGTTAGCCGGTTACGTTCAGCGTTGTGAATGAGAACAGAGCCACGAAGTCAATGATGGAAAAACAACTATATATTCTCAGTATTATACACAGGATGATACGACGCAAGCATTTACAGGCATTTAAAACAACACAGTTAAGGTAGCGTACATGAGAAAACTAGCAATTAGAAATACATCAGTCAAAATTCTCACTATCAGGATACATGCAAATTGAACACAGATGTTTAAAACAAGGTAAGACGAGCGTAGAAAAAAGTTCAGAAGAAACTAGGAAACGGGCATATTGTCCGACGAGCGCGGCGGCACTCCACTCACAAAGACGACGCAGATGGGGAGCTCTCGAAGGCGATGGTCCTTCCGGAGCCCTGGGGCGAAGTCTTCGTGGTGCGATGCGGCGGCGGTTCGGGGAGCCCGGAGTGCTTGGAGGCGAGAGGCGCACTGCCGTTGGGTCCGAGTCGGCTTCTTTTCTAGCCTTCGGTTGACAATGCGTAAGACACGCCCACACAACAGTTCCCTCCCCAAGTCAGGGTCCGTAGAACAAACACGCACAAGTGCACACGCAGGAAGGGGCACGTAGGCCCCGCAACTTCCACACTGCATGGCCGCCATGTTGCGGATGAAAAAAACGTAAGTCACAAACAAAACAACCAAAAAAGGATGCACGTACGCCAAGAACTTCGGCCCTGCTGCGTATATCCGATCCCAACAAACGGATGCGGCGCGAGGGTGAAAACGAAGATGGAGAGGGAGAAGAGGCCGTCGGCTGGCTGTTACGAGCTGCGGCCGGCACCCCCATTCAACGCTAGCGACCCGTGGGCCTCGGCCAACACCCTCTCGGCGCCCGTGTTGTGGTGGCAGCAGTAGCAGTGCGCGATACGCGTTGTTGCGTGGATGTGTGTGCGCGCTCTTGTGCTATACTTGTGCCGCGAGTTTTCTCCAAAGACCGCATGAGGCTAGTCATCTTGTCTTGCCCTGGATGAACTAAATGCGATTTGTGCATTGATTCAATCGCTGGCGCAAGGCCGCTCCACGAAGCCCTTCGTGGCTGCGACGCAGGTTTGTTACATACCGCTTACATGCAAATCGGCCCCGAAATGCGATCTATTTTATGAGGTAACCCAAGCCTTGTATTTCGGCAAGATCCCCACTAAGGTACGACTGTATTACTTACGCCCTCCGGTGAAGAAAAGACCTGCATTAAAAAAAAAAGCAAACCGTCCGCGGCTGTGCTTTCTGACCGCCTCTACTGCGTGCAGACACGTTCCGCCGTGCATGCAGTGAGAGTGATTTGTGCATTTCGCAAGGCGACAATGAAATGAAAGTGCGGAGACCAAAAGCACTTGGCTGCTTTCGGGATGACGTGTTTTGTTCTACTGACAGTAATGTGCGGCTTCTGCAAGCTCTAAATGAAACAGCTGTGATTGAAGTTTGGTTATGTGTGAAGCACGAAGTTTGTTACTCGTCCGCTTTCATGAATGACATGCACGCCCTTTTTTATTTGATCTTGGAAACCAATTCCAAAATTTGGAGACCGCCCGCACTATCATCAGAGGAAGTGACCTTTACAGTATGAAACATTGTTTTTGTATGCTACTTTTTCGATAAATGACAGCAATGTGGCACTTTTCAGAACAATCTTGTTTGCGTTATGCCCCGTCGCCATCTGCTGCCTCTGACTGCACTCGCGAGTTTAGTTTCGTTAATTTGCATGGTTACTAAACAGCGTTTTGTTGCTCTTTTGGTGTGGTATAAGGGGTTCAACTTCTAAAAGCAAGTTTCTTTTTTTTTGCAAAGTAAGTGATGACAATTTGTTGCTACAATATATTAATCCATTTCTCTCCGCCACCAGCCCAAAGTGCCATGTCCGGTGAAGGTATATGTCTATACTGATCAGTTAAGCGAGACAGAATGCATGAAACAAAGTCAGTGACTGTTTTCACATAGAGGAATAGAGAAGAAGTAATTCATTTGTAGCCAATGTGCATGAAGCAAAAAAGGTACTATCATTGGCATGTTTTAACCTTTGCAGCATATCTGTGCTCTTGCTGCCCATGCAGCCACTAGTTGCTACTGTTACGATATGGACAAACTGTCCCGATGAACTAGAATTCTGGCAGGGATTGTCCACAATCACTATAATATTTGGCTTCTGCTGTGCCTTGGTTGTATAGTCCTTCCCCCTAGCAATAGCAACACACTTTCACCACTAGTACATCAAGTGAATGTTGCTGGTTTGCATCATGCACCTTGCAGCAGCAACCTTGTGCCACTCTTAGGATAAATTAAATTTGAAGGGAATAAACACTGCATGTGATGAATAAGACACCAGTGGAGTGCACATCAATATGCTCACAAAGCACGCTCAGCTGGACGCGTCGTCTGCCAGGCTGTTCCGTCCAGCTGAGCGTGCTTTGTGAGCATGCGCTTAGCCTCATCCTGTTTCCAACTTCGCTCCGTCATAGGGCGCTGACGCACAGAAAAGTCGCCGCTCGCGCACGCCAGTTAAAGATTTGGGCGCCTGTACCATTCACAGTAGCATACTGCACCAGTTAAAACTGTGAGAAGCTCATAGCCAACTTTATTATAAGCGGAACATATTTCAGCTCCATCATGTAATGAGTTGCAAGACGAGAAGCGAAACTTTTCCATAGACGTATCATCAATAGTGGTATTTAGTTAGAAATGTTGCAGTAAGGTGTTCACTTGGCACAAATGGTCTGAGGCTAAGGTTGATGGAAACTGCCTAGCCGGTGTCATCGTCCAGAAGAGCCAGACTTTTTCCATGGCCACAGTGGAAAATGTGAAGTGCTTCCGAGCTTCTCCTTTCCTACTTTTTTTACCCTCCGTCTTTGTTTATACATAACTTATTTTTCATTTTCAATTCAGTTTCATTGCTTCATTAACATAAACTTGTATTTTTCACGTTGAGAAAAACATCCATGAGCAATTTCATTGCTTTAAAATATGGACCTCTGTTAAGAACTTATTCCTGCTTCATTTCTTCACATGCACCAAGCAAAAACCATTAAGCTCTGGTGTCGTAATTTCTGGATGCATAAACAATACTGCCCTACACTGTCACTATCTCCAAAAAAATCTGTTATTGTGTCCTGTAAAGCTGGAAAAAAGGTACAAAATTCTTGTGATGCTCAAGTTGGCAGACAATCCCTGCATATTGTCAATTTCAGTCGTACTCCATGTCTGTCATCTTAAAGTAGAAGGGTATGAAAAGTGAACCAGATATGATTAACGCAGCCTTTTCGATATATTTTGTTCTTAGTGACTTATGAATACACAGCATTCTAAATATATTTTCTGTCACATATGGCCCCTATAGCCAACATGATTAAATGGTTTAGAAGAATGTCAGTTTGGGCTAAATAGTGCATACTGTTCGAGACTGAAAATAATAGTGCTAAGAAGTGACACAAGAGAGAATGACGCAGGACGAGCGCTAAATTCATCTGACCTTTATTCACTGCCAAGGCAGCAAATATATAGAAATTTTAAGGCATGCGCATGAACAACAACACGACGCATTAAACAAACCGTTCAAGATATGTCATCTCGGTCTTGAAAAGGTGAACCGATGTACCACTCACACGCTTTCCCTCTCTTTCTTATGTGAAACGCCTCCAAGACCTCGCGTGCCTTCAAATCTCTACTTCTGCCCAGAATCTTTATGTCATGAAGCCGTGGTTCACATATCTTTCAGTGCACGCATATTTTTTCCCCCGGTGCATGTTTTGCCGCTCGCTTGCACAATGCTGTGAAAGATGTGCACCTCCTGGTTCTTTTTGTGATAGTACATGCTTAGCTGCACGGTCATTCACACGGCGCCTCGATTCGCCCACACAGGCTTTTCCGCAGGCCAGTGGTATCTCATATACTACTCCTATGCAGCACTTCACATACTGCTTGCCATGTTTTTTGCTGCAAGCGCCCTCCTTTTCATTGCTCGCAATGCATGCGCATAATTGTGCAAGCTTTCGTGGAACCTTTTTCACATTGTGCGGAACCCTGTGAACATAGGGTACCACTTCTGGTTTCACGCTTGACTTTCTTGTCTCGCACGACTTTTTGAACATTACACGTTTGGTTTTCCTTAGGAAGGCTTCAGCATCACCAGTGATTACCGAGCTTGGGAACCCCGCCATAGCAAATCAATCCACTTGCTTTTCAAAGCTCGCCTGCATAGTATGTTCACACGACTTCACAAGAGCAGACCCAAGGCAGAGGTTAGCAATAGCGCGTTTCACAGTCTTTGAATGAACCGAGGAATAAGGCAGCAGCTCCTTCCGTGCTCGAGGCGAGTATTGCCAACACACGATGCTCGCCCAAGGTAATACTTAAATCTATACTTAAACTGAAAATATCCTCGCAAAGGGAGTTCACGGGTAAAACACAATCCCTGCCCCTCTTCTTGAAAGTTGGCTAAAACTGGGCTTACAGCATCTGTGTAGGTCAAATCTTTCTGTTCTTTAATAACTATTAGAAAATCATCAACATACCTGAAAACGTTTAGTACTTCCTTCTCAGTCAAACTGAGTTCTAGAGTGCGGTCATTAAAGGCTAAAAAAATGTTAGCACAGGGGCTACGCAGGATCTCATGCAAATCCTTCGTCTTTGTCGGTAAAAGCTGCTATCAAAAGATACAAACGTCACACTGAGATGAAATTATACCAGCTTCATAAAATTACTAATTGACACACCTGAGGAGTTCTGAAATCAACTGTGCCGCTACTCTCTATGGCATCCCTTACAGAAGTGAACAAGGAAGGCATCGTGGGGCTGTCACATGAATATGCATTCATGCACTTTGAACTCGGGTGACTACAGTTTCTGGACCAAAAAGGTACATTTAACCTAGCAGCAATGAACAATTGTCAGTATCCTTCCTTTAACTGTGCTTTGTAGGCCATATTTGTTAGCAGCTTCCTAGCACCCTCTACAGACAAAAGCTTGTGGATGTGTGTTATCAAACAGCCTGGTAGGTACCATAGGTTTTGATGGAACCAATAAGCTTGAAATGGTTGTGAAAATGTTATGAACTCTGGGGACTATGGTTTCTGGGCCAAAAAGGTACATTTAACCTAGCAGCAACAAACAATTGTCAGCATCCTTCCTTGAACTGTGCTTTGTAGGCCATATCCTACCTGCAACTCAAGTCTGAAGAGGTCTGTACCCACATTATGGCAGTTGTCCAGCTGTCCCCTTTCTTAGCAACCGAACTCTCGTGTTCATTCATGCTGCATATACATTTAGTATGTTTCCTTTTTGTTGTGGCATGAAAGGATTGGATAACCACAATATTTAAGATGACTACTGGCAGAGCACTCCAGTATTAAATTTAACAAGGACTTTATGACGTCTTAAATTACACAGCAGAAGTCAAACTGATTGAAGCACTATTGATTTTCTAATGTACCGGTGAAAAACGCAAGAACACACAATTTCAACAAAGACAGGCAATTTCCTTCAATTTGTTTACTGCACGGCAATGACATCTGAACAGCACGCACGAGCTGTTATAATTTGGTTAAAAAAAAAGTTGCATGCATCTGCTCTGGTGTATGTATGTAGGGTATGCTGTATTGCTATTTCTAAAGAAAAAAACACTTTGACCAAAATGTGGCTTCCCTGGCTTAGGGAGAGCGAACCACTTTGCGGCTCTTCATCTATTTACAAACAAACACTCTATTACCATCAAGCAAAAAGCCAGGCTTGCTAACCAAGTGTACATATGTTTTACAAAGCTAGAATTTGCATGTTTCGATTGTAGTTTGTACTGCCTTGCAGTGGATATCTAATGGGGGAGGCAGTACAACTGGTCGGCCCCACAGCTACAAATATAGCAACGACATACCAAACCCCCACAAAAATACTTATTATCGATGTGTGACCGCTTACAGAGTAAAGGATAAAAAATAATGATTTAGGCAACCAGCGCCAAGGCAACGACGAAATTGAGTCGTGTGTGTTGTCCATTTTGGCCTTGAAGTCGAACCAACTTGCCCACCAGCACAAGTCTCAATCGAACAGTATGAAGCATGAGCGCTCAAATCTCGAAGCACAAGTATAACAGTATAAATTTCAATTAATGACGGTGGCACCACCAAAGAAGTATATGGATCTAGCGCCAGTGCAGTCAAACCAGACAGGCAGACGCTTTAAAACTCGGATCAACATTATGCTACTAGCCAGAGCCAAGTACAGCCGCCCTGATTTTTAAAAATATAGCGCGAGCATCGACCAAACTGCTGGTCAGCGCCTTATAACGGCGATGAGCGTGAAAAACGGCGAGAGTTCGTGCATGCGCAAGAATGTGGAACGTCGCAAACAGATATTGGGGCAGGGCGTGTGTTTTTGTGATCTGAACAGCGTAGCAGAAGGCGCTCTCTCTTCGTGCGCGTGCGCGAACTCTCACCGTGTTGCTCGCTTATCGCCGTTATAAGGCGCTGAGTAGCAGTTTGGTCGACGCTCGCGCTATATTGTTAAAAATCAGGGCGGCTGTACTTGCGGGCAACACATGCGGCAACAGCCGTAGACACCCTATGGTAACAGCGGACCGCGTCCGTGAAAACCGCATACATTCAGAACATAAATATCTGTAGTGCATTTCCATAAGCACAAGACAATTCACGAAAGCCAATAGTTTAAAATCCGGCTTAATGTGGAAGCAGACGGTGCCTGAAGTGGTCATCAGAAAACCAACATCGCTTCAGCACTATTATTGCTGGGAAAAAATGTGAACTTGCAGCACAACTGTTTCCACACTCGTTTAAGGTTAATTTCAAAAGAAATGCTTTGCAAACCGGGAGGAGCAAAACAAACCTCTGAGATATTCTGAGGAGATAGCGAGCTCGCTATACTGGGCGCAGCCATCTTGCAAAATAACATCAATCACAAAAACAAAATGTGTCAAATATAGCCACATTTAACTGTTCCAAAACATGCACGCAAAGTAGTGAATTATATTGTATTTTGTGTTATGACGAGTAAACAAAATAATTTGTAATGTGTCTAAAGGCACATGATTGTATGTGAACAGTAGCAGTAAGCAGCGTAGCAACACAACGCAACCACAGCGACATTAGCAGCATGGCGCATTGTGGCGCAGCACGGGAAGAAACTTGTACACGGTGGTTTTGAATTCGGACATCATCAAAGTGGAGCCATAGAGCTTTCATCATCAGGAATGTTGTAAACTTCGGCAGTGGATCATGGTTCGGACCAGCGGACGGAGACCCGAGGACGACGAGCAGCGTAGGCGCGATGTGTTCCATGCAGTGATAACAAAGATGACCCTTCGTTTAGGACTCCATACGGGTGTTGTAGCTAGAACGCAGCTCAGGGCTTATTCCGAAGCACACGTCTCTGGCAAGGCTGTAAACAACCTAATATTTGAGACGGGGCCTGCTGTCATAAAAAGACTAGGATACTGCAGCTTTTTTCAGATGCCTGCGGCTGTTTCGCTGGTGATACTCTGACGATGCGCGAGTGCTGCCATGGCTTTGTGCAAACTTTGAAAAGCTGCATTTCAAAATGCGCGAAATAAGAGAGCTAGATAACGCAACCATGGTACATGCTCTCTAGGTAAGTATGAACTTCATGCTGCAAACTGAACTATAGCTCAATTATTCAGCAATCTTGATCCGAAGGTAATTGCGTGAAATGTAGGGACAAGGAAGAAATAATTAAGCCACCATCTTCTACAACTGCACAAATGTAACGAGCGCTCATATTTTGCACAGTTTTGCATAAAGTTCTCACAAGCAAGCTTCTTTCACCTCCCAGTTATGAGCCTGCATTGTGTGCCCGTTATTGCTTCCAAAGCATTTTATAACACCAGTACAATTAGTCATACCTTGCCAACAGGTACACATTGATTCTAGACTCAAACTGCCTCATAAAAAGTTTCCTGTTATCAGAAATCTTGATGAAACAAAGATTAAATGCAGTGTCAAGCCAAGTTTGTAGCAGTCAATTGTTCAGTTCTTTCATGTGCAATATCGTGGTTGACATTTCATGCAAATGATTTAACACCTTGACGTGCCTAGTGAGTTATGACAAAACATGGTATAGGTTACATTCTTATATCTTTACAGTGGGACTGTGTTTGTTAAATAAGTGTCTCGTCTCGCACATAATTGCTGTAGAATTGTTACTGAAAGGGCCCACGAAAAGCCATTTATTAAAAATAGAAAACGCGTGCAAGCAATCAGTACCTCTGCAATGCAAACATTTTCAAGCTACCTGCATTAGCACTGATCGTATCGGTGCAAAAAATTACTCTTGTCCCCATCAACTCAGCGCATGCCACCATGCCCTGTCCCGCCTGCCTGCCTGCATCACCTGGGAGTGTCCAGTTATTTTGTGCGCCCAGCAGACCACATCATTGAAGAGTGAGCGCATGAGAGGAGTCACCTTATTTGATTGCGAGCAGTTGCCAGGAGCACTTTTTAAACATTATCTGCAAAGCTTTGAAATTTGACTTGAGTGCTCAGAAAGACCACCTCCGTGAACTTCTTGCATTAGAATATTACCATTGAAGCACTCATCAGCTCAGCATGTTTATCAGCTTCAAGCAGGTAGGGTAACTTTATAGACTGTGACTGTACTAGCTTAATCAAGCAATTCTTGAAACTTTGTGAGGGGTGCGACGATACCTCTGAGCATGTCCATCTGCTTCATTCTTTTGCTTGCCTGTGCCCGCAATGAACATGAATTCTTTCCTGCTGAATGATAGTCATAAAGGACCTATGAAAATGCCTTTCTGGGCTGTGTTAAATGCTTCACAAATTTTCCTGATCGTCGTTGCATTTGCCACATATCAAAACCTACTTTCTCAAGCACTGACGCACATTCACCCCCATTTTTCATTGATATTCTAGGTCTCTAGGGCACCACTCACGTCACACTTGTTTATGTGTTCAACAGCACAGTATTAGCATTACAGCGGGCCTGAAATAACAGACAATGTTTAGTTCGAGGTCATTTCCTTCTTGCATTAACTGGAATAGTCCTTTCCGCTTGCAAGGGTAACAATTTCTTTTTCCAACGGATGCCAAGCGTTGCCCTTAAGTGGACTGATGAAGCTAAGACATTTGCAGGGGTCAAGTGGATTCAACTAGTGCAGGACATGGTTAATTCGAGAAATATGGGAGAGACCTTTGTCTTACCTGGGCCTAGAAGCAGTGTGTCCTACTCAAGATCCAAGGGTCTTGGAGGGCTGGATTCCGATCTCACCCTCTTATCTCAAAGGCAAAGTCTGAGTTTGCAGCACTTGCCAAAGTGGCCATGCCGTATAGTCTTCTGCCATACAGACAACCTGATACCCAGTAAGCGCCCGGCCATGACAGCTGCCAACTACTTTCTGACAAAGTTAAAGTGGAAAGACGGGCTAGTTGGTATTGGTATGACGACTGCGGGTACAAAAACACAGGACGAAGGAAGGAGACAGGCGCAGGATGAACGCTTCGTCCTGCATCCTTTAAAGCATTTGCCCTGCGTCTGTCTCCTTTCTTCTTCCTGTGTTTTTTGCACTGAGATGCATATTTTTTTCTGGCAATGACGTGATTTTTCGCTCATGATGCTGACACATTCCATAACGCTGACAGCAAATTTTCTGCAAAACGCTGCAAAAATTTTGTTATGTTAAAAGTTTTACAGGCTTCCCACGCAAATTCAGTTGAGTGGTACCTTCTCGTGAATGCAGAATAAAGCTCGCTCGATGGCCAATTGGCTGCTGTTGCCTTTTCGTCCTACCAAAATGTTTGCTCACCTATGCCAATGTCAAAATGACATTGCGGCAAAGCGAGCCAGTTCCAAATCAAACAGTTTCATGGTGTAGCGCCTTCCCCTGGCTGCGCAAAGACTGCGGCCAAAGCATGGCCGCTGTAAAAATGAAAAAGGACGCCGGCTGGCAGTGGCACTTGAAACCACAGTTGGCTGGTCTGTTCTAGTCTAGATCCTTATCAGCTGTCTCGTCCTTCGCTCCCGAGGTCTTCAGCCTACAATGTATTCGGCCCCTGTTCCTTTTTGCATAATGCCAGCCTTGCCTCGAGCCCAAGTAGCATTTAGCTTCTGCGGCATTGTTTTGATATGATAGCTTAAAGACCGTTTTCCAGAAAATCCAGCAACAGCAGCAATATTGATGTGAGCGAAAAATCATGGGCATGCCTCTGGCATGCAGTTGGCAGCAGCAGTTCTGGTAGCAGTTGGCAGGTGAGAAGCCGTGCACTGACTGGTCAGCAGGTTGTCTGTCGCCACGAAGCCACAAGACATGGCCGACTTGGACACAAGCAGCTTCTTTGAGATGGAGGGGGAAATGAGAATCGGACCCACCGGAAGCCTTCTATACTGTAACAAGAATCTCCCATTGATAGCGCAAGCTACAACAGCGATGCATCATATCCTCATCGATCGGAGCAGCCAGCTGGGAGCCCCAACCGAGTGCCGTGCGCAGAGTGGAGTGGTTGGCAGCCATTGTCTCCCTCCTCACACAGAGCAGACAACTGACGTTACATGGCATCTCTTCTCTTGCTGCAACACAGCAGGCCCACACCTGTGTAGCCTAGACTAGTTGAACCTGTTATGCCCATTTAAAAACTGCTCGAGTAATTCATCCGTACTAAACAGGCATGAAACAGATAACGAGTCAAGCACATTACTCCTATGCCATGCAGGCACGTTCTAGGTTGAAGCAGGTCTTTTTAGCTATGGCTTTTGGTGTTTCACGTAATGTGGTAGCTCACGAGTATAAGCTAATGAGTAGGTGTGGGATGATAGTGTCACAAATTCAGGAATTGGTGATTCAGCGAGTTGTAAAGTAATGAGGATCTGCAGGGGAAGCCATTAAAACTATCGCATTAGGGCTGATGTCTTCCAGGTTTTTTCTCATTTCTTGCGTTTTTTTTAAGGTTTGATTTTTTTTTTATTTTTGAGGAAATATGCTAAAAGGTAATTATTGTCATTGTAATGCAGTACATTTCTAGGATTTTCTTTGTTGGTATTCAAGTCAAATTTTAAATGTCTCTGCATACCCCCTTTAATTTACAAATTTCTCAAAATTGCTTTTCGCAGTCTATTTGGACATCATCTCACGGCCTACTCTTAGCTGCCCCCTACTGACATAAACTTGGCCATCTGGGACCAAATGATGCAGGCGAAATGGGCCACAGTGGGGAATGGTTGTGACATTTTCTTTACTTTTCTCATCGGCATGTGTCGAGTTGAAGGGAAAGGAGGGGCATTATTTTTTACCTGCATCTGTGTAGTAAAGCCAGCTTAAGAATTTGTGTCATGGAAATGAGTGATGAAATACTAATCGTTAGTGCACCTTTTCTAGCCACAGCAAATACCTTTTCATTGTTCCTTTAATCGAGCTGAACTAGTTCGTTCATTATCACAAAAATGTATGCAGCTTTGCTTTCATCTATTTGTTCCTTCTTTGTTGTGGTTTCCATGCTGCAGTTTTATAACAACTTCATTCCTTTCGTGCACAGACAAGGGTAGGAAAATGAATGGCTCGTGACGACATGCATATGAAAAAAGCCAAAAGTGATTGAAATCAAGTAAAGCATATGGAAATTTTTATTATTGTTGTTTCACAGGATTTTCCATTGACTAATGGAAAATTATTACTGTAATCGTTTTTTACCTGAAAGATTACGGCGGAAGTAGGAGAGACGGCAACTATATGTAAATAGAGAGATCCAAAGCTACAGCAGTGGCTGTTAAACCTTGTTCGTCCGAGTATACTAATTCGGTTGTGCATAGCTGAATATTGAGATTGCTCACAAGGGTCACCCCCAACCAATGCGGCAATAGGTCTAATACCACAAGTGCCACTTGGAATGCGATTGAGTGGTGAGAGTAACAGCTGTACCAAAACCCTTTAGTCCTCCTCTAGGAGCACCAAAGGGTTCTAGCCAGAGCCACTGTTAAAGGTATACTGCAGGGAATTTGCAACTTTCTCTGAAATCGCTGAAATTGCATTCGGGAGATACAGTTATCAAAAGCTGTTTTGTGCACTGCTTTGAGATTATTGTACTGGCAAGTTATATTTTGTAGAAGATGGCTGTAAAAGTGTGAACTTTCCTTAGAACTAGTGCTAGGTAGTTTTTAATGAGGAATTATATACAACTCTGAAAAGTTTTGTTAAGCAAAAGCTGTAAAGAACTGTATTAACACAATAAGTACAAACCATCTTCTCTTGGTCACGTGTCAGTGTATGTTGTGCCTCGAGGCTCCTGTATTGTGCTCTTTCTGTGATGGGTTCCTTGCGACATAGGCAAGTGGCTTTGCCTTATGAGTGACCTTAAAGCAACTCGCACTTCCTTTAGTTTTGCACTTGTGCAATCAAGCACAAGAGACGAATTATAGGGTCATTCAGCACTACACATCTTGCATCTACAGTACACCTAATGTGGAAAGCCTGGGAGTGTTGCCAGCAATCTCTCTGTTATGCTTTTCTCACTCCGAAATTTTTTTTTATACTGTCCTCAACAGTTGAAAACGCAGCTGAGTTGATGCAGATAATTTTCGGATAATGATTGGGTTTGTCTGCACATTCACAAAGCATGCTTGGGTAGAAATACAGAAAAATACCGAGTTCTCACTATACACTAACTATCTTAAACGCAGTGGCGAACTGATTGTAATCTTCATTTATCGGAATTTGTTTTTGGCAGAATCACAAAGTGGCGGAAATATGTGTAGGTGGTTTCTTCACATTCACATTCAAGAGACTAACAGACCAAAATGTGTCATAAATTATGATGGAAATGGCAAGCTCTAGCCTTGCAATTGAGGACAGCAGTACAGGAAGCAAAAGGATTTATTTATCACTGAAAATCTCATCAAATGAGCTAGAGTGTTACATTGCTGTGAAACCTTGCCGTTACCGGTGCATCCCACCATATGGCCACATCTCGGTGAAGTATTAGAGTGCACATGATTTTTTCTTTTTTTTCACGAGTGTTCATGTTCTATTTTAGTTTATGCACTCTCTGGCCATCACTCTGCTGATTATAAATGCTCCCTTCACTTCGCCAGTGAAGTGCATCTAGCTTCTGTCACTCAGTGGAACCACAATGTTTTGCATTTCTTGGCTGCAATGGCGACCACGGTCATTTAATGCTTGCATAGACTTAGGCGTTTGTCAAAGTGCCATAACGGCTGGGTGCGGGAACTCATATATATATTATTCTCTTCTGTAAAAAAAAATGAATGTCTGGCAGCAAAGCTTTCCTTTTATATTAGCTTTCAATACATCCTTTTTGCCCGCCTGTGATTGACATTTTGCTCATTTATCATGGTTTCCAGCTTCTTCATACAAACAAAAGACATCAGTAACATCAACTGATGAAAATATTCTTGGTAAAAACTTTTCTACAGCATTTCTAACAAAAATTTCATGGAATGATTACCTTAGAAGTATGTTTTTCATTGTGCCGAAAAGATTAGGTGTTTAAACTTTTGTAAGGTGTGAGAAATGTACTCATTTTGCAAAGCCATTGTTGTTGCACGTTGCAGCCATAAAAAGTTTGCAATCTGCAGTTCTCGTAGGACGTAAATTCACTAAGGTGTAAACAAAAAAAATGAGAGATATAATTAGCTGAGGAGGAAAAACTCGAAAGCCCATCATATTCTCCACTGTAGCCATAGAAAAAAGTCTAGCTCTTCCGCACGATGACACAGCTAGGCAGCTCCGAATGGCTTTATTAACCACTGGCTGTTTGTGTCACAGGAACACTTTTGTTCCTAATACAGTGTGCATTAAAAAACGTTTTGCTTTTTGTCCTGTAACTCATTACATGATGGAACTGAAAGAATTTACATTTAAAATAACGCTTAGAAATGAGCTCAGTCCTACTTCACACATTTTGATTCAGTTTTCACTGGTGGCAGCACGCTAACTGTGACTGGTGCATTTGTTGACTAAACTATCAGTGAACAGCAGTTGACGATTTAATTTATTCTAGGAAGCAGCTAGAAGTTCAATGGCACAAGGTTGGTACTGTGGGGGGCACGAGGTAAACCAGCAACTTATGATGTACAGACTGATGTAAAGACGTCAGCAAGTCTGCCCGGAGTGCTCGAACACCAACCTGTCGCACAAAGAAAATGAAATTTTTGAGCAGGGGCCCAATTCTAGGAACAATGATGGCGCTATACTGAAGGTGCATAGGCATACTACTTGCACTGACAGCTACACTTTACCACTTATAGAGCAGCCCAAACAAAATTTCACTTTGTTCGCTCCGCAGCACACCTCTCCAGCATTGTAGACGTGCCGACGACTGCACTAGTGGTGAAAGTGTGTTGCTATTGCTAGGGGGAAGGACTATACAACCAAGGCACAGCAGAAGCCAAATATTATAGTGATTGTGTTCAGCCATTTCGCTGCTAATATGTTATTATTATGCTATTATGAATCAAATCATATAAGAATACCCAAGTACAGATGCAGATCTGCTAAGCGAACTCCGAAGCAGATATCTCAATGCCGGTAGCAACCCCAATGCTACCTATGAGTACGAAGGGGTTCCTAATGAAGACTTCGACAGAGAGATCGCGGAAGCGGAAATTTGGGCCGCAATTGGCCATTTACATACTACCTCTCAGCAATTAACGACTTAATGAATGAATATTGGAACAAAGGTGAACTTTCGCAGATGTGCAAACACGTGAAGGTTGTCTTTATTCCTAAACACAAAAAGAAACTAAGCATAGAGAACTTAAGGCCCATCTCTCTTACGTCGTGCTTAGGTAAACTTATGGAACATGTTATTCTAAATAGGCTTTAGAACTACGCAGAAGAGAATGACCTTCTGCCCAGCTCAATGATTGGCTTCAAAACTCAACTCTCTACTCAGGACGTAATGCTTCAGTTGCATGCAGAAGTGATAGATCCCCCTAACAAAACCGGAACCAAAGCGATTTTTGCCTTGGATCTGGAAGCCATTCTCCAAACCCTCGCCAACATAAACGCAGGGAACAAAACCTTTAATTACATTCCTTCCTTTCTCTTGGGAAGGACTGCGGGCAGAGCTAAGTATCGCAGGACTTGCATCGGACAAAATAGCAATAGGAGACAGAGGAACCCCGCAAGGATCAGTCCTCTCTCCCTTCTTGTTCAACCTAGCAATGATAGGTCTGCCTCCCAAACTTGAAGAAATCCAAGATCTTCAACACTCCCTATATGCTGACGATGTCACCTTGTGGGTAGCAAAAGGTTCGGACGCTCACATAGAGGAAACGCTTCAAGAAGCAGTGAATGTAGTCCAGTCATACACTAACCAGATTGGGCTGAAATGCTCACAACATAAGTCTGAACTACTAGCAGTGAGAAGGAAAACGCAAGACAAAGTAGAGATAAAAGTCTACCTGCACGGACTACCCATACCCACAGTTGATATTATTAGAGTGCTCGGGCTCTACATCCAGAGCAATAGGAAGAGCAATGTTACTATCAACAGGCTGGAAATGACTGTGCGATAAATCACTAGACTGATACACAGAGTAACGGCAAGAAAGAGGCTGACATTTGTCGTCTTATCCATGCCTTTGTACTAAGTCGATTCACATACTCTGTCCCTTATCTCCGCCTCATTCAATCTGACAAGGAGAAATTAGACACTCATTAGAAGCACCTACAAGGCTGGGCTAGGTCTACCCAGAAACACTGCAACCGAAAAACTTCTCTCACTTGGGATACACAACAATGTAGAGGAGCTGATTGCAGCTACAAAGACTAACAAACTCTAAAGCAGGCAGACAAATTCTCAACCGCATGAGAATTAATGCCGAACCACTAGCCAACCACTAGGACCACTACCAAGAGGAGCTGGCGACAAAATTATCTCCAAACCTGTGCCCAAAAACATGCATCTCTCCTTCCATGAAGGCAGGAGGAAAGCTAGAGCTAGGGCCCTAAACAGAAAATACCGAAATCACGATGGGGTGGTGTATACCGACGCCTTGGATTACTATATGGCTGACGGTGCTGTTGCTATCTTTGTAATTAAGCAGTACAGTAAGTAAATGCGTATCAGCTGCTTCGGTCAAAGTCCGCTACTCGGACCAGGAGGAAGAAGCCGCTATCGCTACAGCAGATGCGGACATAATTGTCACTGATTCAAAAACTGCCATACGTAACTTCTCGCGTAGCAGAATATCAAATACTGCCAGAAACAACCTCGCGGATATCAGACTCGACAGAGAAATAGAACTCATATGGACACCTGCCCACTCAGGGTACCGAGGCAATGAGGGTGCTCATCAACACGCTCGAGGTTTTGTCGGCCGAGCGGTGAGACCTAATGCCGAGGAACTTGAAATGGAAGAATTGCTCACATACAGCGACCTACAGCAACATACCCCTGCCAGCATTTTAGTTCATCGGGATAGTTTGCCCATATGATAACAGTAGCAACTAGTGCAGCTCCCTCATGACTGCATGGGCAGCAAGAGCGCAAGTATGCTGCAAGGGAATACACTGTCAAGGTTAAAACATGCCAAAGTTAATACTTTTCTTGCTTCGTGCACACTGACTACAAATGAATTACTTCTCCTCTATGTGAAAACAGTAATAGACTTTGTTTCATGCATTTTGCCTTGCTTAACTAATCAGTATTAGACACATACCTTCACCAGACATTGCACTTCGGGCTGGTAGCAGAAATAAATGGATTAATATATTGTACCAATAAATTATTATTAAACTTTTACCACTTTGTTCGCAAGAAAAAAAAAACATTTTTGCAAATGTGCGTAACATGCAAGGCTGATTTTGTTAATGCCCACATCACATTGACACAGATAAAGTAACATAGTGTGTACCAGTGAAAAAAGTGATTTCTAGTCTGTGTTTGTGCTAGGCTTTGTTTCTGCTGCTGTCTGCAATCAACAAACTACATTTCTAAGGATTGCATTTGCAAAAGAAAATAGTACTCATATCAAGACATCCTAGGCCGAGGACCTGGGTTCAGTTCCAGCCATAGTGGTCGTTACATATCAATGAAGGTGAAATGCAAGACACACTTGCAATGTCAGTGCACACGAAGAACCTCAAATCAATGGCATTAATGCAGAGCTGTCCACTATGACGTCTCTTATAGGCAGTTTTTCTATATCACTTATGGAAGTTAAACACCATATACCACACCGAAGGAGGAACAACACTTTCTTTACTGATCAAATAAGTGAAAAAGAAAAGAAACTCGCGATTGCCCTGGCCTTTAACCCTGATGTTGAAGGAAAGAAAGTGTATTCAGAGGCAGCGGCTGGTGGTGGCAATTTCCACCTGAGCATGGATATTCAATGAATGCTTGTTTTAATCTGAAAGTAAATCTCTAGAAGGAAAATTGTTGATGAAGGGCGACATCTGCAGGTTTTGTTGATGCTATATTGCCATTTATGACACTGTGAGCACCCTTTCACTCTTATCTACTACCCTGCGAAACTAAAGCTTTAAACTGTTTAAAGAAGCAAACAAGATAGCTTTGAACAGTGCCACATTGCTGCAATACCTAAGCAACAGCTGCACGAGCTGTTTAAAGCCACTTGCAAAATACACAAATCATTTTCACTACATGCACGGCGGAAGGTGTTTGCACGCAGTAGAGGCACTCAGAAAAGTAATGTATCAGCTTTTGGGGTTGAAGCACAGCTACGGACGGTCACCATTTTTTTTTTTTTTTTTTATGCAGGCCTTTGCTTCACTGGACGGTTTAGGTGGGTTCTCACCTAAATACAAGGCGTGCGATAGCATTTCGGAGCCGATTTGCATATGTTAACGATATGTAACACAAACCTGCGTCTGAGAGCCACGACGGGTTTCATGACGCGGTCGTGCGCCAGCGATTGAATACATGCACAAATAAACCGCATTTAATCCCCCTTTTGCGCGAGTTTTCTGCGCATGCGCGAAGCCCCAGCGGCGACTGATGAAAACACACTGAGAGGCGTCGACGGCGCTTCTCGTCGCCGCACTCATAGCCAACGCACGGGGGCTGGAGGCGCGGTACGTTCACAGCCTCGGTAAAACGATGCCAACCACCTGTGCCGCTTACGGCTGCCACTCTCGAGGCGTGCTGGGATGCAAGACGCGTTTTGTTAGGTTTCCTTCGGCGAGCCGCGACCTGCAACGGCGTGAAGCTTGGATTAGGGCAACCAAGCGTCAAGACGTGAATGGGCGACCTTGGCAGCCGACTGCGTGCTCTCGACTGTGCGAAAAACACTTCGTTACAGGTATGTATGCATCTAAAGGAAATGTGCATGATGAAAAGTATCTACCGGAGTTTGCACCAAGCCTGTAACCCACTAGTGATAGCCGCAATGAGCATTTGTTCGGCGCGTCTGATGGCGATGTATTTTGTCGTTTGTTTTATTTATGTGCGAAGGGGCCGGGTAGCGCAGATATCACAGGTGGCTGTGTGCGCTAGACCGTAATATTTAGCATGTTTTATTGCGACTGCCGCCTGACTAAAAAGAAGAAAAAAAGGGTGTTTGTTGTGATGCACCGCCGTTAGCGAGCTGAGTGGTTGAGCTGGTCATGAGGCTCGCGAACGGCAGTGCATTAAAACGCCGTATTTTTTTTTTTCTTGTTAGTGAGGTGGCAGTCACGATAAAACATGCTAAATATTACGGCCTAGCGCACACAGCCGCCTGTGATATCTAAGGTACCTAGCCCTTTCGCACATAAAGATAAGAAGGGACAAAATACATCGCCTTCAGGCCTTGGTGCAACTGAAGCAATCACGCACCGAAGAAATCCTCATTGCAGCTATCACTGGTGCGCTACAGCCTGGGTGAAAACTCCAGTAGGTACTTTTCATCATGCCTATTTCGCTTAGATGCATACATACCTGTAGTATCTGTGTTTTTGCCGCTCGGACGCACTTGCACGACGCACAGTATTTTTTTTTTTAAATTAAAGGCTCGCCTTCGTGCACGCCAAAGCATCCGGACTTTGTTCCTTTAATGTACGCAATCAGATGCACTTCGTTACGGAGCTTGATAATCGTCGTCTTCGTCCAACCGTTTGCAACGGCAAGGAAACCGCCCGGCACAATAAATGAGTCTCCTGGAGGGTTCATGCTCGTTCACTTGCAGAGTGGATCGCTCTGGACGTAGAACAGGGTTGGTTCCTGACCGAGATGAGCATCCGATATGTAGGAGATTCACATGTGTCACCAAGTTGTTGATTCCGCAGAAATCGCGGCGGAGGCAGAAATGAACGTTGGAGATCCTTTCACAACAGAATGACCATTCTCTGCGCACCGAGAACCTTTTCACCACTGCGACCACATCCGTTCTGACTCCTGAGGCTAGAAACCGGCTACAGCTCTGAATCATCCATTGCCAGAAAAATGCAGCGCGTTTCCTGCAGGTGTGCATTCCGGCCGGGACAATGCCCTTTTCACGGGGTGTGTATATGTGACTCTCTGCCGATCTTCGTGGATGAAATCCTATAGCTGCACGGTTGTAGATGACGCGAGGAGGAAGCGACGCCCATTGCACCATGCCGGCGCCGCCGTGACCGCATTGTGCTCGGTAACTCAAGACACCCCGCGCATATGCGCCGCTCAAAGTCACAGGAGACGATTCCACCTAGCTCTGCAGCATCAACAAACCCCTGGCTGCTTTGCCCTTTGAGATCCCTCTCTCTCTCTGCCCCCACGCTCTCCTGTCTGCCGAAAACCTGCACGCTGAGAGCGTCTCATTCTGTCACGTCGAACACGGCCCGCGCTACACGCTCTTACATATACGTACGTGCGTTATGAGTGGATTGTGAAAACGCTCTACCTTCCCCCATACTGCGTGAACATGATATGCTGCAACCACTGTCACTACTTTCCGCTCCGAGGCCAAAAAAAGGAGGGAAGCTTTCGCTTTCTACCAGCGTTGGCGTGGCCATTTCGTATGGTGCGCTCTCGCGTCGTCTGCTACACTGCCGCTCAATGTGTTTCCCGCCCGCTCCCGCATGACGGCGCCACATCCTCGCGCAAAAGGCGGAAGACTAGCCACTAGAGCACTAGCCTCATGCAGTCTTTGGGGTAGTCTCGCGGCACATCACGCACGCACATCCAACGGCTAGCAGCAACGTTACTAGAACAAACTCTAGCAGTCAGCACAAGGGATCTTGCGGAAATACAAGGCTTGCGTTCCCTCATAAAATAGATCGCATTTCGGGACCGATTTGCATGTAAGCGGTATGTAACAAACCTGCGTCTGAGCCACGAAGGGCTTCGTGGAGCGGCCGTGCGCCAGCGATTGAATCAATGCACAAATCGCATTTAGTTCATCCGGGGCAAGACAAGACGACTAGCCTCATGCGGTCTTTGGAGAAGACTCGCGGCACATGTATAGCACAAGAGCGCGCACACACATCCACGCAACAACGCGCATCGTACGCTGCCACAACACGAGCGCCGAGACCCATGCCTTGAGTCGCTAGCGTGGACTGGGGGTGCCGGCCGCAGCTCGTAACAGCCAGCCGAAGGCCTCTTCTCCCTCTCCATCTTCGTTTTCTCCCTCGCGCCGCATCCGTTTGTTGGGATCGGATATACGCCAAGGTACGCGGCCCTGCTAGGGGTCACATTGCAAAACAAGCTGGGAGGACACCTCCGCTCGCGCACTGCGAGGGGGTTTCTCTAACTGCGCGGAAACTACCCCGCGAGGAGAACGCGCACGTACGCGTGCTCTTGACATTACCGACAAGGCAGAGGCACACAGAATACGCTGAAATATATCAATAAACTCTTCTAGAATACTACATATGGTTAATTGCCATATTATGAAATATAAATGCGGCCACTTTTGTGACACGGC
Source organism: Amblyomma maculatum (assembly GCF_055883805.1). Classification (NCBI taxonomy): domain Eukaryota; kingdom Metazoa; phylum Arthropoda; class Arachnida; order Ixodida; family Ixodidae; genus Amblyomma; species Amblyomma maculatum. The sequence continues at coordinate 6,899,648 of NC_139347.1, forward strand.
CCCCCACTTTCAGAATATTATAGAATAATATTCTAAAAACAAACAAAACGTGGCACGCAGGCCGATACAACTCATGGACATGCACTATACAATAAGTAACACATAACAAGAATGAAGTTCAGGTAACATAGAGGAACATAACCATTAATCCATAATGCATGCAAAATCCTATGAACACTACAGTCGGCTAAGGTAGTCCGCCCCGACGTTCTGACTACCCTTAATGTGTTGCACGCGGAAACTATACTCCTGGAGGAGCAAGCTCCAGCGCAGAACTCGGCTGTTCAGTTGCCTACTCTTCTGTATATATGCTAGCGGCTGATGATCGGTCTGAACAAGAAATTCGACACCATATAGATAAGTCGAGAACTTTTGGACGCCCCAGACCAAAGCGAGACACTCTCGTTCAATCGTGCTGTAGGCGACCTCCCTAGCGAGCAACTTTCGGCTCGCATACGCGACAGGGTGCAGCGTTCCCTCGTATGGCTGCAGGAGCACAGCACCCAAGCTAGTGTCGGAAGCGTCGGTGCGCAGAACGAAGGACTCGTTGAAGTTCGGCAGCCGCAAAATAGGGGGATTGGATACACAATGCTTGAGCTTGCGGAAGGCTTCCTCATGTATGGGTTCCCACTTCACTGCATTACTTCCGCCCTTCCGGGTCAGCTGGGTGAGGGGTGCGCTTATCTCCGCATAGTTGGGTATAAACTCTCTGTAATAGCCGGTCAATCCCAAGAAAGCTCGCACCTGGCGCTTGGTCCTTGGTGGCTCGGCCGCTTGTATTTTATCCAGAGTTTTTCCCAGGGGTGCCAGCTTGCCTGCCCCGATTCGGTGACCGAGGAAATCAATTTCCGTCATCCCGAGTTCACACTTGCTGGGTCGCACTGTAAGCCCGGCCGCTTCGATTCTTGCAAATAGCTGTTGCAGTGTAGCAACGTGTTCCTCCCAGGTTGCGCTGGCGACGAGTACGTCGTCGTAGTAGTGCTCTACTCCGTGAATGCCGCCTACCACCTTGCGCATCAGTTTGGCGAAAACTGCGGGCGCTGTCTTGATGCCGAACGGCATGAAGCGGAACTGGTAGAGTCCGGACGTAGTGGAAAAAGCCGTTTTAGCCTTGTCGTCGTGAGACAGCGGGATCTGCCAATATCCCTTCACGAAGTCCACCTTTGAAAAATATCTCTTGTCTCCCGCTGTGGCAAAAACAGCATCGGCTCTGGGCATGGGCTCCGAGTCTCCGATCAGAACATCATTCAGCCTCCGAAAGTCGATACAAAGGCGATTACTTCCATCCGGCTTTTTCACCAGAAGTACGGGAGAGTTATATGGGGAGACTGACTTTTCAACAATTCCCAGCCTCTCCATTTCTTGCACTTCGCTCTCGATACCTTGCCGTGTTGCGAAAGGTAGAGGATACTGTTTAACGTGAACGGGTGCGGTTGTCGTGAGCGGTAGCCTGCATTCCATCCATTCTGTTTTGCCAGGGACATTGGAAAAAATAGCTGCGTGCCTCTCCATCGTGGATAAAAGGAGCTGTTTCTTCGCGGCATCGAGGTGCGGCGATAGCTTCACATCTGCTACTCCCTCCGTTTTTTCAAACTCTGGAACAGGCAGCTTACTGTCCTCCTCAGTTTCAGTCATGCTGCTGATCACCAGGCACTGTCTGTTGGCGGGTGCGTCTCCCCTCTCTTCGTATCTTTTCAGCATGTTTGCGTGAAAAATCTTTGACCCGCTTGCCGTGTCGATGACGTAATCGGCGTCCCCTTTCCTGGCGGTGACCTCGAATGGGCCCTTCCATTGCAGCAACAGCTTGTTGCTATCAGTTGGCAGCAGATCTAACACCTTGTGACCAGGTTCGAAGTTTCGGTCCTTCGCCTTGCGGTCATAGAACTTCCTGTAACGGGTTCCTGCCTTTTCAAGTTCTTCATGCGCCAAACGACATGTTTCTTCCAATCTGTTTCTGAGATCGAGTACGTGCTCGTAAGTGGTCTTTGCCTCTTCATCTAAGCTCTCGTTCGTCCACACCTCCTTTAGGATGGCCAATGGCCCACGCACGTGTCGACCGTACAGGAGCTCAAACGGCGAAAAACCGAGGCTGGATTGGGGAACCTCCCGGTAGGCAAAAAGAAGAGGGGCTAGGTACCGATCCCAGTCTTTCGGCTTCTCAGCGCACATTCGCTTCAGCATTAGCTTCAACGTGCCGTTGAATTTCTCCACCAGCCCGTTAGCCATGGGATGGTATGGAGTGGTGTGCAGCTGACGAATGGAGAGCAATCGTGCCACTTCCTTCATCAATTCTGAGGTGAAGTTTGTGCCACGATCGCTGAGTACCTCGTGAGGGACACCGAATCGCGAAAACATCGCCACCAGAGCTTCGGCAACACGCTCAGATTCTATGCTTGGCAAGGCTACTGCATCCGGGTAACGTGTGGCATAGTCAATCAGTGTCAAGATGTACCTGTTGCCCTGTTTAGACGGGGGGTAGATTGGCCCGACGATATCAATGGCCACCCGTTTGAAGGGGGTGTCAATGACTGGTGTCTTCCCAAGGGGCACGCGTGGCACTCTCCCCTTCGGCGTGGTACGCTGACAGATATCGCATGATGCCACAAATCTCTTAACATCCGCCGTGATGCCAGGCCAGAAAAACTCTTCTAAAATCCGCTCTTTTGTTTTCTGAGCACCCAGATGTCCTGCCATTACGCTGTCATGCGCCATCTTGAGTACCGTTTCTCGGTGTCGTTCGGGAACGACTAGCTGTCGCACCTGCCGTCCGTCCTTCTCTGTGTAGCATCGGTACAAAAGGCCGCCTTCCTTCTTGAACAAGATGCCGCTCTCCCCATCTCGACACTTTAAATTCTTGCCAATTTGTGTGAAGCATGAGCGCAATGATTGATCCTTCTCTTGATCGGCCGCATAGCTTTCTCCATCCCCTAATTGCCTTTCCGCGTCCGGAGTGCAAAGTTTCTGGAACTTCTGAGGCCTCTTTGCGGCCTGAGCACGAGTCACTACGGCAGCGGTGGTTTCAACGACCAGATCCGTTTCAATAGTAGTATTTTCGACTATTTCAACGGGATCATCAGGAGCCCTGGCACCCTCTATGTTACCCAGGATCAGGTCATATATTGGATCCTGCATGCACAGTGCTACAAGATTTCCGCTGTAATAAGGGGTCTGGACCTGCACCTGCGCTTCGGGGAGCATCTTGACTGTTCCGTCGACGAGGTATACGGGATTACTCGTCCCCGTTAGCTGGTCCTCCGCTACCAAATCTCTCCGGATAATCACGGTGTTGCAACCGGTGTCACGCAACACAGTGATTGTTTTCCCGTCCAAACTTCCCGCAACCACGGGCAACCCTTCTACTAAAAACTTGTGTCGCGCCGTTCGCACCGCGCTGACAACGGGAATACGGCTACCATTCCTCAGCTGAACGTATCCGTCGCAGATATTTTCTTCTACTTCCCTCGGAGGGGAATACACACAGGCTGCCTGGGTTTTGTCAGGCGCCCCTTGCCGACACACATTCGCTCTATGCCCTCTTCGGCCACATTTGAAGCAGTGGGGGACATGGTTGGCGGAGTCGCTGCTCCTGCAGTGCGCGGCATTGTGTCCCGCCCGGCCGCACAGATAACATCTCAACGCTCCCCTCTCGACGGCCTTCTTTTCGGCGCCTCCTGCTTTGTTCGCTTCCTCCCGGCTTTCTTTCCTTCCCCTTGCTAAGTTGACACCGCCTTGCGCGTCCAGGAATTGATCAGCGAGGTTGATCATGTCTTGTAATTTTTCTGCGTTCCGTTCTTTTAAGTACAACGACATGCTGGCGTGACAACTGCTCAGGAATTGCTCTTTAATGAACAGCTCACGCAGCGACTTGTACTCTAGGGGGATTTCGTCGGCTGGTTTGCCACCCCGGAATTTCTCACGGAAGCCCTCGACCGTAAATCTGAAACGCTTCAAGAGCGCCGCCTTCACCTTCTTGTAATCGGAGGCGTCTTCCGGCGTGAGTCGCCCGAAAACGTTCAGCGCCTCCCCGCTTAGGCATGTGCTTAATGCCGTCGCCCATTGATCTTCAGGCCACTTCTGGCTACGGGCTATGCCCTCAAACCGCCTGATGTAGGCATCTAGGTCGTCCTTCCTCTCGTCAAATGAAACAAGCAACCTGCTGGGGTTAAGTCGGAAACTGGGTTCCGCTACTACGTCGCGACCATCAGCCCTTACCACGGACTCATCTCCCGCCTGGCGCAGCTCTAACCTTAGCTGAAGAAGCCTGGCTTCGAGTTCACCAGCCTCTTTTGCTGCCGCGCGTTCCTGTTCCGCGGTTTGTCTAGCGAGAGACCTTTCCTCCCTCTGCCTAGCTTGCTCATCCTCTATCCATTTTCTCAGTTCCACTCCTGAGAGACCTAACTGTCCACCTATGGATACTAATTTCTCTAGATCCATGTCACAAGTGCATAAAAACTACCAAAAAACCGAAAACTATCTATCAGCAATGCACACTTCTCAAATGTCACCCTTCGAGATCACTTCATGGTTCGAGGCTCGGTCTCCTTCCACAACGCTTACTTGTTACGTCAAAGTACCTGTCGCGGACGCCAGAATTTGTCACGGCTCCGGAAGGGGTGCGAGACGCCTTCTCGAACCGAGGCAAAGGTAGTTGGAACTTTGACGCCCAGCGTTAGCCGGTTACGTTCAGCGTTGTGAATGAGAACAGAGCCACGAAGTCAATGATGGAAAAACAACTATATATTCTCAGTATTATACACAGGATGATACGACGCAAGCATTTACAGGCATTTAAAACAACACAGTTAAGGTAGCGTACATGAGAAAACTAGCAATTAGAAATACATCAGTCAAAATTCTCACTATCAGGATACATGCAAATTGAACACAGATGTTTAAAACAAGGTAAGACGAGCGTAGAAAAAAGTTCAGAAGAAACTAGGAAACGGGCATATTGTCCGACGAGCGCGGCGGCACTCCACTCACAAAGACGACGCAGATGGGGAGCTCTCGAAGGCGATGGTCCTTCCGGAGCCCTGGGGCGAAGTCTTCGTGGTGCGATGCGGCGGCGGTTCGGGGAGCCCGGAGTGCTTGGAGGCGAGAGGCGCACTGCCGTTGGGTCCGAGTCGGCTTCTTTTCTAGCCTTCGGTTGACAATGCGTAAGACACGCCCACACAACAGTTCCCTCCCCAAGTCAGGGTCCGTAGAACAAACACGCACAAGTGCACACGCAGGAAGGGGCACGTAGGCCCCGCAACTTCCACACTGCATGGCCGCCATGTTGCGGATGAAAAAAACGTAAGTCACAAACAAAACAACCAAAAAAGGATGCACGTACGCCAAGAACTTCGGCCCTGCTAGGGGTCACATTGCAAAACAAGCTGGGAGGACACCTCCGCTCGCGCACTGCGAGGGGGTTTCTCTAACTGCGCGGAAACTACCCCGCGAGGAGAACGCGCACGTACGCGTGCTCTTGACATTACCGACAAGGCAGAGGCACACAGAATACGCTGAAATATATCAATAAACTCTTCTAGAATACTACATATGGTTAATTGCCATATTATGAAATATAAATGCGGCCACTTTTGTGACATATATATATATATATATATATATATATATATATATTTATATATATATATATATATATATATATATATATATATATATATATATATATATATATATATATATATATATATATTTATATATATATATATATATATATATATATACAGATCAATTAAGGGGAAACGAGGGTGCTCGTTATAGTACATGAAGGAAAGAAGCCAACAGTCGGCGAGGACAAGGAAAGCGTTGGGGATGGTACTTTGTCTTTTTTTTTTAATGTTTACTTGGATAATCACAGAACTTAGTAATGTAATCTGTTTTGGGGGAATATAGTTAAACACAATCTATATATATATAGTCTTCGAGTATCTCTGTATAATACTGCGGTTTGTGTCCGAATTTCACCCCCGTCGTCAGACATGGTTTCACGCTGCGATATCTACAGGAAAACAATCCTATAGGCTTTATTCTTCTCATTATTGAAGCAATGAACATCTATAAGCAATTATTGAACTGCAATCGCGATTTTATTTAGTTCGCAAAATATTCTGCCATCTTCTGCGCAGCATTTCTGGTGCGTGCTACACTTTCTAATTACGGACATGCGCGTTTGGCACCCGAGGCGGCAGGCTGCTTTATATGCGTATAGAAGGAGATGTAAATGGGGAAAACAGGCGAAGAGAGAGTGAGAGAAATAAGCACTTTATTAAAGAGCGCGAATTAAGCGCTCAAGAAAAACATGCGAATGAGGAATACCTGCAAGCAAAGCACAATGTGCTACTCTCCAAGCATTGCCCTCCGTCGTTAAACACATAATCTAGCAGTGCTGCAGAGAGACATGCTATTCACCTGTAGTGCAGACACACTACATGGGTTTAACTACATTTACACCGCACTGTGTGTGCTGAACCAAACGTGGGATTTCGAAGCCAGCGCGCCGGCGGCTAGAGCGGGCGGAGGCCGCTACTGTGCAGCCTGTTGCGCCGATTGTCCGGCAAAGGGAAGGCCCCGGGGCCATTGTTCAATGGGCGCCAAGGTCGGTCGCATTGTGCCCCCCGCTTTTGTGCCCGCGGTCGGCGCGTCGACGGCGATGCTCCATGGGGCCCCTTCCGAGCGGCACTCCTTTGTCTGATGTCGCCGGCGCTATTTTGTTGCCCATCAGCCCTCCGTTTGCGGCAAGCCTGTGGGACGTCCACTTGTGGCCTTTGCTCGTGGGCGCTCGTTTGCCTCGGTTAGGGTGGCGGCATTCTAATAGGTCAGTGTATGTGTTTGTGTGTGCTGATTTGGACGATGTTGCCTTGGAGCGTCCATTGTGGGAGCTTTATGGCACCCCTCACTCTCCCAGACCTGCACAAACAACACGCTGGCAACGTACGTGCTTTCGCCAGTAATTTCTCCTCGTCATGATCACGATTGTCTGGCTCGTATCGTACTCTCCGCATGAGTGACGTTCGGCACTTACCGAAGGTTGTATGCTCTTGTGCACCGGCGTTCCATCCGATGAGGACAGGAAGCTAACCGACCATGCCCGAAGGGACTGCTCCGTTCGAGAGCGCATGGATGAAAAATGTCAGCCGTTGAATTTCTTTTTTTTTTTTTTTTGCTTCTGATAAAAGCGAAATTTGCGCCTTCGCTATTACTTTCACAGAAAGACCTTGGTTTTATAATCGGTCAGACGTAGGCTTCCAACTAGCTCTATGATTGGTATAGACGCGTGGTACTAGGTGGTATTTTATGTAACTGAAGCAGTTATTACAGTGCTTCGACGATAATGCCTTTTATTTGAGTAATTATTTATTGGTAGCACGCTTCGCTTCGTTCCGCGGCATAAAACAGCTGAAAGTCTGCATCATGGTCTGCACTCTGCTTGTGTCGTTCGTGTGTTCCTTTGTCCTCGCCTTCGAAAGACAGTTTTACTCGACTGTCATAAATCAATTAGGTGATCAAAATGTCTATCACGAACATTCGACTGAAAACACACATATTGTAACCCGCGCTAACCGTGTCAGTTCTGGAGGGAGAAGAAGACGAAGTTCTGCGGAGTGCGCGTGGTTCTGGGACGCCGCTGCTTTTGCCTGGTGAAGCGCCTGCTCTCTGCCTCCTGTGCCTCAACCCCGTCCTTTGACCCTGTCCTTCTGGACTGCCGTCCGGGTAGCGATAGAACCCGTGACATTCTGGTGGAGACGCGGGGTAAATGCAGCACAGCCCCTCAAAACCCGCTACTCTGAGTTCGCCCCCAAGTCTCAGCCGCCGCCCCTTCGACGAGGAGGCCGAGATACGTGCCAGCCGGCGACTTCAAGGACTTGCTCCTGAATTTGGTCTGTTACCGAACTCCGGCTCACCACAACTTACAATGGCCCGGAGTACCACGACCCAATGTCAACAGACGGACTCGTTTCTCGCACCGTCCGTGGTGTACCTACCGATGGCTCCTCGAGCGGCTGCCACGTTCCATGGCGATGCCTCCGAAGATGTGGAGGATTGGCTGGAGCAGTACGAACGTGTGGCCCGCCACAATGGCTGGAATGCCGAAAACTGTCTTCAGAATTTGTATTTCTGCCTGGACAGTACGGCTCGGCACTGGTTCGAAAACCACGAGGCCTCCCTTACATCCTGGGACACCTGTAAGGAAGAGCTGCGACGGACGTTCGCCAATCAGTATCGGCGACAGCGAGCAGAAGACCTTCTGCAAACACGAGTACAACGACCCGACGAAACTGTAACGAGTTTTGTTCAAGACGTCCTACGACTTAGCTCCCGTGCCGACCCCCGTGCCACCGAGGAAAAAAAGGTGCGTGCACTCATGCGGGGCGTCAAGAGTGACATTTTCGGCGGGCTTATTCGTGATCCGCCGACTACAGTGGCACAATTTGTCAATGAGGCGACGAACATCGAGCGAGCCTTGGTTACGCGAGCGGACCATTATCGTCGCCTTGCTGGAGGTCCCAGCGTTTCGAACCTTTCAGCTGCTCGTTTCCCTGTTGGTTCCTTCGACACCGCAAGCCTACGCGAGATCATCCGCGAAGTTGTACGCGAGGAAATACGGCAGCTGCTTCCACCTGCTGATGGTACGGCATCCTGCACCCTCACGGATGCTGTCCGCGAAGAAGTACAGCGTGCCCTTTATCCACAGTGCTCCGTTGCTTCTTCACCTACTCAGCCCCCTACTCAGCCCATTGAGACTTACGCGTCCGTTGCTAGTCGCCCGCCGCCGCAGCAGCCACCACCGCCGCCTGCTCGTCGACAGTACTTGCCTGCACAACCCCGTACCCCTGTGTACGATCTTCGTCCGCAGCAGCAATGGATGAGCAAGGCTGACGTGTGGAGGACAACCGACCAACGCCCACTATGCTTCCACTGCGGAGAAGCAGGCCACGTCTACCGTCGCTGCCCTTACCGCGAGCTTGGTCTTCGCGGTTTCCAGCGGAATGCTCCCCGCCCGGAGTTCGGTGAGCAACCCCGCGACATCGCGGATTATCTGCGCCGTTCACCACCACCCGACCGGTCTTCACGTCGCGACCTTCGCTCGACACCGTCCCGCCGATACGATTCTCCCCTTCGCAGCAATCGACGGCAAAGCCTGTCCCCTCATCGGGAAAACTAAGCCCGGCGACGTCTGGAGGTGACGTTGCCGAACCCGTTCCTGTTAAAGAGCCTCCACGTTTTTCGCCCCGCTCCCCCACGCGACCCGACGATCAACCCGACGACCTTCCCGACGAACTTCGCGCCGAACTTCCCGCCGAGCTTCCCGCCGAGCTTTCCGACGAGCTTTCTGACGAACTCCCCGACGGAGCTTCCGACGACCGTCGCGCCAGAGTGTACAATAACCTCTATGTTGTGATCGACGGATACGACGTGACGGCACTCGTTGACACTGGTGCAGACTATTCTGTTATGAGTGGGGAGCTATGCCGCCGACTTCACAAGGTAACGACGCAGTGGGATGGCCCCGATATCAGAACCGCTGGAGGCCACCTCGTGAGACCAATCGGCAGATGCACTGCTCGTATTGAGATTAACGGTCTCAGGTGCCCGGTTACCTTTGTTGTACTATCGAAATGTTCCAGAGACATTATTCTCGGAATGGATTTTTTGAGTGATTGCAGCGCTGTAATCGACTTTACCGACCGCCGCCTCACGCTTCGTCAACCTCGATATACCTCGGCGCAAACAAAGCCCCAAGTTTGCACGGCACGCGTCTTGGCGGAGCACGTAACCGTACCGCCCCAGTCTAGCGTATTTCTCCCTGTCACGTCCGACCACGTTGCTTCTGGCGAAGTTCTGCTGGAAGGAAGTGCTCAGCTGCTTCTTGAACGGGGTCTTGGTGTTGCTCGAGGTATCGCGCAGCTGGATACTGGCTGCGTACACGTCTTAGTCACCAACTTTTGTGGCACTCCACAGCGCCTTACGAAAGGCACGGCTCTCGGTACCATGGAGAGCATTACCGCCCCTATTCAAGTTGTTGCCCTGTCCGAAGGTGCTTTCTCCTCCTCTTCGCAGCAGAACGATGCACCATTGGGTGTAAGCATTGCACCTAATCTCTCTGTGAGCGAGAGGGCCAAATTGATAGCGCTGCTTGCAGAATTCCAAGACTGCTTCTCTACGTCATCCGGAGTTCGCCAGACGACCATTGCCAAACACAGAATAATTACCGATGACGCTGCTCACCCTGTTCGTCAGTCGCCTTACCGAGTTTCTTTCAAAGAACGTGAAGTTATTCAGAACCAAGTGCAAGAAATGCTGGCCGACGATATAATCCAACCCTCGCACAGCCCATGGGCAGCTCCAGTGGTACTAGTAAAGAAAAAGGATGGCACTCTTCGATTCTGTGTTGACTATCGCCGTCTCAACAACGTCACCAAGAAGGATGTTTATCCCCTTCCTCGCATTGATGACGCACTTGATCATCTACGACATGCCCGTTACTTTTCATCCATAGATCTGAAAAGTGGTTACTGGCAAATCGAAGTGGATGAGCGCGACCGAGAGAAGACTGCTTTTATCACCCCGGATGGTCTATATGAGTTTAAAGTGATGCCGTTCGGCCTCTGTACCGCCCCAGCAACCTTTCAGCGCGTTATGGACACCGTCTTGGCCGGACTGAAGTGGCAAACTTGTCTGGTCTACCTTGACGATGTTGTAATCTTCTCAAGCACGTTCTCCGATCATCTTCTTCGCCTGAGAGCAGTACTACAAGCTATAAGAAGCGCAGGCCTCACTCTGAAGCCAACAAAGTGCAAGTTTGCCTACGATGAATTAAAATTTCTTGGCCACGTCGTCAGTAGCGCGGGTGTTCGTCCAGATCCCGATAAAACAGCCGCCGTCGCCTCCTTTCCTACACCATCGGACAAGAACGCCGTACGGAGGTTTCTGGGCCTCTGTGCTTACTATAGGCGCTTTGTTCCCAATTTTTCTCATGTCGCTGCACCGCTTACTCACCTCACGAAAGAGAACGTCGCCTTCCAGTGGTCGGATGAACAGCAGCGTGCATTCGACCGCCTTAAACAAAGCTTACAGACCTCCCCTGTACTCGGGCATTTTGACCAGGACGCCGAGACTGAAGTTCATACAGACGCCAGCAACAAGGGCCTCGGAGCCGTGCTCATTCAAAAACAGAACGGGACCGAGCGTGTAATCGCTTACGCAAGTCGAACATTATCGAAGGCGGAGACTAACTACTCGACCACTGAAAAAGAATGCCTCGCGGTAGTTTGGGCGATTAATAAGTTCAGACCCTACTTGTACGGACGCCCATTTCAGGTGGTTACCGACCATCACTCTCTGTGTTGGCTCAGCACTCTGAGAGACCCTTCAGGGCGACTTGCACGGTGGGCACTTCGGTTGCAAGAATTCGATGCTACAATAGTTTATAAGTCCGGTCGCAGGCACACAGATGCTGACTGCCTCTCCAGAGCGCCTATAGAATCAGTATCTGACGGTCAAGACGACGAGTATGAAGATGCTTTTATAGGTACCATAAGCACGGTCGATATGGCAGCGCGGCAGCGACACGACACTGAACTCCGTGAAGTAATCGCCCATCTGGAAGGTCAAGAAGGCACCATTCCACGCGTCTTCTTGCGCGTTCTGCCCGCATTACGTCTTCGCAACAATGTGCTATACAAAAAGAGCTTCGCAGCGAGTGCGAGGTCTTGGCTACTGGTTATTCCGGCTGACCTGCGTAATGAAATTATGGACGCCTGTCATGACGACCCAACTTCCGGGCATTTGGGATACAGCCGAACACTCGCACGAATTCGTTCCAAGTATTACTGGCCTCAACTTGCTAAGACTGTTCGTCACTATACCAGGACCTGCCGCGAATGTCAAAGACGTAAGACTCCGCCCGTACAACCCGCAGGACATCTTCACCCCATTCCGCCGCCTATGACTCCGTTCCAGCAGGTAGGCATGGACCTGCTCGGACCTTTTCCTACGTCCAACTCGGGACACCGCTGGATTGCTGTTGCTACGGATTACCTCACACGGTATGCCGAATCGCGAGCTTTACCTTCTGCAACAGCGGCTGATGTAGCGAAGTTTTTCGTCGAGTCCATCGTCCTCCGTCACGGTGCTCCCGAAGTCTTGATCACAGATCGCGGTGCCGCGTTCGTGTCCCAGCTAATGGCACAGATCTTGCGTTTAAGCAACACGCACCACCGCAAAACTACCGCATACCACCCCCAAACGAATGGGCTCACAGAGCGCCTTAATAAGACTATGGCCGACATGATATCTATGTATGTGGACGTCGAGCACCGTACATGGGACGATATTCTTCCCTACGTAACTTTCGCTTATAACACCGCAACTCAGGAAACAACCGGGTTTTCGCCGTTCCGCCTGGTGCATGGCCGAGAGGTGATTACCATGCTTGACGCCATGCTTCCCCATGAGCCGGAGGCCTACTCCTACGACGATGTCCAACTGGTAACCCAGCACGCAGAAGAAGCCCGACAGTTGGCACGACTACGCATCCAAGACCGCCAGCACGTCGATGCACGCAGGTACAACCTCCGGCATCGTGAAGTTAATTTTGCACCTGGTGATAAAGTGTGGGTGTGGACTCCCGTTCGCCGTCGCGGTCTCAGCGAGAAGCTGCTAAAACGTTACTTTGGCCCATACGAGGTCGTTCGCCGTATAAGCGACGTGAATTACGAGGTGATTCCGATTGTTCCGAGCACATCTCGTCGGCCCCCTCATCCTGAAGTGGTGCATGTGGTTCGCCTCAAAACTTACTGTGAACGCTAGAACCACGTATTCTGACTCTGAGCTCTGCTCGATTTAACGTTTCAGTAACGCTGGAGCGCGCATCGGGACGATGCGCCTTTCAGGGGGAGGAGTAGTGTAACCCGCGCTAACCGTGTCAGTTCTGGAGGGAGAAGAAGACGAAGTTCTGCGGAGTGCGCGTGGTTCTGGGACGCCGCTGCTTTTGCCTGGTGAAGCGCCTGCTCTCTGCCTCCTGTGCCTCAACCCCGTCCTTTGACCCTGTCCTTCTGGACTGCCGTCCGGGTAGCGATAGAACCCGTGACAATATAACTGAGCAGGCGAGACACAGAAGTAAATAAATGACTCTAGTGGAACTACAGTAATGTGATTAGTTCTGCTATTGTTTTACAGTGTAATGAGTGATTTTTCTTGGTTAATAATGTGCTAATTCAACGAATTTCGCAAGAAAAGTAGTTATTACTCCCGCAGTTACTTTTATTAAAAACGCGCCGCTGCTTTCTATGTCGGAAAATTATTTTCGATATCATTTTTCGAAGTATTCCTAATTTTTGTGGTCCAGGGGTTGTCGTTACGGTGCCTTTTTGCTGTTTTTAAATAACGGAAGAATGAATACACTCCATCAGTTCGACATGGAAAAGGCAATCTTAAAAGAAGGCGTACAAGTTTAGCAGCTGGAAGATATGAGCTACAATCATACTGCCAGCTAATTATTTTTTGCTCCTGTTATGTCGCCTCCGGGGAGATGTAGGCGTAATTTTGTGTGAGCCTTCGTGCGCACGCTTTCATCTTATGGTACAAGAAAGAAGAAAACGTTGGTTTTATCCTTGTTTTCGGACCCACAGGCGCCATTTTTCCGATTGGTTAGTAAGCCTGTCGTAGGAAATTATGTAACAGCGTAACCTAGCCTGTCCACTCGTGCAGACACCCTGAACCTCTAGGGGCAAACAGAGGGACGTGCAGTAATGGTGACAGGAAATCCTCATTGGATAAACCGCACCTGGCTGCAAAATGTATCTTCAGCCTATGGTGACATCGCAGCCTTCCTGTTGACTTGACCGCTAAACGGTCAGTGGCAGCACGAGACACGCTTCATGCGGCTATGAACCTCATTGTCGACGGCTAGTTCTTTACTTGTATAGTTCCATGCAGACCTTTCAAAGCTGAAGCACCAGTTTGTTCAGTTATAAAGAAGGCGTCTACTCACTGCATCACTCTGGTTCGCAGCACGGCTATTCTGCGACGTTTATGTCTACACTGTGTTGATAGCTCGAAGCAGGAAACTTTGAGACGGTTAGTGTCTCTTCATGGATAGTACACGCCCATAAACACCGTGGTTGTGCCCAAGAAGGAAGGCCCGCAGGTTGACTGGCGTCGGTATACCTTCTCGTACGGTGCACGAAATACCGCTGATTTCCGCAGGCGTTTCGCTTCCCTCGGCGTCAGCGGCCGCGCTGTGCAACCGAGACAGAAGTGGCCCGGCGAATTGGAAGAAAAAAGCTCGCCGCGAGATCTCCTCTGCCGCCGCAGCATCTTCTTCTGGGCGAGGCCCTCCCTTCCTTCCTCGGCCGATGAAGTGGAGGCGCCTGTTTGCGCTCCTCGCCTGTTTGCCTTTGTCCTCATCTTCGGTCTGACGAGAGGAACGCGCGGGGGTGATCGTCCAACTCGTTGCGGGCGGCGCGCTGAGAACTTCGCCGCCGCGGTCGGCTGGAATCCGCGACCGTGCCCACAGTGTTTGCGCCCGGCAAAGCGGCGCTCGGGGCCGATGGGGGAGGAGGGTCTGCCCTGCCTCTTAAATCATCGTTCTCGACTGCGCTTCAACGCTGGAGGGCCCCTGTAGTGACACTGGGCCTAGAACAAAGACGGGAAGAGCGCGGCCCGTCTCGAAGATGATAGATGCCGCGCATACCTGCCGCACTCAGCTGCCTCGCCGATCGGCTTTCAAAACGAGCACGCCCACAGACATAACCGGGCCGGCCGCCTGGCAGGAGGCGTTAGGGGTCAGAGAGATATTTCGCCTTTTCGAAATGAGCGCGTCACCGCGGACGTGACAACCTTACCACACACAAGGGCAGGCGCTGCAGGCCAGCGCGGCCACAGTCAACGCCTTTCTCACGCGCTGTTTCTTCTTATTGGTTAAATGATAGTCTGAAAATATTTCGGCTATTTTCATTGGGCATTATAAATTCGCTTGTGTGAACCGCGGTTGTGTTCTATCCAAACCCTTCGGTAAAGATGAGCATTGGAAATTGGATTTGCATTCGGGCTTTGCATGGGGAGGCTTCAAACGCAATACATCGTGTATGGCAGAGGTAGAAATGTAAATATTGCCTGAAGTGGGGCGCGTTTTTAAGTCCATTATTTCGAGTGTTTAGGAGCTTATTTGCTACTCAGCAAGGCTTGATCCCTAATGCGCGTGTTTCACATTTTAATGTTCCTGCGTCTTTAGTCACTCGGAGAGGTCAGTTACTTAACGTAGCAGATGTGATACAGTGGGGCTAAATCTACTGCACGACACGCCCGATTGACGACTGAGGAGTGGTTCGCCCAGTATTAAAAGCACAAAGAAAAAAATAAGAAACTACGAAGTTAAAAAAAAATTCTCTCTTTTGCGTGTCCTTGTCTTGTGTCCACGGGCTGTTTTGTCAAGATTGATGCGGTTGAAATATGCCGTGAAGGCCACAATTCTCACGGTGGCTGTTTCATTCTCTGAATTCATGCACCAACTCACATTCATCGGCGCACCTACTGGTTCCCATGCACTTGTTTCTACCACGTGCCGTCAAGGCCGAAGACTGGACTCTGACGAAGAGTCCATTCGTTGTCACCATTTATTCACGTGTTGGTGACGTGTGTATTCTTTGTCACACTGACCAGTCTTCCGTGAACGTCCAGCCCCAAAATTTTCGACAGTTATTTTGTCCACTAGTACAACCCCTTAAGCTATTTTCCAGTGCGTACTTGTGCTACTTCGTTAAGCTTTGCTGGGAGGGATGTCGCTTCATCCAAAGCGCGGGCCTCAGGCTGAGCCAGTTTCCCACTTTTATCAAGATCACGCGACTCTCCTGGTCTTTTGGTACACACAAGCTAGCCGAACTTACTGAAACCTTATTCTTCGGGCTGCGAAATAATTACCGTCATCAGATTTCTGTATGTTGTCCACCACGCGACCGTGGGCTGGAATCTTCGGCCGAACCGGTGGCATGCAAATCAAGTCGAGGCTCACTAACTGCCTGAACTCGTTCTTACATGTGCTTCCACGCACGTACACTTCCTGGCAACGCTCGATCCGTCTGTGCCTGCGGCAGAAGAAGTATTTGGCCATCAGCAGCAATCGCTTGTCGTCCTTATGTGCATGCCGTCGGCATGGTACCAGGCAGCACAAGACGATGGTTCAATATTGGGAATACATTAGTAAATGGTGGTCCTACAACGGTCTAGCATTGCCGATGATTTCCCCACGTCGGTTTCGCCACTACGTAACACACATTGGTACTACCGATCTCAAATACTGGTAATATTGGACCAGTTTGTCTTGCGTTTCCCGGATATTGGACTAGCCCATTTTAAAAGATACGAACATTGGATCAATTTGTCCTATGCCCTACCGATATCGGAATAGCCGTTTTAGAGATTGCAGACATTGGATCAACTTGTCTCGTGCTCTCCCGATATTTGCAGGGCCGTTTCTAACAACCGTCTACATTGTAAAAGTTTGTCTCTCGTTCTTCTGATACCGGCACATCTTGCCGTTAAAGAAAAACAAAAAAAGAACCCGCTGATGGTGGAACATGTTTTCCTTTGATCTCCCGATATTGTAAGTGCCACGCTAAAAACCTAGCTGGCTATGATTGGTTGCGAAATAAATATTACGTAACGATTATAAAGTTTCTACATCTCTGTATTTTAACCCGTATCAGAAGACATATCGCCGAATTTATGACAATGGCATATGAGGCGAGGTATTGAGTGAAGTGCACGAGCCGTCCGTAAACCAAATCGCGCAGAAATAATTTTAGTTTGTGCTATAACGGAAGTGTTGTTTACATACTGGTGGCCAGCGAAACTAATATTACAGTTTTTAGGTCTATAAGGCTATTAACCCAGATTGAAATACATAATTGAACACAACTTGGCGCTCCTACTGGTTTATGTATCTTAATGGCGTATCATTGATAAATGAGTTGACATTTCGAACAACGCATACTTCGCACGCAATACATGATATCAGCAATCAGTCAGGTGATAGCGATTGATTTCAGCGCCCTGCTTTGCTCAAGCTACACTGCCGCGTCATTTATGAAATACGCGTTTAGGCACGGAGCATGGTGCATCGGATCAATGCCGTGAAAAAATTCAAGACTATGCGGTATGTCGCAAGATGTAACAACGCATATTCCGGCATTCTTTAATAAGGTATTTCCTCCCTTCCCTGCCGACTCGGTGATGTAGTAAATCTTTTTTGCGTAAATCATTGCACTGTTGTCGAATTTTTACTCATATGCCCCTGTAAATGTTTTTGCTTTTTTTTGTTATGTTTTCGCCTTGTAGCATAGTATTTATTGAACAAAGATTGTGAAGTAGTTATCAGTTGTAATTTTGATCATTTTGTTTGTTTTGGCCTATTCTCGTGTGATGTTGCAGCACGTTTATAGATTGAGCATCTTGTACAGCACTTCGCTTTATTTCTAGATAGTCACCAATTAACAGGCCACATAGCCATAGTCGGCTGACCTGCCAAACTTTTTGCGTAAAAAGATGGGTTGAATTTCTTCGACTAGCAAGAAGCTGATCGAATAGATTGACGATTGGTCTTTTTTTAATGTGTAACATCCTAGTTTATCAAAGAGCCTGTATTTGAATTAATATTTTAGTCAGTGATCTATTATCTCCGAGTAGCCTTTTTCCCCACCGTGAACCAACAGGCAACACATATTAGGCGAGTGTTTGGATCTGTTTTGGAGAAACAGCTGACTGAGCTGCGCGTTTTTCGCTGGAAAGTAGTAGCAAGAGGTTATATAATTACATGGTACATGGTATTTTTGAATTTTTAGTGACGGATTCTATTGCGTGGTTTGTCGCGTTCTACTTGAACGCATGCAGAAAAGAAAGGCGGTATCATTTTCTGAGGGCTTCAATTAAGAATAATTTGCTTGATTTTCTAACAGATCATGAAAAGAACCTGATTCAAACAGTCTTGCCTTTGCTGCATCGTCGAGTTTATGAAAACGCAATTGCAGACCATGTTTGCTCGATGTGCCTGCTTTATGTGCTGCCATTACTGCAACTCACGTTTGTTTCATCCCCAGCGTAATGTCCTCTAGATGAAGGAATGAAAGAAAATTTCTCCGTGCGAACAGCAGTGAGATTTCAATGACCCCTGCAATTTATGTGCATGAACCAAATGCTTTTGCGCGATTTTTAATGCTACCTTCTGTGCAGAAACGGCTTGAACAAGTAAATTTTGCAAATGAAAGCGTGTGATTTGCCGTGGACAAGGGCTCTTGGTCGCGGCCAAATATTGGAACTTGATCGCAGACAGCGGTAGAACTCATGCTATACATGCTTGAGTAACACATCTCGGGCTAGTTGGTTCATCACGAGGCAGAACAGCGCAAGCCACACAAGTACAAGAGAGGGAAGGCTAGCAAGCGCAGCGCTGACTAACTACTGAATATTGTTTTTTTTTTTTTGACGCTTCGGTAAATATAGTGCAGCATCAAGAAAACAAGAAGAATAACAAAGCCAAATCATTGGTACCAGAAATCAGACAAGAGAACCAAAGTGACCGATAATAACGCGGCTCTCTTATCTGTAAGGGGATGACACAACGCTTTTTACGGCTGAGGATGTTTTCCGCTTCAAAGATTTCTCATGTGGTTTTGTCACCGTACATGCGCAGCACGCTCACCTCAGGTGTGCATTTACAATCTTGGCAGTGAATGCCCAGTGTCTCGTCTCCCCTTTCTTGTCATTGTCTGCATAGGTCATCAGTTTTTCGCACTTGCTGCTAAAAGAACTAAGATTGCATCGCGAGTGGCTCGCGCGATACACTTTGTGGCGATAGGCGTCGTGAATACGGAGATTTATATGAACCCCGCCAAGAAAAGATTATCGACACAGTGCAGTATACGAAGAAATGCTTTTATAACAAACGTCACTATATTTATAATATTTTCTGACATCCATCACAGAAACTTCACCACAATCAACGAAAGTGAACGAAAATGTTTTTTAGCGTTGGCAAATCCAGCTTTGCGGTTGGAATGCCCCGTTTCAGCAGACAGGACGCAATTTTCGTTCGCGAAACTGCGAAGTGTGCATTCCGAAACTGTGCAGCTGGCTTGCAAAGAATTTCGCATAGCTTTCACCTTACTTTCGGTAGTGAAGCTACGATCAGCCATATGTACCAATTTCGCGTCGCTCGGATATATATATATATATATATATATATATATATATATATATATATATATATATATATATATATATATATATATATATATATATATATATATATATACTTTTGGACAGGGTACTGTCTCATATTTGCGACTTTCTTTCTTGTAGCGCGAACAAATTTCTTTACGAGACCGGTTGCCTGGTTGTCATGCAGTCAGAGAGGCGATGACAGGGTTGCTTTTTGCAGATGAAAGTTCCTCTCTATTCTTAGGGCATCTGATCTTGGATATGATAGGTGGCATGAGTGTGTTGAATTGTGTTGCTGAGCATTGCGAAACAATGACCTTTGAGGATGCTGAGATGGAGGAGGGACAGATGTGTGGAGTTAGAGCTGAGAGGACACAGGGGACACTTAAGCCCCGCATTTAAAGGCATGACGCGATAGCGTTAAATGCGCCCGCCTATGGTTTCCCTTGTGGTTTCTCGTTCATGTACATGTAATCTTTGCTGACCTAATATAATCCATTACTGTGTTCCTCTAATATATCACAAATTCTTATTAGTAATAAGCTACCATGTCATCCGCTACCGGCCGTAGGCGATCACCTGACACATAAAGCCTTGCTTTAACCGCACCGTGCCTGTCTCTCCCATAGGAAGGTTGTTCCATCTTCCGAACCGAAATGATCAGCCCGAATTAGCAGCTCCTCCCAGTTGCCCCGCAAAACATCGAATAATCCCTGCTCAGCCATGGCAGCTGCTAGCTTAGCTACCACCTGTCGGCGCCATGCCTGTAATTTTGCGCTCACAACGCGGACGCCGGGATTTTCTAGGTAACGAGGCCTTAAGCGTTGTCACGCTACCATTGAAAGACAAAGCTAAAGAGGAGGCCGTTATATCATTTGGTGGCGTACAATAAGGAGGAATGAATAGTTAAAAAAGTGACGAAATTTTAAGTTGGTGTAAGTGCCAAAAAGACAACCTATAAGGAAGGATATGTGCTTAGGAACATCTAAGCGTGAAGAGCTCATGTGGGCATGGTTTAATGGTAGGGTGAAGGCAAGAGGGTTCATCAGTGTGAGCAACTGCTTATAAAAATGGAACAAATCTGGAAAGAAGCATTCATTTCAATGCTGGATTCAAATGGCTCAGTTCATCGAAAGAGGTCATCGTGTCATCACTTCATTGGAGCGAACATTCATTTAACCTGAAATTTCTTCAAGGCTATCGAAGCTTGCTCACAAGTGTTCAATGTTTTTTTTTCTTTTTTTTTTTCTTTTTTTTTTTTTTTCATTTTGCGTTTAGCACGACTGCAGAATCGGGTGCAAAAGCGGAAAGACCAAGACAGTTAACAAAACTGCACCTCCACGTTTTCCGACGGTGCAGCAACTGTTTTCGATATGCATAGGATGCTCCCTTTGACATGCAATTTAATCATGCGTGCCTTTTTAATACAGAAAAACCGTAACCGTAGCGGATCTCGTTGTCAATCCAATCGTGTCGCACGACTGTACATTTGTGTACGTGTCGAAATCATGTTACCTGCTTATAATTGCTTTCGTACGCAGCCCTTTCTCTTAAACTCTTCCGGCTTTCATCTACTACAGTTCCTGTCTCAGGTCGGGGTAACGGCGGGAATTTAAAAACCACCAGTCGTGGTTATCTTTTTTCTCCGCCTTTTAGCTTCCCACCTCTTCCCCACCACCTAGCATATTTTTTCAACCGTGCAACCTTCAAATCAATCATTATTTTTTTCTTTTGTAGCTGACCTTCTGCATTTGCATCAACATCCGGGAACTTATTTGTCTACCGGTTACCGCTGTTAAAGCATCAACGATGGACGACTGACGCATGCAGACGCGCCATCGAGGCTGGTTTCGGTTTCGGGGCCGGCGCCACTGTGTGAGAGAAACGGAAACGTTGGCGAGGGCCCCGTTCCAGGTTTCTGCACCCGATGGCGCTCGCGTTCCGTGAATTGCTCGGCTGGATGGATTTGGGGTGCGTGTAGTCGTAGCCGCATAGAGAGAGAGCGGAAGGTAGAGCGAGAGAAGAATTGCATTGTTTCGAATATGAGCTGCGGCTGTAGTGCTCGTGTTATGGATACTTATAATGCTGTTAGCAAGGAAAAGCGTGGTATCTTTTCTTAAGCGTGATACATTCTGCTCAGCATTGTACCCGGATCATGGAAGCTGGCACGCTTCGAAATGGTTCTGTGCTCTGTAACAGGCACTAACTGCACAAGCAAGCTGGTGAATTGCCCATGAAGGGATGCCAACATATTCGTAATAAGGATTATATATGTATTTTTTTTTTTTGGTCGCAGCAGAAAGGTTGCAGCCTGAGTTGCCCCATCCTGCGGTTGGTGCGTTAGATATGTCATAAATAATTTAAAGCATTTTATATGGCCAACAGGCTGAATAGTTTTCATGTCGGCTGTGGCTAAAGGTACTCACATACGTGACAAATATGGTACATTTTCCTCCGGATACGTCGGACGGATTCAGTTTTTTTTTTTTTTTTTTTTAATGTGTGGTGCCTTATTCCGACCACAATTCTTTTTTTTTTTTTTTCGTAGTTATGGCATTATGGGTTCGGCTGTCTGTTTCCTTCCAGTATATCGAGTGTATTTTTTTAAAACGTCCATTTTTTTTTTAAAGGCAAGTGACTCTAGATTAGTTTATCCTTGGAGCTATATTTAGGGCTACGGCGGACACCAGGCAAAAGGCAGAGCGCTTCAGTTCTCGAATCAACTAAACACGTTAATTAAAATTTTATTTTTATTTTAGGGGTATGTTGTATTTGCATAATTGGAGCTCGTCGTCCAAATAGTATAGTCGCGGAAAAAATATTTTCTCAAAAGAAAATTGTAGCGGGCGTCACAAAGCCCACAAATGTCACCCTGATAGTCTGCTTCACACTGTCACATTGGACATCACCGGGATCAGACCATTCAGCTTCCATGGGGAGTTGCCATGGCGCGTTCCACTGACGGAATGAGTAGCGTCGGTGCAACCTTCCTCCTCTCCATTTCGGGGGGTATACTATAGCACCACGTTCTTCTTCTTCTTCTTCTTCTTCTTCATCACGATCTTCTTCTTCTCCTCCTCCTCCTCCTCCTCCTCCTCCTCCTCCTCCTCCTCCTCCTCCTCCTCCTCCTCCTCCTCCTCCTCCTCCTCCTCCTCCTCCTCTTCCTACTACTGCTACTACTACTACTACTACTACTACTACTACTACTACTACTACTACTACTACTACTACTATTACTACTACTACTGCTACTCATAATTAAAATAGTTTAAGGCGCAAAAAACAGACAAACACAAAGGTAAGTGACGGGACGAACCAGATGAACCTCTTCACTTACCTTTGTGTTTGTCTGTTTTTTGCGCCTTAAACTATTTTAATTATGAACCAAAACCAACTAGCCCAGCAGCAAGTACTTTTACTACTGCTACTACTGCTACTACTGCTACTACTACTATTACTACTACTACTACTAACACAACCTTCACATCCTCCTACTATTACTATTACCACTACCATCACCAACACACCCCGCCGGGGTGGCGCAGTGGTTACGATGCCCGACTACTGTTCCCAAGGACGCGGGATCGAATCCCGGCCTCGGCGGCAGCTTTTCGGTGGAGGCGAAAAGCAAGGCGTCCGTGTGCTGTGCGATGTCAGCGCACGTTAAAGAACCCCAGGTGGTCGAAATTCCCGGAGTCCTCCACTACGGCGTCTCTCATAGACTGAGTTGCTTTGGGACGTTAAACCCCACAAACCGACCATCACCAACACACCCCTTAACCGGGCTTTAACAGCTACCGCTGTTTCTGAACTAAAAGCGCATTGCAAAAATCAGCTTATGCATGGTTACACATTTGCTTACAGAACAATGAAAAAACTTCCTGTTGTTATGATATCGTGACACAGATTATTAATTTTCATACCACAACACTAAAAGGTTAATTAATTTGACTAGCTCAGATTTATTACAAACATCATAAATATTAGGAATCGCTGTTCAAAGTCATGAAAGATGAACCTCTTCTGGTTTGAAGAATAAAATGTTTTGTGGCTACTTTTGAGGTTCATTTCGTCTCAGATTTTAGCACAAGGGGCAAAACGCTATCGTACAGAGTTTCCTCTCGAATGAGTACACCACTTTCCAGAACACATTACTCCCATTTTCTATATCATGCTTTAGCCACGGCCTAAAATTTAACCACACCTAAATTAGTCCTTACTCTTCTGATGATATTTTCGCCTCAAACCTTTCAGATTCTTTTCACAACTGACTGGGAATTTTTCGGTTACGTGAAAGATTTTTCCGGCTTTATTATTATTATTTTTTTTTTGAACTTCAGATCTAGCAACCCATGTAAGAACCGCGGTAAATGTTTACAGAAGCACTGCAGAGATATATGTGTACTGCAATCACTGATCCAGCCAAAGGTGAACTTTTAAGCAAGGCACATATAAGGGTGAGAGGCTTGTCGATGGCTGCAAGTACCTTTTAATCAACTGTACATGCAAACCCTACTGCTCTTCAAATGCAGTGCTAAGCCACATAGTGTCGCTGTTTGTTCCTTAACAACGCGAACTCATCGATTTTTTTAACCAGTATCACTTACTGCACGTGAACGTGTGTGTGAAAGAAATAAACAAAACAACAAATTGTATTCGAATACTTCTCTATTTCGCTAGCTTAATCGTTATTTGTCCAACATCAGTGTTTATTTTTGACGCAGCATCAGTTCGCGAGCTTGGATTCTTTTTTGATACTTTTTTTTTTATCTAGAAAGACAGTAGTACGATTGGATCCAAACAAAAAGTCGCAACGTAAACTTTGAGACTCGAGCTTAACACTTTCTCGTCCATTGACTGCCCGCGAAGTAATGGCCATACGGTGAAGAGGTCTATCATATGCGCCTGTCCCGCCTGCAAGCTACTGTATATGTAGTTATGCAGTGTACTATAATGTGAACTAGTGAATAGTTACAAAATGCAGGGGTTCGTTTTTGCAGATTCTATTAGTCTTTTAAAATTACTACTTCCATGCTCTTAACAAGAAATATTAGGATTGTTATATCCGAAGTTTTCAAATACGAAGCCAATGTCGCGAGATAAGTAGAGTTTTTCACACTTGCTTCTTAAGCTTTCTTAAACATTCGTACCCTGCTTCAAAGTGGAAGGCAAAGCTATGCGAATGTGCATGTACGATGTATTTCGGCTAAGTCTTGCTCCCTTTTCCTGCAATGCCTACAGCTCCAGTATGGAAGGAGATAGCGTGCTTTGCACACAAGTTCTCCGCACTGAAAAAAAAAAAAAATAATAATTCAAGAACATTACCTATATATAGGTAAACTGTTTTGAAGAAAGAGAAGTGCACTTCTCACTCGTTTTCTTTAGTAGTCACTGGTGATTAGAGATAGAGAGAGAGAGAAGAACAGAAAGGCAGACCGGTTAACTAGGCGATTCTCAGTAAACGACCCTACACATGGGCAGGGGCACAGAGGTGGGGTGATTACAAAGTGTTTCCTATTATACTGGAGGTGACTGTACATTGACTAGTCAGCCAACGTAGATAATTTAACAGTTGGTGATGTTCTGTAGCGCTGAGTGCTTGATAATGCAATGCTCACAAAATTGGTTTTGTGTAAGCAGAACAGTCTCCTTATTTGAGATGTCTGAAAATGTATTTTCTTTACCTCCACCGTAGGTGTGCTTTCTTATGTGTCCTCGGAAATAACTACATTATGTAGATATTTTTTTTCTATTTTAGTGCGCAGTTCTTTCTTATTGGCCGGAAATTTTAATAGCAAGTTCGCTATCCCTGCTATATGGAATGCGGTTCAAGTAGAAGACCTCTCCTGCACCACTGATGTATCGCGCGGCCTATGCAAGCCAGGTCATTGTAGTTTCCACTTCAGGGAATGTCGCTTACTCGCCTTCATCGTAGCAACCATTTCCTTCATCGTTGTGCTTTCCCGGTAGCACCAGCCTTCGACGCAAACGCTTAATTAGTAAGCCACAGCTGGCGTTGCGCAACGAAAGCACACTAAACGCTGGTAGTGTATACGTACAGCGACGTTCTGATCCCCGAAAAGATTACCAGGAAAACGATCGCGGAGTCTCATTGCAACATTAGCGAGCTGTAAGACGAGATAAAAAAAAATGAAACAAACCTGCTGCTTTCGAGATCAAAAGACCCCGGCGACGCCTGCCTACCCGTTCCCGACCGCTGTGTACGTAATACTCAAGCACTTGGCACACATCCCCTAAACTCTGCAGGAGGGAAAGCTGTCTGGGAAAAGGGAAGAGGAGGAGAGCATTAAGAGAGAAACGGGAGCACTTATCACTGTTCTTTACCATAAGTGTCGGCCCTATTGCAAGCCGAAAACAAACAAAAAGCGCATAAGGAAAATAATAAGGATAATGGGGAAAGCGGAGAACGAAGGTAGGGAATGAAGGAGGACCCAAGCCCACTGTCGCGAGCAGCTGTGCCGCCACCGCCACGTCGCGCACTTTCTGTCGTGTACGGACACATAGAAGCGGCAAGAACACTGAGTCGGCTACCGTCGGGACACAAAGAGCGCCGAATGCAGGCCGCCACCCATTACGTTTGCGTGTTTTTCTTCGCGTCTCTTCCCACTCTCTCTGCCGCGTCGCAGCGTGGATAGTTTACTTTTGCCGCGCCTGGACCCATCAACAAGTGCTCTCCTGCTCGCTCCCGTTTCCCACCATATAGATTGGGTCGCTTTTTCCCCTTTTCATGTGCTGTCGCGAGATTTTTCTTCTGCCTCTTCTTGCCTCTTGTTAGCGTACTAATACCGCGTGCGCATTGCTACTCTGAAAGCCGCGTTACTTGTGCCCCCTAGTCTTGCTGATGCCGACTCGGCTCCCTTTCTCTGCCGGCCGGAACCCAAGCCCTTGGCTCGTAATCCGCTGTCCGAGTGGGCGACTGTGTCGGGGCCCTTGTTTTAATTCCGGCAGGATTAGGCCGCGCGGCCACTTAGCGAGAGATGGCCACGCGGGCAACGCGACTCCGAGGATCGCCTTGGGACCGAGAAGGCCAGCTGCACAAAATGAAACCGGCGTCTTCGCCCTCTCCAGCTTCCCCGCTTTCTTATGTACGCGGAGCCTCCAGAGATCGCCATGTAAGGATCGGTTCGTCGTTAGTACAGCGCTATGTTACAGTGTTTTGTGCGGTACATTGCGTTTTAGGCTGTACAGAACATTGTGCGAAACAGTGTGCGGAACATCATACAGAACGTTGCGCAGAATATGAGAAGCACCCCGATCAAGCCCACGTATGAAGGGCTCATGCATTGCTCATGCATGCTTTCAGGGACAGAAACAATGCACTGAAAAAGAATCTGGGCTACAAGATTCGCTTTTGTAGTCCGCCCGTCTCATTTTTGGGTCGTGGGAACATGAATGCGGACCAACTCATCGATTTGTTGTTGTTTTCTTCCTTCTACCGAAGCACCCCTGCCTTGTGTGCTCGTCAACGAAATGCAAATACAAGCCTGACATCTCATACTTCTCACGGTTTTAGCCATAAGCTCATTTCTGAAAGAAGTGCGTGCACTTTCAAGCCTCGCGAACTCATTGTTCATCTAGCAGCTCCCAAAGATTCTGCGCTTCTGTCATTTCCAAACCTTAAAAACGGAGTTGCCTGAGTTTTGGTAGAGCTGGAAGAATGCGGCTAAATATTTGGATCGTCATTCAGAGCGAGTTGCAGGTTACATATGTAGTACTTTTTCGCTTCGTGGCTTATTCTGCCGTGTTCAAAAAGAAGGCTGCAATACTGCAGTCAGTGTAAATAAACCCGTTAACTGAAGCAAATGGCACACACACTCCGTTTCTAGTGACATTTTATTCCTTTCTTGCTCTTAAGGAAGCTTCTGACGATCTAAAGGAGAAACGTATCTCATTAAAAGCTATGCGCAATAGCAGCGACGCGTGTGGTTTTGTGGGGAACTTAAACTTTTACCTGATGCGAGCCCTACCATTTACAAACGAACGCCGTTGCCTCACTGAATGGACATCCATTCTGACTCCATACGTGTCCAGGAGACCAGAAGCGTGCTTCAATGGGCTGCGGCACCCGAGAACAAATGCAGGCGGGACGCATGCGAGTGGTCTCTGTTGACGTTACCGCTCATACTTGCTACAAGCGCATAATCGAGGCCCGCCCCGAGGGCACGATGCTATGCACTCGCCCTCCCGGAGGGGAATCCAGGCGTTCCGTTTGCCTGCGGCGGCCCGATGTCCTGACATTGACGCAATGCATGAGCAAACCCACACGGATCTATGCCAGCGGTCATGGCGGAACGCATGTATAATTTCATATTTACGCGACCCTCCCAGGGGGGCCAAAGTTTCTCCTCCGGCGACACAGTTCATTTGTCTGTGCTCTTCCCCGCGTATGAAGCTTCAGGGCCCCGTCCTTGCGGTGAAGAAAAAAAAAAAAGGGAGAATGTTCTGTCGGTCGCTTGGGGCGACAAAGACATGGGCGCCGCAAGCGTTTGTCCAACTTCGAGAGATGCAAATTTTGTGGTTGCGTTGTGAATGCAAATTCGTGCGAGTTGTAGCTTCTCATTGAAGATGCCATTGTGTTTGCCCCTCCGGACGTGTTTTGTGGCCTATTGCAAGCCTTGTCTGTATAGGTCTGCAGCGTCTGATTAGTGCTCCAGACCTCTCTTCACGCAGGTGATGCGTGCCAGATTCGAGTGCGCGTTGCGTGGCTTGGGGAGGATTTCGATTCCGAGGGACCGCCTCTGGCCAGTGCGAATTTGTAGAGCGAAACACGAAAGAAAGGAGGCTGCTTTCCCCGGGACCCTGAATGCACCCACCGTGTCGTTCGGCGGAATAGCCGAAATTCAGTATGACGCGAAGTAGTTTGACGCGCCGCTGCCAAAGCGATAATGAAGACACACAACGGCGACATATCTTTATGCGGTTGCATTCTATCGCAGGCGCACAGTCGCCCAATGAATCAGCCACCTGTAGATGCGTATCTATGACGAAATCATGGCTCCTCTATATTTGTGTTTCTTTGCACTCCGTGTACGATATATATCTGATGGGCCATATTTTTATGATGGTGAATTTCAGTAATTTGCTTTCTTTTATATACAAAGTTCCTTTCGGCGTCGTTCCACCCGCTACTTTAGCTATGATGTGCAAGTTTCCTCGGTAGTTTGAACGCGTCTCTATATTCTCTACGCTTTCCTTGCAGATCACGCCATGAAATTAAACGCTAAAAGTATATTTGGTAATCAAAAAGGGGCATCGCTTTTCAGGATGCACTTTTCTTTCTCTTATGCTAGATGAATTATCTATATCAATGACTACGTTCATTAAAACGTCGTAATCGCACCTGTATTTGCTTTTCTAAGTTAGCATAGCCTCATCATATCGTTGCGAAAATGAACAAGGCTGTCATGGTATTGTGACGAAGTTGTTCTCATGTTTCGTGACGGCACGACGGCTCCGCCGCATAGAAGACGGGGACCAGGCGATTCCGATTGATGGCATAAGTTAACTTAATTTATTAAATATGAGCAAAACATTAATTAAAGCGAATCAAGCGGTACCAATTAAACAACAAACTCAGATTAACAACAAATCAGTCAGGCATCCGCGACATCTTCTGAGCAGGGGTCCCGAGCAGCAGCTCGGATGGTCGCCGTCCTCCTTCACTTGCCGCCAAAACCCCTCTGCCCAACGTTTTTCAGGATTCTCGAGGCAGTGTTTGTTACCAGGCGGAAATGCGCTTATCGGGCCAATGAGAAGACTTTCTTTAAAACTGAGGAGCCAATAGGACGCCGGTGCCCACGAGGTTGTTTCCTCGCGAGCACCGCGTGAATTTCAAGAAGCGGCGCATCTCCGCCTGGCACACAAATACACAAAAGGTCAACCAAAACCACATGGGTAGCAAGGACACAGACGGTACAGTACACAAGGCTCCGTCCGCGCTCTCAGACTGTTATCGGTCGCAGATATCGCCCAGCCAAGCCAGGCTGCTGTCACTAGGCAACCGACCCGTTCCTCATGAGTTACTGAAATGTCCTTTGGAAGCGGAAGCTTCACTGCGCCAGCCAGCTCGAGCCTCCAGCGTCAGTGTCTGTGGGTGCCTGAAAGAGCGCCAACTTGGGCCTCTCCTTTCATGTGGGAGGGTGACATTAGAACCATGACATTTGAATTCACGCCTATGCTACGGGCATGAGCTGCCAACTCAGCTCGTTCCTTTCACATAGGATATCAGAACCAGCCTGCCAGAACCCTTTGCATTCACGTTTCCCCAGGACACGCAGGCACTTTCACACGGCTTGGTTAAAGCCGGACTTTATATGTGGGCTGGTAGCTTACACTCCCGCGTCGTACCCTTAAAGACTGAGCTTAAGTGTCCCCAATAATGTAGCGCCCTACACTGATAGGGCGAGATAGGGGAATACATGTGTAGCAGGCAAGAAGATTCCGATTCCATCCAGGTCTAACCAGAGCTAAACCACAGCTAATGTGTTTGTGTGACACCCAATGCACGTTCCTGCATACTCGGCTTGTGCAAATCCCAACGCAGTTGAAGTTCGCGCTTGGTGCACAGCAAGGTGAATTTCGACCCGATAGGTTCGAACGGGTCCTGGTTGTCGTCAGCGAGAAAAAGAGAGTGTGCGCGCGCCCTTCGCTTTTTAGTTCGATTTGTTCCTTTCCTCCCCCCCTACACACACACACACACACACACACACACACACACACACACACACACACACACACACACACACACACACACACACACACACACACACACACACACACACACACACACACACACACACACACACACACACACACACACACACACACACACACACACACACACACACACACACACACACACACACACACACACACACACACACACACACACACACACACACACACACACACACACACACACACACACACACACACACACACACACACACACACACACACACACACACACACACACACACACACACACACACACACACACACACACACACACACACACACACACACACACACACACACACACACACACACACACACACACACACACACACACACACACACACACACACACACACACACACACACACACACACACACACACACACACACACACACACACACACACACACACACACACACACACACACACACACACACACACACACACACACACACACACACACACACACACACACACACACACACACACACACACACACACACACACACACACACACACACACACACACACACACACACACACACACACACACACACACACACACACACACACACACACACACACACACACACACACACACACACACACACACACACACACACAAACACACACACACACACACACACGCACGCACGCACGCACGCGCGTGTGTGTGTGTGTGTGTGTGTGTGTGTGTGTGTGTGTAGGGGGGGGAGGGGAGGAAAGGAACAAATCGAACTAAAAAGCGAAGGAAGCGCTCCGAGCACGGAAAGGAATGAGTTGAACCAGAGCCAGCGCAGCGCCGTCCTGTGCGTGCGTATGTACACCCGCACGGCAGACAACGGACGTGACTTTGTGTCCAGTCTCTCCACAGCACACGCGAACAGCGCTCGTCGGCCAGCTCCAGAGAAAGAGTGGAGATCGGTCTCGAGAGCGAAGCAACGTTTGGATAGAGAAGTACAGTACACGAGCAATATATACGTTCGTCCAGAGATATATACAGACGGAGGGACCGAGAAGACCTCGACTGCGCTGGGCTGCGCATGAAACGAAGAAAAAAAAAAAGCGATAAAAAAGAGGGCTGTGGCATGACGGCGGTAGCAGCGGCAGCGGCCAAAACTGCTATCATACAACTGGCTTCCGAACACTGTAATACAATAATAACGCCTCGATTCGGTCGTCGAGCTGCAGCGCTAAAGGAAATGGTAGAAAGCAGCGGAAGGAGACGAGGATTCCGGGACTGTTTGCTTTATTTTCGTTGGGCCCGCATTTGTTACCTTCGGAACTTGTGTCGGCCGCCGCTTGGTGCGCGCTGCTCCGTCGCTTGTAACGTCGAAGCCATTGCTGCTGGGCGCTCACACGGCGGGACTTCTGTGCTTGGCCGCCCTTTTCGTATAGCCCGCCTTTGGCACAGTCCCGTTATGTACTGGCGCGTCGTTGTTCCATCTACTCGCTTTCTCCACCGGGCTTCCTTGGTTCCCTCGCTACCCTGTTTTCCCCCTGGAGCTTCCCTGTTTTCCCTTGTTTTCTCACGGCCCGGGCCGAAATGCAGCTCATATCTATCTGCGCCGCCGGACCGTCCTTCTCCGCTCTTCCGGAAGGAAGGAGCCCATTTATGATGGGCCCCCGGTTTTATTACGTATAATAGGGCTTATTCCGTTTGTGTGCAGGGAAGGAAGGGACGAGCCTTTGGATGAAAGGCGAATTGTGTGCAAGAGCGGGAGAGATTCTTTTATGGTCGGGCGGAGCCATCGATTGCTCCAAGATCTGCCCATAACGGGGGGATGGATGGACCGTATAGATCGACTGTACGGTTTTTGTTGGTCCTTGTTTTCGGGCTAGTTTCGTTCCGCAGTTATTTTTCTGCCTGCGAAAACTTGGCGGTGTGGGCGTTTGCCTTCTCGCACGCTCATCACGGTTCACTCACTTCGTCGATTATTGATTCGGACTGATTTGCGTGATGTCCTCTTGCTTGCTCAAATGTTTTCTGTTTATTTTTGTAGTTTATTTAGTTCTAAGCATTCATTCCAATACCGCCGTTTCTTGAAGTATTGCCAATTTCTCTGTTCATGGAGATAAAGTGAACTTCATACCTTACTTACTAGCCCGAAATATGTCTGAGCTACGAAAAATGAGCATTTTTGTGATAAATACAATACAGATGTGAGCTCTAATTTCAACGAAGAAATGCTTAAGAATTCAGGGCACTGGAGCTTTTAAAAAAATGAAGAAACGGAGAAAACGTTCGGGAAGATTGTATTTTCTCGTAAGCGACATTTATTATTTGCTGCCCGTCTCATTCGAAATTGGATTCTTAATAATTAGATTATTTTAGTCGACTATTTAAGGCACCTGAACGTACAGTATGAGAGTGGTTACAATCACTGTGCAATCGACTGCCACTAATTAGGACAATTAACATTAGTATTATGCAATAAAACCTCTTTGATACGAACATTTACCTTGAGAAATTATAGCGATCGATACCTGATAAATTCAATGGTATTTGAGGCGTCACTCAGCAATTATTAAACCAGCAGTTAGAGTTGTCAGGCTTAGTATTTACTCGTATTCAGTCAGACAGAGTACTTATTCAGGTTGCTTTGTAAGAGGCATGTCTGCATCACTACATTATATCGCAGGTTGAAGCGACCGACAGTAAAAACTTTTATAAGGTAGCATTCAATATCGTTTCCGGACAAGGCAGCAATTGCTTGATAGAAATAAATGTATCAAATACACTTTTCCCCAGTTAATGCGC
The DNA here is from genome assembly GCF_055883805.1 of Amblyomma maculatum. Taxonomy (NCBI): domain Eukaryota; kingdom Metazoa; phylum Arthropoda; class Arachnida; order Ixodida; family Ixodidae; genus Amblyomma; species Amblyomma maculatum. Next base: position 6,932,395 of record NC_139347.1, read on the forward strand.
GTGGCACTGAGCCGAGTTAGCTGACAAGCAAGATTTAGTATCCCATTTCTTCCATTCTCCACAGCAGACGCAGCCGACAGTGTAAGTGCAGGCGTATCAAATTACATCAGATTTGTTGCGGTGCTGTTTTACATATGGTGCAACACTCATTGTTCCACATATGTTCAGTCCTGACACAGGGCCGACAGGCAACCATAAATCTAGAGAAGCCTTTATTTATTTCTGATCGTTAGCTCAATTGCGTTAATTTGCGAGTTTCCGTTATTCCTGGATCGACCTTTGACCTCGCATTTGCTGAACACGGGATCTCGGCTACAGCGAAGGCGCACGCAAACAAGCGTTGAAGAGCAGGCTAGTTGGTTGCTCATTTGTTTGTTCATGTGTCTCGTTCTTCGCTCTGTTTATATTCCAAGTGCAAACATGCCGCGAGACCACGGGACCGCGGATATAACCAACATATGGCGGGCATGCATATGGAAGATGCATGCCCGCCACGTGATCTCGAATATATCGAACGCGTAACTTATAACGAAGTTGCATGCATACCACTTGACATCGGATATAATTAACTTGTAACCTGGGTTATAACGAAGAGAGAGATAGATTTATATTTTAGTGATAGCAAGAGATATCTGTCTGGTGGTAAGCCTGGCATGCTACGTTTTCATGAGGATGAAAAAAGAGGTGAAGAGAGAAAAAAAATGAAATGGATGAAATAGAAATTGGTCTCACACACCGTCACACGCACACACACACATGAGTTTCAAAGGGTACATATCAAACCCGTGTCCTCAAAGGAAGTTAATAAGACTCGCGCAGCCGAAGACCGCATTCAAGGAGCAGTGTTCTGAGTCTAAAGTGCAACGTAAAATACTTCTCTATGCGATAAACCTTTGGCATACCATGTGTTCGAAGCTTTCACACACATCGCATGTAGAACACGAAAGGCTGCTGGATATGCCGAGTTTGTGCAGAAGGTATTTTGTGTACGACACATTCAAGCAAATTCACTGCAGACAATTACGATGGCATCTGTTCAAACTGCGTGCCTTTCGAAAGTCACAAGCGGTGTCTATTCGTAGTGAAGGTCGGTATTGATGTTCCGGATCCCACAGCAGAGAGCCCTGTGACCGCCAGGACTCAGCAGCCACTAGTCTGGCTGCATCACAAGCGGTGTCGATATTGATGTTCCGGACCGCCAGGACTCAGCAGCCAGAAGTCTGGCTGCATCTCTTTGTGAGAATGGAATTGGAATCCGCACTAATGAGTAGTCAGGGGCTGTTTTTGCAGCGGCGTCGGCGCAGTCATTGCCCGCGATGCCGCATCGGGCAGGTAAACACTGCATCACAACGCGGTGACGCAGCTCGCAGGTCTTAGTGCATTTAAGTCGACGACGGTCATCACGAACTTGCATGCATCTTTCGTCATAACCGGAGACAACTGACGCTCGATGTTCAGCAGTGTCGAAGCGCTCGTTTTCTGTTTCCAGGTGGCAGTATACCGAACGTTTTCAAGCGAATTCGAATGTGCTATGTAATTGAAAATGAATATGCAGCATTACTTTTGAGGTGTGTTGCAGACGCATGGCATCCTATTGATCTCGTGACTTCGATGCAACGACTGCAGCATACTTCGTGGAAAGCGCAGAACCTGACACAACCAGGTCTTCATGAAAGCGGCTCAGCATGAAAACAAGAAAGAAAAAAATATGCAATTTTTCGCGCAAACGAAAGCCACGAACGTGGTGTTTCCTTGGGCCATCGATATTAATAGTGCGGGGCTATATACCCGTTTTCCGTAACTCAACTCCGCATGTCCCCACGTTCAGACTGTATTAGATATTCAAAAATACTGTTAAGGCCGGCTTTAAATATAGGGATACATAGACAGTTCTGAATATTATCGAGACTACGAAGGCAGAAACGGATATGCTCCAACTACACTGCATACAGTTTGAATTGCCTGTAGCATTCTGAACCCGCGTCCAAACACGCCGTATAGGCAGAAACGTGCATAGATTCATGTACACCGTCTTGCTTGGAAATGCACGCTTATCCTCGAATCATATCGATAGCCTTTTGAAGCAGGGCTCCGACCACGAACTATTTCTTCTCTGGCAGTCCTATTCCAGGGACACGTCGCGCACTCCTCTTTCCGTGCGCACCCATGGAACCACGAGATTGCTCGGAACCGGTGAAGAAGAAGATGGAAAATCGGGCCCCAGATTGGCCGAGCACGTCGCTCCCGCATCCAGATGGCATCTTGCCCGCTGCGCCAGCGAACAACGTTTCCCGGCAGATTTCTGCCGCCGTGAGGCCCACCAATGGGCGCTGTTTACGTGTGGGTTGGCGGCTTGTTTGTAGAACACGTCCCGATTGAAAGCATAATGTACGCCGAGGCTGGCTATGTTTCGGCCCTCACATATTTCCCCAAAACTTGCGCCCTCGCATGAATGGCTGCCAGTACGTGTTCTGGGCCGTATGTGGACGATGGTTTGTGCGCACTATTAGAAAAGCAACACGGGGCGGATACACAAGTGCTCTGTCAGAATGACCCGATATGCCTGCCACGATGATACTGTATCAGATGCACTTTTCTTTAGGCTTTATTCATTTATTTTATTTTATTTATTTATTTTTTTTTTTTTGCGGCGGCGGCACTAAGAGGAAACGAAAAATGCGAGGGTGTTCTGCTGGGTTCAGAACACTACAATTTATTTCAAATTTCTATAGACGGTTCAAGAATGAAAAATCTGTTTGCGAACTTCGTTCAAGCAAAAAAGAAAATTTAAAACATATTTTCCTCTTTCCTTCGAAGAGGAAGAAGTTGCTAAATGCAGAGAAGATGGAGAAATAAAAATCTGAATAAAGCAGAGAAATGAGCTGTTGTAGTAAGTTACTCAGCAGAATTATGTTATGCACTGCGTGAATTTGGATAACTTGCTTGAATCTTTTACTTTCTCCACATTCCTATAGCATAACAGATGAAATAGAGCATATTAGCAGCTGCGCCTAGGCAGCATCAATTATTGATGGTTTTCAACTCACGTCTTCGCAAGGTATAATAAAAGGTATAATAAAAGGGTAGAGTTCGTGCCCAAAAATACACGCTATCCGGGTCATAAGACAAATTATGCATGTTTCATGATGACAGGTGTTTATACCTATCGTCTCAACAAACAACAGTGCACAGCATTCCATATTTTCAGTGCGTTCAAAAGTTTCTCTTTGGATGGGATTCCAAAGTTTGTTCCCCTAGTTTAGAGTGCTCGACTTCTTTAAGTCCGCTAAATCCCAGCAGCGCCGCTCGAGGCCTATTAGCGCTGTAGCTCAGCCTCAAAGGACGTAAGGCAAAGCATGCTAACGCTCATTTTCAACGGTTGTCGGGCGCTACCTGAAGGAAAGCGCGAAAAGAGGAATAAGACGATTTGCCTTTGCGCCGCGAGTGTATACTCCGAATAGTGCTGGTAAATGGGCCGTCTCAATTTAATAACGTCTCCTCCCAGCTATTCGTTGTGTTTAATCCTCCTATACTGTTTAGGCAGGCTTCAGCAGCGGAAGTAAATTTTCCTCGCGCCGAGTTGGTTGCAAAGCAAGAAGCGCCTTGATGCTTACCACACGCCAGCCTCTGGTGCAAATATCCCCTCTTTTGCGTGAATCTGGGAAGTCGTCGCACTATACGGCGTGGCTTTCCAGGCGCGGCATGCTGAGGCGAATTACCGAGATTTTCTTCCTTTCCTTGTCCTCGTCTCGTCGTTTTAGCCAGTGCAGAACTCAGAAGACTTGGCCTCGGGTTTTAAACACGATAATGCGAGTTGTTTCTTTTCGGCGCGGCCAGTTCGCGCTCTCTGAAAGAGCAGGCAGAAAAGCCCGCGACGCATACTTGCATGACGATGATGGTACCGTCAGGGGTAGGAATGTGCTCCACTGCCTGTCTGCATTGATTCGGTTATTAATACCGTACCTGCGACCCAAAAAGCTAAGTATGTTGGCGATGCGTTGGATGGCCGCTCATATTTAGATTTTCTGCCGCTACCACTTAATTATGATGGGGCTGAGGGATAATGAGGAGAAGGCAACGTAATGTTCCGGTGTTGCGCACGATCGCAGGAGCGAAAGAGGGAAATGAGAGAAGTCGATGCTGCGCTCACAGTTTGTTGGGGTTCTCTAGCAGTAAATTTAAGACGATGCACATTCCTCATTTTTATAATGTGTATGCAGTGCGTAGGACGCGCGAGATTAATTGTATCACGTTTTAAAATATGATTGTTAAATGGGGACGTAACATACTGCTTCAGACAGCTACAAAGGACGTTTCTAGAATAAATACGCGCTTAATATTTCTTGCTCTGTAAGACGCTGTGCTGCAGAGTAGCATCTGGGGAAGACAGTCTCTCGCCAACGGCGGCGCCATCCAGTCTAGAGAACGCCACCTCGGAGAGACAAACATTCGGAGAGATGGGGTCCCAGCCGCTGAGGCTGCGTACCTGGGGCAATCCGGGAGCAAGTGGTCCTGATGTGGCAGCAATTTCTTGCGGTGTCTCACCTCAATCAAGGCGACTGGAATTACCAATTTTCATCTTGCGAGAAAGCAATAACAGAAGCAGATCACCAGGTGCTGGTTGTTAACCGCTCTCTTCCGGTCCTGCATCAGGTGAAAATACACAGTTCCCATAAAATCCCGTTTCCTTCATCATAGTCCAGTAAGTATGAACAGTGCAGCGTCTATCGTTAGAATTACATGACCAAGGGAGCCCACAGTCGTTTTCTCCCCTCACGCTATGGAACATTACACAGCTGTAGCGGTGACTACCTTCCGTCGTCGAAAAGGTGCTAGTGCTGAACTACATGACTTAACAGCATGGCTTTGGGCGCCGTTATAGTCGTTCTGCGAAAAAGATGATGGTGCAGTGCAGAGCAAGAAGGCACCTTTCTGCGGCGCATCGGTGCTCCTTTCCTGTCGATAGAAAAGCAATCATAATCGGTATGTGGGGAGATGTTCAGGATGCCGTCTCATCCTTATTCTCGCCCATTTTCTATGCGTTGCTTCCTTATTGCGCTCTCGCATTAGCATCAAAATTCTTTTTTTTTTTTCTCTGCGAGTCCGTCACCTTGCGCATCTATTTTGTTGAATCTTTTCATTTCAACCTCTAACCATGAGGAGAAAAATTTTCTTTAATTGCTTTATGTAATTTCAAGATAAAATGTTTTTCGAGATCACTGCAGAATCTGCACTGAAGAAATGCGTAAACCTGAGCGTTGCTGTATTCTCAGCGAGATGTGTCAGTGAGATTCCGAGAGTGACAGATAGTGCGCTTTTCCTGTCCTGTAAACCAATTATAGGCCGCCGAAAAACTTTGATAGGCGTTCAACGGAACGCTGGTTGTGTTCGACAAGGGGCGCGCGATGCTCCGTGTGCGGCAGCAATGCTCAGGCTTTCGCATTTCTGCAGTGCTCCCGGAATTTTTCAGGCTGCTGTTGGTTGATTACCTCTTTTTACACACTTTCTAGCAATTACCACTCATTTGTGCATGCAAATCACGCTCTTTCCTGTTCGTTCACGTTCAGACATTTTAAATTTCCCGCCACCGAAAGTCCAGTACCACGTGACCCCATTTGGCCGTCTACATTACACATCCCGGCAATTTCGACGTCTGGTTCCTACCTGGTTCTGATTATTTAACTAATTATTCCATATCAGCCATATTGTGACTTGCACACCTTTCCCTGACGTTCTATCCGATGGTACCATTTATAGACCAGATTTTTTTACTCACGCGCAGGCTGCTAGCGCGCTCTCTCGGCACCAGGTGACATCTGTCGGGCTTGCGCGGCCAGGGGACTGCGGGACCGCGGGCCGCGCGGGCGCCTCCCGTTTTCCTTCCTCCATGCTCCCGTTGAATACGTGTTCGTGAGCGATCGTTCATCAATTCTGTCGTTAACGCGCTCTACCACTTATGCATATAGCTGTGTGCTGTGCCTCGCTACTCACATTTGTCCCTGTTCTAGAGAGTACTAGAGATATTTGAAGCGCACTGTTCTCTCGTTGACGCAATATACGAAGGTAGACTATACCTACCATGCAGGTTGCGAACTGTATATCGCCGTTTATGCGCAGCGGTGGCGTTTTTTTAATGCGAAGTCATTACTTCGCTATGTTCCACAGATTTCTGTCCGCAGAAAGTGTCCGCAGAATTGTGTCCGCAGCAGTTGTGAGTAATTGATAAGTGGTAGAGGTTAATGAGTAGTGTCAATCGATAGAGGGCGAGGAAATGTTAATGCCGAAAAAATAATTAGGGCAATACGTTGATTAGGTAATTAATTACAGGCAAACAATGTAACAGTTGTCCGCAGCAGTTGTGAGCGATTGAGAAGTGGTAGAGGTAATGAGTGGTGTCAGTCGATAGAGGGTGACGTAATGCTGTGTCCAAAAATAAGTTGGTCAATAAGTTAATTAGAGGCAGAACACGCAAAATTGTGTCCGCAGCAGTTGCGAGTAATTGAGAAGTGGTAGAGGTTAATGACGAGTGTCAATCGATAGAGGGTTACGTGATGTCTTGACCGAAATAATAATTAGGCCAAAAAGGTAATTAGGTAATTAATTAGAGGCAAACAATTTAAAAGTGAAGGCGAAAATGGTCTCATTACCCAATGGCTTGGCGCCACATTGGAATGTATGAAATACTAAAATAGTTAATTAAATCAGTCAATTAGGGTGACGTCAAGGATGTGACGTCACGCAACCGGAAGTAGAGCCGAAAAAAGGCATAGGAAGAAATTGGCACTCAGTTTGAAAGTACCGAAGACTAAAATGGGTAAACAAGAAGTCAATTAATGTGACGTCAAGGATTTGACGTCACGCAAATGGAAGTAGAGCCAAAAGAGGGGATAGGAAGGAATTGGCGCGCAGTTTGAAAGTACCAAAAACTAAAATGGATAAACAAGAAGTGAATTGAGCAACTAGAAGCAACCAACAACATCATCCGTGCTTTCGCATTACTCCAATGCAGGTTCTGCAGCGCTCTTTAATTTCTTTTCTGGGACTGCCCTTCACATGTAATAAATGCACACGTTTAGCTTTTTACTTTTTTTATTCTGCGTATGAGAATGTAGAATTTGGATCGGAGTCCATGGTGGGGAAATATCTATCCGGATCAGAGAGCTTCGCGCTGAAGGTTGTATAGGTAAAGCATGTGTTTTCGGCCACCAGTGTTTCGTTTTATCTTTTATTTGCCGTTCCTCAACGGGAGTGTATGTCCGACTATAACAGACGCTTGGGCGAGTTGGTAATCCATGAGTGTAAATAATGCAAAAAAAAAAAAAGAAATAAAAGACGAGAGCCTACGCATCCCCCACTTTTTTGTTTTTTGCGCTGTCTGCACTCCGACTATAAGCAATTCAAATTGTTATTTCCTTATTTTAGATAGAAGTCGGCGTGCAAAACGGTTGAGCGTAATAGCTTTTTGTTGTATCTGCCTGAAATGCAACAAACATAATTCACTATATGCTATGACCTTGCATGACCGGCTAAACAGATCTATCACACACACCGAAAGCACCGAAATAGAATATGCTTGTATTCAACCTCGCATATAATACAAATGTGTTAATATTTGTGCAAAAAGCTAGAGAAACGGTGCTGTGCCCTCCAGCGGTGGCTCTGTGGATCTTTACTGCTGAGCCGGAAGACATGGGTTCGACCACGGAAGCTATGGCCGCTCTTCGACGAAGACAAAGCTGAAGGCGCGAGTGTGCAATGCCAGCGCCCCAGGTATTCGTTAAGTTTCCGGAGCACTTCACTACGGCGTACCTCATAGCCACTTTTGGACGCTAAATTCCATATGCTACATGAAAAATGAGTTGTCATACTCCAGCTAGCATTTCTTTGCTGCTGTTCCTTTAACCGAGCAGCCCCGCCTGCCTGCGGAGCACGCACGGGGCCGAGCTGCGGCGCTACCATCGCCGTCGCTAGCCGTCGCTCTGCGGCGGCGAGCTGGCTGACGTAAGCATGCTCTCTCGCTCTCCTTCTTGAGATGGTAAAAAGTAACCATAGTAAAACGTAAGCGCGTATCATGTGCCACGTCTGATTTGGTGCCTTCGGAGCCCCGTGCTACTGAGGGAGGGCGCTTCGCATAGCATCACTCGCTCAACGGTCCTTTTTGGTTGGCGCTGTGAAGCTGCCCTCTTCCTTGCATTCCTTTCGCGGTTAATATCAGTACAGTGATCCCGTTGTTGCAACCAATGGGCAAATACATGCTATTCTGCTCGTTTGGATCATCGGGAAGTAAGAAAGGGAATGGATTTAGAAAACTCTGTGTGCTTTTTCCTGCGGTTCCTAGTCGTCTGTTTTCGGCATTTTCAAATCGTCGGACATATATGTCCGATGGCATATGGCGCGGTAGCGAAAGAGGCCATCGTGGTCGTGAAACGAAAATGTAGCTACCCAGTTGCAATTTTCCTTGCTTCAGTAAACATTAGGCATACCGATTCCAAAATATCTCGTTGAAATGTGGCTTCTGCATTTAATAATACCATTCTGAAATCACAGCATTTTTGCGTTCCTGAAGCGACCATGCGACCCTGTAGGCCGGAATTAGAAGTACTCGCCTACGTCATGTTTAGCCGTTTGGAAACGCAGATATTAATCATTATTTCTCATAAAATAATAGGTTCCTGTTAAAGTTAGCAAATATAAAAATAGTATATCAATTATTTGCTCACGCAAACGCATTTCTTCAACAATCTGAGGGCAGCTCGTTACTGTCACGTGACGCGCGGTCGGCGGCGGCGGCGGAGGACGGGAGGTGTCTGCTGCTCGCTGCGCGTTGGTACAGAGCGGTGACGCTCAAGTTCAGGTTTTCGGTAACGACGACTAACCTCGCTCCGCCGGGTTCTCCAAATGACAATGGTTCCAATCTTATTTGTTGGTGTTTTTTTTTTTTTTGTTTTTGTGAACATTCGTGATGGAGCACAACAACGTCTTGAGCAGTCTCATACCACCGGTACAACTTGGTTGTGCGGCCGCTGCTGTAATTTTTTTTAATTCTTGGCGTCATTAAAGATACGATGTAAATACGGTTTCTGGTCGAAGAAATCGACAAGTGTGTTCAATGCGAGTGGTGGGTGGAGTGTTTCAGGAGCGGGCGCCGCGGCGCGTACTCGTATATATTGCTCGCCTCCGCGCTGCGTCGTTGAGAATAGCGTGTCGAGCTTCGCTTCCTTTATTTCGGCTCGATGACCTGAACTATGGCACTACACGGAAAGCCGGAAACAGAAAAAAGAAAGGTCGGTACAACGTACTTGTGTGGTCCTTTCACCCAACGCGTTGTCGCAGCTTTGCTCCCCCACCAACCCGACGCCTCTTTCGTAACCTTTCTAAAAAAAAAAAAAGAAAAAAAAAAGGGGGAAGAAGCATACTTCCTACAACTTCTACAGTGCTCAGACTTCGCCTCTTTTTCCTGACAACGTTAGATTCTGGGTTTAGGCGTGTTGTGCGGGTTTGAGTGCTCGCTATGCCAACCGTGTGCGTCGCGAGATTGCAGCACGACTTCTCCGAGTGGAAGTAACGTTCGCTTTCACAAGTTTTGGCACACCGATTGGGTTCATGTGTTCGTACTACTTTCTACTGGAAGTCCGAAATGGACCTCGGCGTCATTGGAAGCCTCGGCTTGGAAACGAAGAAAGCTCACCTCAAACGATGCGTCGTGCCGACGCAAAACCGCTGGTCTAGTGCATTGGCAAAAAAAGTGTATAGGCGGTCTGAGGTAAGTTCGCGTGATAAAAGTAGTAAAAGTAGTTGCGATTTGTAGCCTTACAGATATGCCTATTTGAGAACTACTCGACTCGCAGAAGCCACCAGTTCTATTTGATTGTTTCCTGCAACACTGCTCTCATAGCAGTAATATGAGCATTTTGGATTTTTTTTTTTTAATTTTGAACGATACCATGAGGCCAGCGTAACAGGTGCCCCTACCAGCATACCGTAACCACCCAGGACAGGCCCCTTGGTTCCACTTTGATCACGTTCTTTCCGAAGCACTCATCTAGTTCCATAGAATCTGATGCCATGGACTCCAAAGATGAGGATCATGTTGAGCAGAGCTCAGAATCCTTCACATCATTTAAAAAGACATTTCTAGGGTAAAAATTGTTCACCTCAAAACCTCATACGACCCATGCCCTTGCATTACGATGGTGTGATTACCAGATCAACCATCCAGGAGAAATACAATCACGCAAGTGTTATTGATTCGAAAGGCGGATAAGTTGGCTGAAAAGTTTAATATCTGACCTGCTACTCTGTACAGCGAAAGAGAAAGAGAAGAACAAAGAGGATCGTGACTCGATTAAAATATATACAGGAATAGTAACTTGCACCACAGTCAGGAGTCAAGTCCTGTGCAAGCCTGCATTGCCTGTAGAGCTTTCCATTTCTGGCCAACCAGCCAATAAGTCCTCTGAGAGAGGCCTGTTGCCAAAACAGTTCAAAGAAGTAACTCGAGTTATTGTTTTGCACGCATATACTGGGACACACCACTAGTACACGCTCCACAGACTCCGTAATGTCACAAGTGGAACATTCTGGGCAGTCCGCCTGTCCAATTAAGTATAAATATTTGTGTGTGAAACCACATTTAAGTGCAGTCTATGGAGCCACGCAGAACAGAAAATGACGTCGAGTCGAGCATTCTAAGATTAATGTTTCGAGTGTCTGGCTAGGCTCAATAAGCCACTGCCGCACTCCTGATAAAGCTCGAAAGAAGACAAGTGGTATCCGTTCTAGTAAAATGCACAACTGTTTGGAGGCCACTGCTGAGGGTGCCGTTTGCTTCAGCATCGGCCTGTTCATTTCTATCAAGCCTGCAGTGTGCATGGATCCACTAAAGCACTATCTTGTGGCCTTGAGCACGAGCAGGTATAAGGAACTCAGTGACGTGTAGTGCCAAAGGCTGGTAAGGGTGTGGTGTTAAAAACTTCAAAAAATTTGTAATGCAGGCGTTGTAATTGTGAATGCACACCACGTCTGAAGTGGTTTCCCACAGATGTGGCAAGCCTCTTACCAAGGGGCCACACGTTCAGCAGCGGTTTGTGGAGAATTATGCCATAAAAAAAATAAGTCGTGTTCTGAGTGGGCATCACTACAGTTGTAGGTGACGCTTGTGGTGATACAGATCTATCTGTGTATACATGGATATAGTTCTAATATTCTCACCAGATGTATGTCAGATTAAGTTGCTTGAATCTACTAATTGGTACCATGGATTTCTTCAGTATCCCGAGAACATGCAAACGCACCAAAGGTTGAGTCATTACACACAGAGGTTGGGTGGGGTGATATGGGAAGTCGTAGCGTGATAGCATTTGTGATTAATGGCAGCGGAGTGCACGTGAAAAACTGCTGTTCAGCTGCTCGTCATCAGTGGGTGGCAACGGTGTTGTGCAAGTAGTCGTAAATACACACAAAGTGGTTCGCGTGAAAATTATGTATATATTGGGCAGGCACGTGACATTCTGAAGTAACAGCGCAAAACATGGATGGGAGGACAAGACGAGAAGACGACACAATGTCTCGTCGTCTTCTCGTCTTGTGCTCCCGTCCACATTTTGCGCTGTTACCTCAGGATGGAAAACCGACAAGCCCAACCTGCTATTCAGGCTAACATGCCATTGTTTTAGGTGCATTGCGGCAGCCAAGGTTTATCCCAAGCACCTGCACATCTATGTTAAAGAGTACTGGGAGTGGTGCTCATATGGGTGTGCACCAAAGCACACGTAGCAGAAGTTTGGATTGTCGAACCGAGAAGTCTTCAGTTCAATTCCTTCCCTTGTATTTTTCAATTTGTATGATATCATATAGTCTGTGCTTGTGTGATTAAATTGCGAAGGTGTACAGATCACCTGCTCTAGTGACCAACCTTACTCTGCATAAGTATTCACCAAACAGTTTTCGTTCCATCAAACGGCTTTCACAATATTCAGCGACACGAGCAGCTACTCAGACAGCATCAGTGTAGCATTCTTGGAGCTTTTCAAATCTGTGGTTACATTGTTTACTAGCAAAACATGCACGGTATGTAGATATGTGCACTAGGACACATAAGATGCAGTGACTATGTGGGCTGCCCTTACGTCTACAGCTGCCCTTTAATCCTGTTACATTCTAGCCTGCAGTGAATTCAGGAGCAAAAGATTTCACAATTAAGCCTGCCAACTTTATATTTCCAGACTTGACCTCAACACCGAGGAAGTTCATTGTATTATCAACATTTTGGTGGCATATTCAACCAGCAGGCCATTAACTCAGCGTCATGCAGGTTCTAGTGCAGGTGTTTCCATGCAAACTATGGGTATGATCATCAACGAAAAAGGCTTTACAATACATACCTTTCCAGTACTCTGTTTTATGACTGGTTAATGTATGGTACATTTCAAAGGATAAGGCACGTATTATTGTATGCATGTCTACTTAATTGCAGATTATGTTGGCTTGCTTCTGAATGAGACTGCAAAATGCTGCAAACAGTGGCCACCTTTCAAAGCAGCTTTTGCAGAAAACCGTTCGATTTTTCTATTCCCCATGAGCCACTATTTTTCGAGGCCATTTAAAGGTGAACGCGGCAACTAGAAAATCTAGGTTTGTCAGTGCCACAAGGACCACCACTTTGCAGTACATTTGGGCATTCTCTAATGTTACCAAATGAGTGTTAAAGAGAGACATGTTGCTTTCAAAATAATTTATTGGTTGGCCACAGGTTCATCAGTGCATTCAAACTTTTAGGCTAGAAGGCAGTTGACCTAGAGCAAGACATCTTTTATTCATGCTTCTTCGCTGTCTTCCTCGCTTCTAAATATACAAATGGGTATACAAATACAATACACAAATACAATATACAAATCAAATACAATATACAAATACAATATACAAATCATGACGTGTTGAGGTCAGTGCTTAAAAAAAATTAAAAAATGCATCCGACAAAGGTATAGGTAGGGATTGAGTACACAAAATTCATTCTAAGTGAGCCTATATATGTCTTGTAGATTCCAAGGGAAGGCAAGTGTAGCAGGGGGCGGCAGAACCTCGGGCAGGCAGATGAACTTAGGAAGTGTAGTCAGACTAGCAGTGGGTGTAGTCAGACTAGTGATATCAACAAGACTAACAACTGGATGAGTTGGTACTGATTCATATTAAAACCAGCCAGAAGACGAAACATGTGAGAAGAGAGGAGCACAAGACAAAGTTTGACTAACAACTGAAATGTTACTGAAGGAAAGAGACAAAAGAAGATTCGCACAGAAATGCACGTGCACGAAAAACCCCAAAGCAGTGAAAGCGTGGAAAACAGAAAGGGTATAAAAAATTATCTAAAAAAAGCAAATTCCTTATGGTCAAGGTCCACTCGTTACAAAAGGGAAGCCACAGATCCAAATCCAAAGGCACACTATACTGCAAAGGCTAAGGACGTGTGTGTGGCTAAGAAGACGGTGAACAGTCTTTTGGGGCCTTTTTACATGTGCATCACTGTGCAAGTCTTTTTTTGCCTCTATCCTTTAGTAAAATTTCAGTTATTAGTACAGCTGCCCTGCAGTTCTCTCTTCTCATGTTTTCTGGCTTGTTTCAGAATGAATAAGGTGATGACTCTACAAACCTTGTGCAAACTGGTAACCAGTGTAACTGTCAGATGGAAACCTTTCCCTTATTTGGCTTCATCACAAATAGGGGGGACTTTACTGTGATGTCTGCCGAGGCATCCCCAAAGCCAGTGCGCAAGCTGGCTGTAGCAGATGTGGCGGTGCCTCCTGTTGACAAGAGAAAAAGCAATATTCACTTTTCAGCATAGCAAAATGAAAATGTGGTTTAGGTTTTTTACAAATTTGAAAGTTATTCATGCATCTGTACAATTAATTCCCGTCTAACAGAAGCTCTACCGTGCAACTTTCACTTTCAATTTATTCTCTCTGGAAGTATGGCAAACTTTGAATTCTGCTGCAGGTGATTGAGAAAAAATGAGACCCACCAAATATTAGAACTGCAGTGCAATCACAATTTGCTACAGCAGCAAAATAATGCCTGAAGGAAATGCAGCTTTTGACTGACAAAACCTGGTAGTCGTCTTACACCCTCTATACTAGTGTTGTGGCCGATGTCAATGTGCGCGCTGATATCATCCGCATAGCACGAAGATGTTAAGTATGCGACTTATGCGTTAAGCAGCTCTGTGCATGGAGTCATTCTAATCGAAGGAGCCATAAACGACAAGTCCACTTCTGTTAACAGCTCTCAGTTGTTTCCCCACAACACGCCACGTGCCAAAATTTCTGCAAGTGCCGCAAAACTACTCTATAACTTCATTTGCTAACTGTAAAATTTGCAACACTTACTCAAGCTGTGGAAGTTTCGGTGTACTGGCCTTTGGAAGAACGTCTTTCTTCTTCTTATTTTTTTTTTTTTTGGTTGACACATTTCAGCACATGTAAGAATTTTGGAGAGGTTTACTGTGTGGAGGTGTTGGTATCAGTGAAGTCAGACAATGTTTTTATTTATATTTGCGCACTATGCAACACTGTCACCTAATGCAAGTGGGTAAAAAAAAAAAAAAAAAAAAAACTAGCAAATAAAACTTGTGCTGGTATGGTGATTGTTCTGGCAGCAAGTGGGGACAGGCTATAACAAGAGTTGTCGGGCTAGTTAGTGATCGTCTGTAGATGCCAGTCCTGGTCTGTGTGTTTTTCTCTTCTGTGTCATTTTTTAGTGCATTTTCCCACGGCTTCTGCAGGAGACAGGCTACTTCACTACATGCAATTTCACTTAGCACTGACTCCTCCGAAATGAGGTTGCTTTTGTACTTATTTACTGCATTTCTTGTGGCATTCCTTATGTATTCATGTTTTGAAGTGCTGCACTTGTTGAAGGTCATACCTGGCTAATAAAACAAGTAAATGTGTCCAAAGCAGCGTTTTTTTTTTTTGCCGTTACTTCACATCAATGTGCATGCCCTTTCCATGTAGCAAGTTCACACTATCAGATGATGCGTGTGTTCTCATTTACTCGTGCATGGAGTTAAGCAAACCACTAATCTGCATGGTGAAACGTCGTGCTCATGCGCACCTTCTACGAAAACAAGAAACATATGAAAACCAGTGTTTGCGCTAACGTGGCGCAATATCGACACTGTAGACAGTGTAGATGATCGCAAGTAAGTAACGTTAAAGGAGAAGCCTTCTTTTATTAGCACTGTCTTCCGCATTAGATTTCATTACAGCGTTCCTTGCTCGAGAAAATGAAAAAACAGGCGGCCGCTTGTTCAAGTTATGTCGCCTTTCGCTCAATGATCTTACCTTGTGTTCTCGACTAGCAGTCCATGATTAAGAAGCATTTGGAGTAAATGCGGATGATCTGTAACACCCAGACGGCTGCTTCAACTACGTAGTCGCCGCCAGGATCTCGCCAGATGCTCTCAAGAGCAGTCGGCATCGGCACGCACCGCCCGCAGCTGCACCTGTTCGAAAGCTTCGGGTAGCGATTGCGCACTCTCGCAACGGTCGAACGTAGGCTAGGCTGCAAGACTTGGACATACATACCAATGTGTAGTTCCGAAACGGCTGGGATCGGGAGGCTGGCGGTCGGGGCTTCTGGAAGCCGTTGTCCCGCGGTTACCGCGGCCTCTCGACACAAGTGTTACTGTACCGATCGCAGGCTCCATCTTCGCCGACCTGGCACCCGAAAAGTTCCGTCGGCGTAGCTTAAAGCCTACGATGTAACCATCTTTTAACAGTAGCGATTATATTCTAGTTCACTATAGCAGCGTCTGGAACCTGGGACGTCGGCCATATTAAAGAACCCTGTGTGAGCGTAGAGTAGGGAACAATTAGAACCTCTAAAATACACCTAGCTCGGTCAAATTTGGCTCAGCAGGCTCCGGCAACAGGAGCTTCTCATTGGCTTAGCGCTATGACGTTTCTGTTGAGTTGAGGAGAACGCGCGCTAGGAAACCGAAATTCTGTTTTTGTCGCTATTAAATCAACGCGGGCGATGAAACGAATCGAGGTATATAATATGATGCAGGATAAGGATTCCATTTAACCAAGCCGTGCAAAATTTCTGGAAAACGTTTCACGACCCCTTTAAGCTTCGTTAAGCTGCAGGAAAGAAAAATAAAAGAGTTTTAGCTCTTTTAAGTGGTGCTACATACCGTATTTCGCTCTATTTGATAACGCACAAAAAGTGCGCAATGTTATTTGCGTTGGTACTTGTGTTCGTGCGTTAACCTCCGGCAAATCTATTCGTTTGATGAGCGAAAAGTATAAAAATGTTATTCTAACACCTCAAACATACGTCGGCAATTTCTCAATAAGTGCGACCGTTATTTGTTTTTTTTTTTGTTTTTTTTTTTTTTCAGGAACAGCATGGTGACCAACCTATCAGCAATATGTTCTAGACATGGAGAGAAAACTGACACGCGGTATATTTTAACTACGAACTGATTTTTGTGTTACTCGCTATTGCTTGATTGGTAGTTCAGTGCCCGCTGGCAGAGTGGTGGCATCAGTAACTCGGTAAATAAGATGGCGGAATGGAACCTTCAAGTGCAACGCAAGATCAAGCTCGCAAACGTGAGACTCCCACCCTTGCTGAATGCCCCCGCCGCAACAAGGTGAATTGAGCTTCAGAGGGAGTCTCAATGCACGTAGAAGAAAAGCTTCGTAGGCAACCATCGTAATGGCGTTCTTGGGGGATCATATCCCAGGGAATATTTGCGTCACTCATTCGCTATTGCCATATATTTTTGCGGGAGCTGCAATCTCAGCTCAACTTTCCGGCATTTTCTTTTCGCGTTACAGTCGCAAAAACCGTTTCGCACTTCTGTGCGTTAGCAAGCTGCGGCATATGCGACATTTGCGGGTTCATAGACAGGGATAGCCGCTTTTGAAACAGCAGAAAATATTGCCTCGTTTTTTGTTTCTCTCTAGCTCAACGAAGCGTCGCCATCGTAGACTAGAAATCGCGCGAAAAACATACTGAGATTTCGGTACCCATGCCCTATCTCACTTTGCTAACATTCCAAACGAGAGTAAAGCAACTGCTTTCAAAATCGTTTTATCTACGAGATCTGTACACTGGGATTCAACGCGCAAGTGTTTCTAACGAGAAGCGCAGCTTCATGGCGCCAGTCAAAAATGAGCATTGAGCGTGTTTTGTTGTGCACAGCGCCCTCCATGGCTAGCACAGCGC
The DNA here is from genome assembly GCF_055883805.1 of Amblyomma maculatum. Lineage (NCBI taxonomy): Eukaryota > Metazoa > Arthropoda > Arachnida > Ixodida > Ixodidae > Amblyomma > Amblyomma maculatum. The sequence goes on from NC_139347.1 coordinate 6,949,627, forward strand.
TCAAAAAGCACGAAATCGAACGCCGCACATACTACCCGCTTACATTTTATCATCCCAAGAATGATAGCGAGGGAGCATGCTTTCGTCAGCAAGCTTACGCTCGCAGCCGGGCAGCAGCGGCCACCGACGACGACCGCCACGCCGCTGCTTGGCCCCGCATCTGCTCCGCCGGCCGGCTGGGCTGCTCGGTTACTTTTGGCAAAGACGGTACGTGCAGGATTAAAAAAAAAAAAAAAAAAGTATCATGCTTGACATGCAGGCGCTACGGTTTGATAGGCGCTAGATTTTCTAGCGATAAAAAGAAACGATCCTAATGCGGCGGTGATTATAAATAAAGCGCAACAAAATTTGCCTACTATTAGGTTGCCGATTCAGATGAGCACACCGCGATAATTTGCTGATGTTACTGCGACGCACCACGCAAGCTACAGCAAAGCCTAATTGGTGAGGATCGAAATGACTGACAAGAAGAAAGAAGAGCTCATTGGAAGTGGAATTATATGTGAGTCGTACGCAAGAGCAATGCTTGCAGTTGTTCACAAACATTTTATCGTCAGTAATATCACTGTCACACGGTCATTTTCAAAGGCGATTTAGTCGATAGCCTTCGATATTTTCAATCACGATTGAACTCGAAGGAGTTGTGCCGCTGCTACACGGCAAAACTCGAAAGCTGTTTATTTAGTTCTGGAGTTTGGCGCCAAACTTTTGTGGCGCCACTATCGCTGCTTTCGGTTTTGCTGAAAGAACTGAAATCTTTCTATAAATGCAAAATAAAATATAACTGTTACCTTTTTTTTGGTAACTGCAGGTTTTTAGTTGTTATTTTGTTGTTTTTTAAACGCGTTGACGTTCATACCGCTGTGCTTTTCATTGCTTCTCTCAGCAGTGCAGGTTACAGTGGTTGAGAGTACAAATATAATGCGCCTTAAAAAAGATCGGTACTATTTTAAATTTTTATGGACACTGATATTTTACCGCATAAATTAAATATATGAAATAATAACACTTGTTCATTTTTTTTTTTTTTTTTTTTTTGTATCGCCAACGCGCTGTGCACGAGAGGGCGCGTGGCGCTCCTCGAGTGAACGTTAGCAACCTGGCGCGACGTTCGAAGGCCTTCGAGATCTCGATAGCTAGAGAGCTTTTCCGTTGACTCGATAGACCCATTGATAACGCCCGTGTGGCGGTCATCGAAATGACAGCGGTAAAAGCACCGGAACGGCGCTGCTGCGTGCTCAGCACCAACAGAGTTAACGTGAACGTAAAACTAAACCGAGTAATAACGAGTCGATTTTATCTCTACGACAATGCAAATAAACTTGCTCCAACACAAGCGTGCGGTGAAAATATTGTGACAACATTATCTAGCACCCTAACGCTAGCTAAACGTGGCTACCGAGCAGCTTATCAGCAAACCATATTCTGTAGGAGCACTACAGCAGACGACGCTTTGGCGTGATTCCTCTGAGAAGCGCCACCTGGCGACAAATAGTGTATATAATGTTTAAAACGAATAAGAACGCATTTAAAAGCCTCCGTTCTCGTCGTTTTGGTAGTGTAATGGATCAACATCACCATTCTATGGACTGGTGCCACTTAAGCATCTGTTCGACTCCTGTGTTGCAATTTTTTTCTGAAATTTTTTTTAATTGCCTTCATCCGAATTATATCCTGCCTTCATGAGTGCATGTTACCTTTAGGTTGCGTTCCGAGAGACCTTTCAGCAACAATCGCCGTTTAGCTCGCTGAGAGCGTCGTCTGCCCCAGTGCGCCTACGGGATATGATTTGGCAATACGCGAGTGAGTATCCGTGGGCGGACGGGTATTAGTGCATGCTTCCTTGCTAAGAAGCATACTTCGCGCGTGCACTTCCGCACTGACTTTCACTCGAGGCCAACTGCGAAACTTGACCTAGCGCATGCGTACATGCCGCGCGATACCAGAACTGGCCTGGAAGCTCATTCTCACGTGTGTCTGCGCGCATGGTGTCCGTGGAAATAAACACTTTCGATGCACCCGTAGAGCATTGCATGGGTTTGGACCAGCCCGGGCTGGGATACGAGCCGGTTTGCCGGGCCTCAGCTGGACCTGGGCTTGCAGTAGCGGGCCCAGGCCGGGACCGGGCTCAGAGTCGCGTGCTCAAGCCCTGCTTGAATCTTTACATAGGGGTTGGATGTCCGGCTTCTGATTCGCTCTTATATAGTGAACAACACTTAGGGCGCTACAGAAGCGAGATGGATGCGATAAAGCCATGCTTCGCGGTGTACGTAAAAAGAAAAGTTAAGGTTTGGTGAAATTTTATTTATTTCGCCATTCCAGTGGCTCAGCGGTTAAGACACTCCACTACTGAGCCGGGGTACCCGGGCTCGATCGCGGGCGCGGCGAACGCGTTTCGATTGAAGAAGAGAGCACGGTTCCCGAGTCTTATCAGGGCATTTCAAAGGTATACTGTCGAAATGATCCGGAGCTCTCCGCTACGGTGTTCCTCATAACCCTAGTCACATGGGAGCGTACAGGTGCGGACATAAGTAAACGGAGCACGCTGTTCCCTTCAAATTAAAATCGCGCCTCCTGCACGGGAGGCGCTGGTGTCTACTACCGGTTTTCGCGCATGCCGCGACTGCCAGTTTCAATTACACAACGCGTGAAAATATGGTAGAAGGAAAAAGCGTCCTCCGTTTACATTTGTCCGCAAGGCATTTTACTCGTCTTGTCCATTTAAAGACGACCAGACCGACCATGAATTAAACACGTGAAATCGTGTTCATTAAAAAAGCGATCCCACTGAGGACATTTCATTATTTCGACATCGCGGGCCGTGAATATGACTGACAAAATCTTGAGAAAATGCGAGGTAGTATATTATGTGCAAGGATTTTAATTAGGCTCTTGGAAATTCCACTTTGTTATCTCTGCGCATCTACGAAATTACCGTTGAAAAAGCAGATCGGGCGAACGCTCCTCATTGCCATTTTATGTAAAAAAAAAAAAAAAAAAAATTCTTTAGGCACTGCTGCGACTTGAGATTCTCTATCGGGAAGTTATTCTTCCTTACGAGTAGTATACTAGGCGTCTGCTCAGAGCGAGCAGTTTACCTCATGCGTTACTGTGAGAACGGGCGGTTCGGGCCCGGGTTCTCACTTTGGGTCTCGGGCTCAGACCGCGCTCGGACTTCAAATTCAGGTCCGTGCAGTGCTCTGGTGTCCCCGCGATAATTATGACTACACTAAAGTCCGAGCCACAGTGTGTGTAATGAATAATGAACGCTAGTCACTGTGCATTGTCCCGTGGTACTGTACAACAGGACGAGCAGCAGGTGACTATGGCGATGACATCATGGACCAGCGAAAATGACACCGGTCGAAGTTAGGCAACGAAATAAGCCTTCCAGTCCAAATCATATCGGAGAACACATAAAAGTCCCTTATTTCTGCTGCCGAGAGGGAAATAAGAGTAGCGGTTACGAGCAACCGTTGGCATACATTTCGTATGCATGCGTGTTGTAGATATTCTTTTGTTTTTGGCCTGGCAGTAATATCTGCACGGCTCCTTTTTTCGCTGTTTTGTTTTTCGGTAGCTGCTAGAAGCGCACACAGCATACGTAACTCGGCCTTCATTGAATACAAGGAATATTTTTTTCTTTAATATAGCATGAACGGACGTTATTTTTTGTCTCTTAGTTATGAATTTTTTAGTTTCGACAATTTTTCTCGGCTGTCTTGTACATCAATACTTGTAGTGTATACATATTAGCCTTAACGATTCGCGAAGAGCATGAGGTTTGAACAAGAGCCCCGTGAACTGTTTGCGCCCCTAAACGATGGAGCACGCACAATATGGTTCCAGTGATTCCAATTTGAGTCTTTGATGCGAACTGATGCACTGACACCGAAACTTCAACTTTCTGCAAAGTCCGAACGACCGTAGTGACCTAAACGAAAGCGTGCTCTCTCAGCATCTGCGTCTAGACTAGTCGTTGGGCGTACACGACGCTTTCTGGACTAAAAATGCATATGCTTGGTGGAGTGGGGAGATGGACAGCGCTGGTGGACGGGGGTGCTGATCCGAAACGTCATGTACGGGCTTCATTAGCGACCCTTCTTTGTTCACGGGCCTCCCTTCTCACCAACTAGTCTGAAACCGTAGCGTGCTATCACAGGGCTAGCCGGTGCTAGACGAACATTGACCCTGGCCTAACGGAGCACCTTCGCTAAAACGCTATGCTACGAGAAGCACTGCAAAAGCAAAACTCACAAAATAGAGACTTTACATGCGCACGTATCTTTTTTTTTTCTTTTTTTTTTTTTCGGGAGAGCAGAGCTTTTTAGCTTCAATTATAGTTTATTCAATCTTTTCTCACAGTTCACGGCGTGTGTCTATGGACAAAAACCGAATAAAAAACTAGCCTGCAGTGAATCGGTGTCAGTCTCTTTGATCGCTGTACAGAATTGTGATCGCTCTTAATTAGGAGCAGTATTGTAAACAAGAGTTGCAAGGCTTTTCTAAGCGTATCCTTTTCACCAGCCAATTGTTTCCCGATATCGGGACTGGCCGATTACATTGCTTTGGCTTTCACTACAAATGATAGCTGCCAATGGTAAAAGGGTGAAAAGCACACTTCCACAAATTTAAAGAGAGAGATCATGGAAGTATACAATTATCGGTGAAAATATACCGTATTTTTGTAAAAAAAAAAAAAAAAAAAAAAAAAAGCTTGGCGAACAAATACGACTAATGTAGTAGTGATTACAACAATCATAAAAAAAAAATATTACTGCCCAAACTCGTCGATACAATGCAGCAACAGTATCTACCGATTGTTTAGGACCTGTTTGCAGTACACGCCGCTCTTGTTCTATGATGCTCGCCTGCATAATGTATGAGATGTTATTTTTCTGAAACTGAAATATTACGAGTAAATCAGCGTTTCAGAGGTCCTTAACATGTTTTATTTTCCTTTGCAGCGTTTATTTCCGCGTTTTGTGGCGTTGCACACTCACCGAAAAACATGTCTGGAAAGCCTGTCAAATCATGCTTTTCTGCACCCAAATATCATCGCAGTTGCTGATTTTAACATAACTTCTATAATTTTCGTATGTGCTACCCGCAGCGAGATTTAATTATACAATTTGCGTGAAAATTTGCCATTTTCTCTAATATTTTAAACAATGAATTCGCACTATCACAGTTTAATAATTTTATTAAGACCTTTAAAGTACAATGCAGGAGCTCATTTATCATTTAGTTGATTAATTAATTACATGTAGTCTGTCTTGAGTAGCTAGACATGGCAGAAGCGAACATATGCAAATCGGAGAGCTAGCATCAGCATTGTTGAATAATATTTTACATACATTTTTGTCTTGTGCTGCTAGACACAGCAGGAGTGAGTATATGGGAAGTCAGCAAGCTAGAATTAACATACACTCTAAAATAACAAAACCACCATAAATGACTCGGTCATTAACTTAAGGGGAAATGGTAAGCAAAACATCTGTAAAAATAAGTATTTTTTTTCATGTTTTTTTTTGTTTTCTGATCATGAAAGTGGATTCTGTTCTGCATCTTTTAAAGCATCACAATTTATCATATGCAATTCTTACCGAACGGAAAAAGTGATCTGAAAGCAATAGGAGGCAGCGACACACCCACGCTTACGGATGGTGTGTTTTCTCAAATTGTTTCAGTGAAAATTGAAAAAAACACTAAATTCTTCTCATTTCGGCTGAAAGAAAAAGCCCTTTGGCCATAATCAAAATTGTTCTAATCTTGTTCCAATCCAATGTTGCGATTGAGAGCTGTTCGAATTGAGGCTTGTGATTCAAGGTTTAAATCTCAATTTTCTCAAAAGAAGATTTTTGACACATTGATGCTCTTATTTTCGAAATGACAATAGATATTCAAGCTGAACATTTTCTGTACATACAGCATAGATATGTGGCAATTTACTTTACCAGAAATAATGACGCGCGAGTAACATTGTTTATTTTATAATAAAACTATCTACAAAATTTGATCTAATTATAGTGTACAAAGTAAAAAGATCACTATTAATTTGCTTTAAGGATGCTAAAACAATTTTGGTACAGGAGCTAGAAGACGAAATGCTGAACAAAATGTTGTAGATATGTGGCCGCTATCTGTTTCAGTTACTAAGACAAGTGCACCGCAATATGCTCCAAAATACGCGGGGAAAATGGGGCTTATACCCTGCCCCCATTGAATTGAGTATGCAGTAATTCATGAAGGGACTCGCCCAATTTGTAGATTTCGCCGCAGTGGGGGAAGAGACTCCGTAATAGGCTAATGCTAACTGGAGAGGAGCTTTGTTATTAATAGACAAATTTTTATCATGTGGGGAGCAGGGTGATTAGTGAACTTAAGCTGTGGTTTTATGGGTACGATGCCGAAGGTGTCCTTATGCAATAGAATGACGCAACGGAATTGCTTGTCATGTAGAAGCATTATCTGTTTAGCAAAACGTACATGACCTGTGAGCTGCTTTAAAAGTTCTGCGTCTTTTTACTACTCCAGCTAACCGACCCCGTTCGTAATAGCATGCTACAGCAGTTAAACCTTAGCCTGACCGTAGAACCGACAATATTTTAAAATCTTTTGTCCTTTGACGACCTGCAATAAATGAAAAGTATCAGCACTAGAAATGTGGCCAGATGTTACCAGGATCATAAGTAACATGATTATTTCTCTAAACCAGGATTGGGTATTATCATTCCTATGCACTTGTAAGGTAGCCTTCGACGGAACCATTTTCATTTTCAATATCTACTCCGTTGCATATATACGCACTTGATTTCTTTTAAAATCTTTTTCGTGGTATTATTTTTTTTTTTAACCACTCGCTCTGTGTAACCGCGTGAACAGGTTTTGGATTCTATGCTAGATAATGACCGAAGTGCACTTTGTGCGCAACTTCGAAACGGGTGTCGGAGGAACGCCCCTCATCAATGCTTAATTTTCTTCTTCATCATCGTCTGAGTGGAGGGCATTAATTAATTAATTAATTAATTCATTCATTTTTTTTTCGCACTGTATGGTTATAAGTGGTTTTCTATCGTAGCGTTGGGAAAATGTCTACGTGTTTTCTTTTTAAAAGTAATTCGTCCGCACTAATTGCATAAATTATTAGTTATTACCTTCAAGAATAAAGTGTCAGTTGAGAAATTGTAGATAGCCGTTAATAATCGGTGATTGAAACTTTTTTTTTTTTTTTTTCTGCCATTAACTCAGCTTTATCTGTCGGGTTTAAAAGGCAGATACCACGTGACCAGCTGCAGGCACACATCTCTCGCCCAGTGCTCACGCGAAGCCGCATCGGCAAGAATACTCGAGCGAAGGCTGACCTTTTAGACGCGTATTGAAACATTTATGTGTACACATCAATTTGTGTAGCGTTTACGATCGATGAATCCATCCATATGCACTCATAATGCAACGAATTTTGTTACGCACTACTCACCGCTGAGCTAAAGTTAGTTGAAAAACTCCATCGTTCCTTCAACATCGCTTTTTATTTCTTAAGTCGCTGGCAGGACGAACAAATGCAAGTGTGGCACCAGTGGAGGTCGTATCGATGCCGAAAACGGGAAAGAAGCGTTGGCTCGGAAGGCCTTGTCACCCTGCCGGCTCTTGTTGAAAGGGCTGACTCAGACCGCACAGGTCGGGGAGCTCTCGCTAATCCCGAGGGGCGAAGGCCCGGAGAGCCTCTTTCACTTTCTCTTCCTGTCGCTTCCCAGTCTCCCCGATACACCACCTTCCTTTCCATGGCCCCTCTTCATTGTTGTACAAGTCGTCAAACAACGAACCATTGTATCCGCTGTGAACCTGATGGAAAGGTGCGGAAGCGGAAGGGGTTGAGCCTACAGAGTGGGTTCGCTATGCACGAGTGCGGAATAGAATGGTCGTCAGCGGAACACCGAGAGGGAAGAATGAATCTTCCTTTGGGTGACACTAGTGTGGCCTAAAGAAAAATGAAACGGCAGACATTCTTATTTGATCGATTCAAGCCAGGATGTTGACTGGGTGCGCTCAGGTTAGCCCTGACTTGCTGTTCTATAAAATTTATATATGTACGTCTTGCGACACGAAGCTTTTGTTGCATGAGATATGCTATCAGAAGCAGAAGTCTCAAGAACACCCGAAATGCCATTTAGTCCCACAGGTCGCTAGTCTGGCAATGATCACTTTGACTTTCTATCACATTGTACAACACTGAGTTCAGTACTAATCTCTAAATTAGTGGCATTGAGCCACCGGCTGATAACGGAGATATCACTTGTGGCTCACACGACAATGAAAAGTTTCGCTCATAGTACGCATTTTCGAGAGCGGATAAATATAAACACCTTTTGCAACAGGCTGGAGGAGAATATGAGATTTCAAAGAGCTTCTAAGCACCTATATTTAATCTTTGGTGTCTCTTCGCAGGCTTTCTAACTATACCAATCAAACGAACACAAAATAAAGTCACTGTATGAGAGTTGTGTGTGACGAAGGCATGAACCACTGCTTGGATCTGTCAAGTGAAGTCTCTAGTGCAGAAATTAGTAAAAGGGATGCCATAATAGTAGGAAATAAAACTAAACGCATATTTCGAAAATATTCAGTACGCTTAGAGTGCCGAATAGGCTATAAAAAAAGAAGTGGCCGATACGCACTGAAATCTCAATCGAATCATCCGTGAAAATTTTCTGCTATACTTTTTTCAGCAAGCTACTCGCAACCTGCTCTAGTCTCCTGGCATCATTAATGCAAATCTGAACTGAATCTCGACGCGTGTTCAAAAAACCAGGCGCACATATTTCCTGAAGGTGGAAAGAAGTGTCTGCGTTCACCGTATGTCACCCCTAACCTTTTACTGAGCCGTTCGGTCGAAATGATGAAAAAATGAAAGTCAAGCAATCGCGGCACACGTATTTTTGCTTACCTGCAAGAAACCGCTCGTTGAGTGAGGAGGACGGGCTCGACACTAAATTAAGCGCGCCTTTGTCATGGTGATTATGCTCCGCGCTTGCCACTCGAGCGCGGTCCTCCGCTCTTCGCTTTCTTCGCGGCGGACTCACCTGCGAGCGACTTTCTCCTCGTCTTTTGCTCCCCTCCGCGGTGGTTTCCTGACTTGGCGGGGATGTGGGCTTTCTCTCCAGCTCGTCATTATCAATATTGTTCTTCGCGGGGAGAAATGGATGTCTTGCGCTTTTCTTCTTGTGTTGGCACTTCCTCTCCTCCTCACTTCTCTTCCATCGGCTTAAATGTCTCGCACTGGTCTTGCCGAAGCGTGGTAAGTGGTTTGTTCCTCAAGCTGTCCTTTTCTTTTTCTCATCTCGCACGTTCTCCCTGAATTCAGCGGCTGCCGTAATTAAGGCAGGGCGCTTAATTTTGCGGCAAGGAAATGCAGGTGGAAAGATGGGAGTGGAAAAAGGGAAAAAATTAAAACACAGGTGTCGCGGCGTCCAGCGGTGCGAGGTGTGAGTTGCGGACAAAAGCACCGCAAGGTGTTCGCGGTCGCTTGTGGCTTGGAAGGGAGCAGGGGAGGGGGGGCTCTGAAGCCCGTTTCCCGCTGGTCAGCGGAAATGGGCGGCACTTGGCTTGGAAGCCGAGACTTGCCTCCGCCACCACTCTTGCTGACCGATGGAGCTGAATCGACGCTGGCTTTGCAAAAATAAGCGCTCCACCAAGCACCTTCTGGCTGGGCTAGCCGCGATAAATGCGAATGACGTGCGGACCAAACGAGATTTAATAGAGGAGTGGCGAATGATTGAGGTGGCGGAAGAAGGTCGGGTGGGCTTTGCGTCTGGGTGTTTTTTGGGTTCTTTTTTTTTTTATCACTGTGGTTATGAAGAAACTTGAACCGTTATTGCTTTCGGTCGAGGGAGGTGCTCAGAGATATTGAGAGTAAGTTTAAGATTTCCTTCATTGAACTAGACCTCCCCTGATTAATAACCGTCTCCTTTGGACAGTGTTTTTTTTTTTAATTTTTACCTTTCAAAGCCACACAGCAGCAACAGTTTCGCTATAGGAAATATTTTGTTGTTTTTTTTTGCGGCTCGTATTACCGGCTGAGAGCTCACATTTCTGGTCACCGCCGATTACATAAGACCTGCGGGCAGGTAAAAAAATTGTGATTGATTCGAAGCAAATGACTGTAGCATAAGAGACAGAAATATACCTTCTTCGGAACCGAGATTTTGGCACTTGGCGAGGAGAACGCTAAAAAGTGCCATATTATCTTCTTGAATACTCGCCTTACGAACCCGCGCCTCTTGGAGGAACTTTAGCGCTCGCCTTCTCCCACAGTCGGCGCGCAAGGAAATTGGGAAATGTGTTCCTTTTCGGCAGGGTCTCGGTACGACTATGGCTGCCATGGGACGGCTTCTGAAAAGAGCAAAGTTTTGTGGTCAGGCGTAGGTGCCCGAATAGAGTGAGAGAGAAGGCACTAATCGCTTTCGGGGCAGCTCGAAATGCTTCCCCGGGGACAGCTTCGCAGATACGACCTCGGCCACTACAGCAACGTTCTCCGTGGGGGTTCGCTGTTCAGTCCTGATCTTGGCCTGTCCAGTTCTCTGCCGAGTTGCGTGGAAGAAGCTTTTCACTCTATGGCATCCAAGGAACAGATAGTATAACGACGTAGATTTCGGAAATGGTGCAGTGCTGCAGGGTTTTCACATTGCATACGTTTATTTTCATCGCCGAGTTTTTTTGGACACCCTAGGTATCACCCATGGTCTCCGACAGACGGTTGATGGGGATAAGGGCTACTTTTATTACAGACTGATATGAATTCAGTCATGAATCGCATTCAGGCTTTTCATATCTTTGGTGCCGGCGTTTTTAGTGCTTAGCACTGCTAGCCGCAATCACAGGTTTCACCAGTGTCTATCCAAAGCCGCTCTTTTTTTCTCTCTCTCTCTACGTGAACTTCAAGTGGAGAAATGTACTGGAGTCCCCCGCCGGGGTGGTGCAGTGGTAAGACGCCCGACTATTGTGCCGGAGTACCCGGGTTTGAACCCGACCTCGGCGGCTGCGTTTCGATGGAGGCGAAACGAAGAGGCATCCGTGTGCTGTGCGATATCAGCGCACGTTAAAGATCCCCAGGTGGTTGAAATTACTCCGTAGTCCTCCACTACGGCTCCTCTTTAACTCTTTCACTTTCACTCCCACCTTCCTGCCTTCCCTTACGGTGCGGTTGAGGTGTCCACAGAAAACAAGTGAGCCAGTTACCGCGGCTTTCCCTTCCTATCAATCAATCAGTTTTTAAATCAGACAAGGAGGCGACGCGCGTCGCGCGGTATGACGGAAGGGTGGCTGTTCCTGGTCCTACGGGACTGGGACGGTAGGTCAACGCCGCTTGCGGCGGGGGCTAGCCAGCCACCGAATTTTTATCTGTTGTAGGCCGTCATTGCACCCTCTACTACTTAGGTGGTGGACGGCAGCTGTTGCGGAGCGCGTCTTTCTTTCCCTCTTCTTTTTCTTTCTTCCCTATACTTTCTCTCTGTCCGCACGAGGCAGTGGAGGTAGCTCAGCTACAGCTCAGCCACTACCGAATCGGTAGCGGGTGCAATGACGGCCTACAGCAGATAAAAAATTACCGACGATTACGTTACTTCCTAATGCGAAATTTGAGCGCAGCAAATAAGCTGTTTCACCTTTTCGATAGATTGAGGCAAAGAAATCGAGCAACACATGTATGCGCTATCACAGAATTTTTTAGAGCGCGCGAAGAAAGGAATTAAGTTCGAGCCGGCGCTTTGGCAACCAGAGACTCGCAGGAAGGGGGGGGAGGGGGGCGGCGTGTACACCCAGCGGCAAACGATGGGGGCAGAAGCGCGCGCAGCAAGCGGACAACGCGATAAAGGGAGGAGGGAAGAGATAGCAGCGACTGACTGATGCTGCTGACGCCGATAGTGAGTCAACCCCAGCTGCGGAGTTGGTTTGAGGGACAACGCCGCCGATGCCGACGCAAACAATATGATACCCTCGCTTCCGCAGCGCCAAGAACCAGGTCTAGCCGTGGGCAGGTGGTCACGTATTCGTCGACGTGCCGGGGCCTACGTGAAATAACCGGCGCGTCGGCAACTGAAGAGCACCCTATCCGCCACACAGGAACGGGGGTGCAATGACGGCCTACAGCAGATAAAAAATTACCGACGATTACGTTACTTCCTAATGCGAAATTTGAGCGCAGCAAATAAGCTGTTTCACCTTTTCGATAGATTGAGGCAAAGAAATCGAGCAACACATGTATGCGCTATCACAGAATTTTTTAGAGCGCGCGAAGAAAGGAATTAAGTTCGAGCCGGCGCTTTGGCAACCAGAGACTCGCAGGAAGGGGGGGAGGGGGGCGGCGTGTACACCCAGCGGCAAACGATGGGGGCAGAAGCGCGCGCAGCAAGCGGACAACGCGATAAAGGGAGGAGGGAAGAGATAGCAGCGACTGACTGATGCTGCTGACGCCGATAGTGAGTCAACCCCAGCTGCGGAGTTGGTTTGAGGGACAACGCCGCCGATGCCGACGCAAACAATATGATACCCTCGCTTCCGCAGCGCCAAGAACCAGGTCTAGCCGTGGGCAGGTGGTCACGTATTCGTCGACGTGCCGGGGCCTACGTGAAATAACCGGCGCGTCGGCAACTGAAGAGCACCCTATCCGCCACACAGGAACAGGGGGGGGGGGGGGGGGGGGGGGGGGGGGGGACCCCCTCCTCTTTCTGCATGGCGGCGACAATGTTCTATGCAGTCAGCCCCGCCGGGGTGGTGCAGTGTTAAGACGCCCGACTACTGTGCCGGAGTACCCGAGTTCGAACCCGACCTCGGCGGCTGCGTTTCGATGGAGGCGAAACGAAGAGGCGTCCGTGTGCTGTGCGATGTCAGCGCACGTTAAAGATCCCCAGGTGGTCAAAATTACTCCGAAGCCCTCCACTACGGCTCCTCTTTCTCTCTTTCCACTTTAACTCCCACCTTCCTCCCTTCCCTTACGGCGCGATTGCGGTGTCCACAGAAAACAAGTGAGACAGTTACCGCGCCTTTCCCTTCCTATAAATAAATCAGCAGCGGAGGTGGCTCAGCTACAGTAGCAGGCCAGTGCATTTTCTTTTCCTTCTTCCTACAGCCACAACAACAACAACAAAGATGCCTAGGTGGCCTAAATTACTTCGAAGCCCTACACTATGGCACCTCTTTTATTCCCACCTTTATTCCAAACGTCAAGATCCAGTTGCCCTCGGAAACATTGTGACAAATATAGCGCCTCTCCTTTCGTGTGAACCAATTATTATTCATCTGCACTAAAATGTAAAAAATGAAAGTAAAAAATGGCGTTTCTGCGGTGGCCCAGTGGTTAAGACGCCCGAGTGCTGTACCGGAGTACTCAGGTTCGAACCCGATCGCCGGCGGCTGCGTTTTGATGGAGGCAAAATGAAGAGGCGTCCGTATGCTGTTCGATGTCGGTGCACGTGAAAGATTCCCAGTGGTCGATATTACTACGAAGCGCTACCCTTCGGCACCTTTTTTTTTTTTCTCTCTTTCCGCTTTCACTCACACCTTCCTCCTTTCCCTTTGTTCAGGTTTCCACGGTAAGACGCCCGACTACTGCGCCGGTGTACACGGGTTCGATCCCGACCGCGGCGGCTGTATTTTGATGGAGGCAAAATGAAGAGGCGTTCGTGTGCTGTGCGATGTCAGCGCACGTTAAAGATCCTCAGGCGGCCGCAATTGTTCCGTAGCCCTCCACTACGACACATACTGCGCCTTTCGCCTCCTGCCAAGCAATTTAATATACTTTAAATAAACAATGTAAACAGTTAAATCGCATGCATGAGAACATTTATTATCAAAACAAAACGAAAGCATAACCAACTGTAAAATGCATAGAAAAGTATAAAAGGAGTAAGCAGTGCTGCGCACATTCTTCGCATTTGATTAAGTATGCAAATTAGCTGTAATTTTTTGTTGACTTCATTGCTCTTGCGTCAACTTCGTCAGTTCTTCAGAAACCATTTTTCACTCACTTGAGTATAAACTACTGAAACACTTTAAGCAGAAGTATACCCTTTGAATCACTTAAATCAGTCGTACTTTCAGTTATGTTGTTACAAAATTTCAAGAAAACTTGCCGAACTAATTCCTTGCCCCCTTCTCCTAGTTTAAATCACAAACCTCTCACACACCCTCTATGCGGATGATACCCTGTGGACAACCACAGGAGGGGGAATTCCTGGCCCGAACGGGGCTGGGACTGTACTCCCCTGATGTGGCTGGGACAGGTAGGTCACCGCCGCTTGCGGCGAGGTCTAGCCTGCCACAGAATGTTTATCTGTTGTAGGCCTTCATTGCACCCGCCACAGTTTCGATGCTGGACGACGGCTGTTGTTGCGGCGCGCGTCTTTCTCTCCGTCTTCTTTTTCTTTCTTCTCTATTTTCTCTTCTGTCAGCACGAGGAAGCGGAGGTGGCTCAGCTACAGAGCCAGTAGCAGGCCAGCAGCGCAAAATATGCTGGTTGACTGGGCTGAAGCGGTCGCTGCCAGGCACGGCCTGACAGATACCAGCTGAAATCAGGAACCACCTTAATCCTTATAATGTACCCTGGTACGCACAATAAATGTTTTACCACCACCAGCCTTCTCCTAAACGTATTAGACCCTGCCGGTCTGGCGCTGTAGTTAGAGCGCTTGACAACTGTACCCGATCCCGGCCTCGGCGGCCGCTTTTCGATGGAGGCGAAAAGCCAGGCGCTCGTGTGCTGTGCGATGTCCGTGCAAGTTAAAGAACAACAGGTGGTCGAAATTTTCGGAGCCTTCCACTACGGCGTCTCTCATAGCCTGAGTCACTTTGCGACGTTAAACCCCATAAACCGAACCAACCAAGCCAAACTTGTTAGCTCATTTTCGTTGGTGTCACTTTACAGCAACACTAGTTAACACCTTTGAGATTATGGCTGTCATCTGGAAACTCTTGTAGCTCTCTGCGAGAGTACTCCTGCTAAAACAGGTTTGATTTCTGCCCTTACTTTCAAACTTTAAACAAGCTCAGCATTGCGAAAGTTTTCTGCAGTGATCTTGTTCATATTCCTTTTCGCAAACACAAGCATTCGATGTTGAAGAATGGGAACGGCTTTACACGCCTTTTCCCCTAGCTATCACGTCTCACCGAGGTTCGCTATCTGCATAGAAAACGAGCAGCGAAAGTTCTCTCCAGGTCGCCTTAAATTCGGCTGTACGGTCTTCTTCAGTCATTTCTTTATTATCCGTACCGAGCCACCTATAGGCTATACTTCGCCCGCCGAGTGTTTACGTGCCGCGCGTGCATCCCCGTGTGGCACGCGTACACAGGCTCCGAGTTCATGCCCGATGAATAGAATGATCTCGGAGCCTCCCCCCGGGCCGAGAAACAGAAGCGGACTATTTTCTTAGCTTCGCACCCCCCTTCTGCGAAGGGTGCTGAAACAAAAGCGTGAAGAGTGGCGCCCTGGGAGAGGTTCTCCACGAAGAACAAGAGTTGCATTCAGTACGCGGTGAAGGAAGGAATCCTTTGAACCCTTCACATAAGAGAGGTGAGGCGAGGAACGAGGTAAGGAAGGGATGAAGGTGAGGGTGTAGTTGTCGCACTCCTGTCCTCGTGAAGAGCTGTCAGTCTTCTCGCACGGTCCCGGGTCACAAAAGGAAGATGCCCGACCAGCTCGGCACGCAAGAGCTCAACCAGCTTGCTTGTGTACGTGCGTATTTGTGCGTGCGTGGTTGCGAGAGAAAGAGAGAGTTGTCGGCGCAGCTGTTTGCGAAGCTGCAGGACGGCTGCTTCGCGCGTTTCTGTGGCTTCGCGTAATGAGTTGTTTGCCGACGTCGGCGACGTTGTCGGCGTTCCTTTGTGAACGCTCCTCTTTTCCCGCCCTCTCTGTGTCTTCGTCTTTATCAGCAGCGCGTACCCCCTATAGTTCTTCTTTTCTTTTCCCCCTTCTTCTTTGGAGTCTTTTCTTGCGCAGTTGCTCCTTTTTCTCCTCTATTTCGTCCTCTTTGTCGCTGATGTGTCGGCGCCGTGCGTCGCTCACCGTCCCAGGTTTTGCGACGTTGCCGTATTTTTCGGGCCATGCCTATCTCCCTCCCGTCGGGCCCGCCTGCCTCTTCCTTGTGACGGCGTCACACTTCTGCTGCTGTTGCATCCGTCGCCGCCACCTAACTCTGGATCTGCTTGATTTCTGCGGTAGAGGAGAAAGCTATAGAATACGCTGTCTTTTGTGACGAACGAAGCCGCGCCACCGTTCCTGTGCAAACAGTCTGAAAACGCAATTTCACGGCTTTCTTTGTCAGTGCATTGACACTAGCCTGACACGTTCTGGTTTAAAGGAGAAAAAAAAAATTCTCTGTGTGAAGGGTGTAGGAAAGAAATCATAAAGCGATGAAAACAAGTTCGGCTTGGCTGTCATCCATGGCGCCATCTTGTCAACAAGATTTCATGATAGCAGCGCTGAACATTTGCAACCTTTTTCAAAGACCGCGAAACAGTGTCATTGCTTAAATGTGGCGGTTGCCTTTTTTAGAAGATTAATATGAAAAAAAAAAAAAGAAAAGATGTAACTGACGTTTTCCAGGACGAACTGATTTGGCCACAATATACTGTTCACCTATTTCAGTCGTTAAAATAGCTCTCGGGTCACATCGTGTAGAACTGCGACGCGCACATAAGTTTTGTAACCTGACTATGCGCCAAAACTTTATCCTAACTACACTTCAAGAATAAAGTCTGCTGGGCACTTTCGTGAGTGGGGTTCAGCACGGGTCACAACAATTCGACTGGAACCTGGTGTACATAGAGCAGGTGTATTGAACACAATAACCAGAGGACCGGGACACCGAAAGCTGTTCGGATACATGCTACATAGTAGGAGATATCATAGACATCTTTTTCTGTTGAGGTTGCACGCATTATGATTATTAAGCCAAAGACAGCCAATGACCTGATATTCTTCACTTGCTGCCAACTCTACACGCTTATGCCCAAATAGTCCAACAGAGCGTGGGCATGATAATAGGTTAGAGTGAACAAGGTCATCCTTCCTTACCGAGCAGTCATGATAAACTCGCAGCCTCCAGTCATATTAGTTAGTTTCTCATCAACACGTGACCGAATTGTCAGCCTTCTCTACTTGACGTCGACAGTGCGCCAGAGAGACCAGAGACAGAACGATATCAGATATAAAAGCCTCGGCAACACCGTGGAGCAGTCTTGTATGTGCAGAATTATTTACATTTCTTGCACCTTTTTCCCGAAAGAGTGCATACGTCGCGACGAAAGATTTGTTTTTGAGGCATTGCATTTCAAAGCACGCACTGACCTCCGCGGCGGAGATTCGGCTTGTGATTTACGCTGTAAACGTGGCTGCGGCAGCCCTGAGGCGTAATCAAGCCACGGAATGATGCAACAGAGGGAGGCGGCTAGGGCCGTTCACACTGCGAATGTTCAGTCTTGCTGTCACCCTCCTTTCTTCTTTTCTGAATGATTGCGCAGTAATGTCATAGTATAGGCTCGAAATAACAAGAAGAATAAGATTGGGATGGAGGGCATTTGGCAAGCACTCGTAGATTATGACTAGCAGCTTACCGGTATCGCTCAAGAGGAAAGTATACGCATCTTACCTGTACTCACCTATGGGGCTGAAACGTGGAGGCTAACCAAGAGAGTTCTACTTAAGTTGAGGACAACCCAGAGGGCTATGGAACGAAAAATGTAGGGGTAACATTAAGAAATAGGAAGCATCCATAGTGGGTCAGAGGAATAACTCAAGTTACCGACATTCTAGTGGAAATTAAGAAGAAGAAATGGGCACGGGCGGGACATGTAGTGCGAAGAGAGGATAACCGATGGTCGCTTAGGGTAACAAAGTGGATTCCAAGGAAGGAAAGCCTAGCAGGGGGCGGCAGAAAGCTAGGTGGGCGGATGAGGTTCCGAAGTTCGCGGGGGTGAAGTGGATGCAGCTAGCACAGAGCCGGGTTAATTGGAGAAATATGGGAGATGCCATCGCCCAGCAGTCGTTATAGTCAGGCTGATGATGATGATGATGATTATTGGCTCGCCAGAACCAAGTTTCTACGTAATCAAGATGCTGGGAAAAAGTTCGAGATAGTATTTTATTATTTATTGCCCTCATGGCAGCCATCGATCCGAAGCCTTGATGCCGCTGATCAGAAATCTGTCGAGAAACTTTATTGATAAATCGAACGTGTCCACGACATTGAGAAGTTGGGTTTCTTAGCGCACACAGAAATCTGCTACTGACCGCACGCAAAAAAGCTCTCGCACGAAAAGTATACTTATGAAAAGGAATGAATTGAAATGTTATTAATGGCGTTCAGCATTCATTTTTGCATGAGCTGTACGCCACGTGTACATCCTGGATACTCTTTTACGTAGTTTTTCAATAATTGCCACGCCATAGCTAAAACCTTTCCTGCACCGGCTCTAAATTGCGCGATATTAAATGGTGTTTCTAGGTATTTGTAGCATGAAAGCGAAGAAACGTGTTCCCATTTATTGCGTACATGTATTCATTCCGAGGCGTAGAGCATTTGAACATGAGTGCCTATCTTTGAATCTCACAGAATTTAGGCGTTTTGTGCGCAAAGTAAACAAAACGCGCCTGCAAAGCCCACGGAAAGTTCCAGGTGCCACCTACAGACGGCCTTCGGAAGCAAGAGTCAGCTGCAGAGACAACCAGTAGCAATATGGCGCTTAGGCTGTCAATGCAATTTTGAATCAATGAAGAAGATTCCCTGAGAGAGTGTCTCGAGCTCTGAAAGTGGAGCCATTTGTTCTTCTACCACTCGTGCCGGGATTTGCCTCCGCGGGGGTCAACAGACGGCGCGTTCCTTTTGTCAAGAGCAGCTACGTAGGGGAGGAGGCCTTTGTTTCCTTAGCAAGGCGACGAAAGAGAAGCGGTGGGAGACCGGTCATTCGAATGCTGAGGAGGCGGGAGAGTTGGCAGGAGGCGACCTGGCAGCACTAGCTCTGTAGAGGTATTATTGCGGGAATTCAAGTGCTCAGCAGCGGTACGAAAAAAAAAAAAAAGTGATGACTGGCACTGCCCAGAGAAAGCAGTTCGCTCACATCGTTCCTAGCCTCTTCTCGCGACGTTTTATTGTGAAAGCAATACTACTCGCACTTTCAAGCCTTCGCGTGACCCGACCGCAGTTACGTTTGACCTTAAGTGGAGTGACGTCACACCAGCTGCTAGATATGGGGGTTCAACTCGCTCCTTCAGATCGCCCAGCCGCAGTTACGGCGCGTGGTTGCTGCGCCGCTCACCTGCGGCGCTACTGTCGCTGTGACGTCACACCAGCTGCTGTATATGCTGGCGTTGACTGCTTTAGCCGAGGTTCTTGACTATGTCGTCGACTAGTAAGGCTAAGAAGAGAGCTGATCGCCAATGTGAAGCCCGGGAGAGACTAAGAGCCACAGAAACCGCCGAAGAAAGGGAACAACGGCTTTCAAGACGACGGGCACGAGATACAGCTTGACGAAAGCGTTCCACCTCTACGGAAGCGTAGACAGGCAATTATTGCTTTCGAAGGCTTAACCAAGTTGAGCCACAGCCATTTTTTTCTTTAGCGGATATCGGCCAGCATGAATTTTCTAGATTAAGCAAAATTACTTTACAGCTATCGATTTTTCTTCCTCTGCTGCTGCTTTGTGAAACTCACGAGAAGAAAAAAGCAAACAAAGTAGTACACAAGTTAGAAATAATTTATTCGCTTTAAGAGTGCAATTTTAATAGACACTCACTTTTGGTGCTCAAGATATATTGCATCGGAATAGTACTAAAAATGCCGCAGTATACCGGCGAAAATCAGTAGATGTAAATATGAAGCAATGCGTTCACTCCGCACCATCTCTAGGCATCATTATTGGACAGACACAAATGAACTAATTCTGGGACTTCCTGTCTCTAGATTACTTCCATTCTAGACGGCATTATATGTACGCATGTTGGAAACTATGAGGAATATATTACACTACACCATACGTTTTTGGAAATGTAATTAATGATACTTAAAATTAATCCTCATCGAACTCACAGTTGATATATGCATATCTGCTTTGTGTCTGTAATATGTGTAAAACTGCTTAGGTATTTAAGGTTGCGTAAATATAACGACCGAGAGCAGAACGGTTCTCATTCCGCCGAACCATAGTAGAGACTCCCAGTTATCGCTTTGACAAACTGCTTTTCCCTTGTAATTTGTGTAATACTTCTTCAGTAACTGTTTTATTTAATGCATCAATA
The DNA here is from genome assembly GCF_055883805.1 of Amblyomma maculatum. Taxonomy (NCBI): domain Eukaryota; kingdom Metazoa; phylum Arthropoda; class Arachnida; order Ixodida; family Ixodidae; genus Amblyomma; species Amblyomma maculatum. The sequence goes on from NC_139347.1 coordinate 6,969,914, forward strand.
TTCGCCTTCTTGTCGGCATCCATTTCTCTTCCCACGTCTCTTTGATTCTTCAGCAAAGTTTGCTTTGTTGCAAGCACATGTGCATTCCGCATTGCAAGCTTTACAGGCCTAGCGAAGTAATTTAAGGTTGCACAAACGCTTGCTTAGAATACGCTGAACTAAACAGCGGTTTGCGTGTGGCGATGATGTTGCTGGTATTACAGTACAGGTATTGTAGAAGTTTTCGTGTTGGCTATCTTTATGGCCACCTATGGCACCGTACGCCACTGTAATTCAAAGAAAGCTGCAATGTTTATTTAGTACACAGATTATACGCGCTATCGCCCTTGCGCCTTCGACTCCGTTAAACAAATGTATCGGCGGCATAGATTCTTTATCTTTCTTATCACGGGTAATGGCAATAGTTATCAGAAACTGTAGTGTCTCACTGCATGTACATTGAAGTTGCACAGACGATAATGGTCTTTAAGGCCCACACGCATGACAAACAGGGTTACAAAAAATAAATGAGGAATTATGGGCTTTATAGTCCTGAAGTCATACATCAGTTCTTATAGACGTTGCGGAGTAGAACTCGGAAATACATTTAAATCACCTTTGATCCTTTAACGTGCGCTGACATTGCCTAGTAAACGAGCAAAAACACGTTTACGGTCTAATTACTCGTTGTTAGGATTTCACACACAAAAACTCTTATTCTCGGAGGTACTATATGGCATTTACTACACCTACTAATGATTGAAAGAAGAACTATGGCCTGCTACATGTCAGTAATTATTTTTAAAAATTTATTTCAATACTTGGGCAATGTAGACGCCAAACCAATAAATAAAAAAAATCAGGGGGACATTTAAGCTACGCTTGTAGGGTACGACATGATGGCGGCCTGCGGTACACTGGTATGGCTCCCTCGCCAATTAGTTAAACCAATCAGTCGATCAATTGAATCAATCAATCAATCAATCAATTAGCATTTTATTTTCTCTAAATAATAGAAGGGATTCAGCAGGAATTAGTTAAAATGCAATAAGACATACATACCAGGGGTTTCAGGGAAGGCAGATAATCTTTTTAAATATGCTTTTTTAGGTACGAAGACCACACCTGCAGCTCTATACTAGCAATGTTGGCAGATAACAGAAAAAAAAGTAGTTGATGTTAACTATTGTGATCTAGCTGACTAATTTCTGATAATTAACTTTGTAACGGTCAAAGTCAGGCGGCTGGTCACAAAGAGGGATTTGTAGCCGACCGTTCGCAATCGCCACTCCAGTGTTTACAATTTCGAAAACGCGATTTCGTTCGGCGCTATGGATCAACTAAATTTCGTTACCTCGTGACAAACAAGTGCGCTTTCGAACAACGCGCGCTCTAAAATCAACGCCTTACTTCCGTCAATCATTTATGTTTCCACCCTTCTCTGTCCCGCCTGCACTGCGATGTTCGTCGCTGGTCGTTGTTGCGGCTCACACAGAACAGAGGTAGACAGCACTGCCACTGATTGACGACACCAGGGCTTTGCTGTTAGAGCGCGGGGTTTTCGAAAGCGAAAGTTTGTTCAGTCACATCACCGAGGAAAATCACCTTTTCGAAATTTTAAAATCTGATATTGTCATTGATAACGGGTTTCTACAACGCTTAATTTAAAGCAGACGCCTAAATGCGATAGGCAAAAAGGTAACCATTAAAAATTAATATCCTAGCTGACTAGTCAACATCATTGACCTGTTTTATATGTTCGTTAACATTGGTATTATGCTGCTACAGAAGCTGTCTTTATACCTTAAATCCAATTTAATAATAATCCGCGCTTTTCTCCTTTGTAACACTTGGAATAAAAACCAGCCTGTACCGAAGCTTTACAAGCATGCCTGGGTATCCCAGGGGCAACGTGTCCGTATCGCAGTCCAAGGGTCGCCGGTTCAAATCCGAGCTAAACGTCGTCAAAATTTTATTTAAGCGAATATCATTTACTTTACAAAATGTTATCATCTGAAACATGCGCTGACCCATAATTAGCATTACATAGAATGTTTGATTCCAGTTCCAAAGAACAAACGTGACCTCACGCGTGACGGGGATTTCACGACACGACGCAGACTTTTTCGCTGAACAGGAGCTTGAATGCTTTAGTTTAAATAGGAGGTCAGATGAATGATAGGTGTATTCTATCAGTATGAACCTAGGAGCTTTATTCTAAGAAAGGTAACTTTATTCGCCTCAGCCAACTTATACTGTCGCGATTCTAGTAGTTAAGATTAGAAACACGTCTGCGACCGCGCCAAAATGGTAAAATTTTCATCTGCGTGAATTTCTTGAATCAAGTTTTAGTTCCCCGTCCCATAATTATGCTTACTGAAACCATAATCTTAACACTGGGATTTTTTTATTTAAATGGCGTGTTAATATTCTCCTACGGCCTTACACTTAGAGCTGTTCATTTAATTCACTTTAGTTCACTCCCGAGCGCGAACCTCTCCCGTTACCTCTATATCGATTTTATCGAAACGAGTGCTCTATTAGACGTCGCAGGCGATAAAATTACAGCCTGGAAATCATTTCATAAGGCAAGTAAGATTTTCTGATTATAAAACGAATTCTTTCCTTTTGCGAGAAACGAAAATGAAATATACTGCCTCGAAATATATCTTGGCTCTTGAAAAGAAGACATGAAGCTTCAATGATGGGCCGTCTACGTAGACGGCCCGGAGTAGTGTGCGGCAGCGACCAGACGATAAGATTGGATTCCGGTTTTATATAATTTGTAAGATTTCGTCTTGTGCAGCCCGTTTATAGAAGCTGCTCGACCATAGGAGGTGAAGTGCTCAGCTTTGCTTGCAGCATGGGTTCGCTACGCTGGACAGCCTTCTTTGGGACGAGCGCGTCGTCTCTTACGGCGTGCGCGTGGAACGCGTCCAGGTCCGTCGCGCTAGAAGAGAAGGATGAGGGGGAGAAGAACAGAAGCGGTAGAGGATGGAGCGAGAGGCGTTTCTATCGGGATGCCCGGGTCGCGCGACGATAGACAGCGTCTTAATCCGACACTGCTGTTCCCTGGGCGCGTCGGGTCCAGCGTCCAGAACATTTTTTTCGTTTTGCGTCTCGCCCTCGTCCTCTGGGGTAGCGTGACAGACTGGTTCCTAATCCGCATTTCTCCGTACGGGCCGCGGATTTGCGCCGTTCGGCGGTGCAGCCAGCGTGCTCCGGGGCCCGAGCGGGCAGCGTTTCCAATCCGCGCACGCCACTCCTGTGTCCGAGAGATTGGAGCCGCCGGTCTCGGACGCTCCATTGTGGCCTCTGTGGATTAGAGAATGATCGGCTTCGACGCCTGGTCCGGCCTGAACGTTATTATATTCCTTCCCCTCTTTCTTTCTTCCTGTCTTTATTCTCGCGTGTGCCGTCACGCACTCCCCCCCTTCCGGACCTTCAGTGATTTGCTCTTGCATTCCAGATGGTACTGGCAGTCGCGTGTCCTGCGCTCTTCTGCTGGTGGACTGCGACCACTTGGACGGACGAGTCTGAAGTGTAGGATTTTGTGGTCTACTTTATTCACTCGACTTTCGGGGAATTTGGGAGATTTCGTTCTTTTTTCTGTCTTGAAATCTTATACAGAAGGAAAATTTGTCTTCATCTCGAAGAAAAACGATCATTTCAGGTTAGGTATAAACAATTCATTACCATAATACTCTTCTGCACTTTCGGTATCTGCATGGTTCAGTATGCCGTTATACGCAAATGAGCTGCAATCAATATTTTTGACGCTTTTAGTTTTTGTTTTGTCTGCTCCTATCTACGCTATGGCAGGTGTTGCAAGTACGGGAATGTTCAGCATCAATTTTTATTCTACGATTTCCGCACCCGAATGTCGGATGAGAAGGGCCATAAAAAAAAAAAAAAAAAAAAAAAAACTAGCATAAGCAATTGAGGAGAGGGTATTTAGCGATGTGTTTGCAGATTGCGCTGATTTCCATCTATATTATATGTCATAAATTAAAATATAGCTTCTACCGAGTTCTAATCGAGTTGTATGAAAATAAAGAATAAATTCTCCGAGTTTCAAATTTACATTCTTTTTTATTATTAAAATCTGACTCTGTAGTCATTGATCTTAAAGTGAATTCTTTAGGTTGATTCCTTAGGTTGAGAAGGAGGCGAAGGGAAGAAGACGTTTAATTTAGCCGGGTTCCTAAAAAATTGATTTAGAAATCAAAAAGCCCTTTCGCTCTACTTATTTTTATTTTATTTTTTTTCGCGTAGAAAGACGACGCTTGTTAGATGTGGGGATTCGAGTTCCGCTCGACGCATCCTCGGTCAAGAAGACGGGCGTTTTCAGAGTTAAGGGCAAGATGGGAACCACTCAACCGCTCTCATTGCCGAGTTTTTATAAATCCTGTATTCCCTGAATACCCTAGGTGAAGAGTGAGCCAGTCGACGAAGGAGTGTCCTGATATAGCTTCGCTCGCCTTCTCCGTAGTCATTTTCATGCAGTTCACGCACCATCACACTCGCAGTCTGCTAGGTCTTGCTTGAGGGTGAGGATAAAGTCGTCAGCATGGCGTATACAGCGGTTGCAAAGTGTGTGGTTTCATGGTCAAGATGTGTGGTCCACACCTGTGCTTCATAAGCCGGCACTCAAGGGGGGAGAACAAAGCCTGAAGCCATTCCTCGGGGTTACCACAGAAGAGGCCACCATAGCAGCGCTCAGTGCTTGAGCAGACACAGTAAATAAACGTTTTTCTTCTCAGTCGGAGCTCGAGGTCTGTTCACACGGATTTCATCTGCGGGTGGCCCCAGACGGCTTCCTCTGGGCGCGACCCGCTGTTGCCATTCTTAACACGCTTCTACGGAAGACGATCACACAATTTCTGCGAATAATTTTCCTGATAATCGTAGAGAACGCGGAATGGGGCTACGAGGAACACCATGATGATTCGGTCCATTTCGGGATTCTTGATTCACTGAATTATAAAGCGCAGGTAAGTTTGTGAGTTTCGACTCCATCAAAATGCGGCCGTCGCTGCTGAGATTTGATCCGGCTACCAAGGAACCAGCAGGCGAAAGCCATAGCCTCTTACGCACAGTGGCTGGTCTTTTGAAATATTTTTTTAGTAGTGAATTTTTTTAAAGAACGTTCTGAGTTTGACTATTTTTATACTACATTCTCTTCAAAAAAAAAAAAAAGAACTTCCTTCTTATTATCGACAGTAGCTTGTCCTCTTTAATTATCGACATCGATTTTTTCTGATACCTATCATATAATTTATGATCCTGACATTTATGAGGTTCTGCGCGTTTTCTATCCCCTCATGAAAGACAGAACCAGCACTGTTATGCCAGTTTGCTGTCTCACGTTCCACAAGAAATTCTAAGGATGCTCAATTTGTCTGGTTGGCCAACAACAACAACAACAGGTACAAAGGAAAATATTCGACACAGTGCTTTTAACTTATCCGTTGTTTTTCGCTGCACCCCGTCCCCCTTCTTTTGTTTTCTTTTTCGTGGCCGAGCCGTGGGATTGAGAGTTCAAGAAGTGCCTTTTAACCTCAGGTCTCACGCGTTGCCCCTTCCCAGCTTTCGAGGGTGGGTCAGTAGCACTCACTGAATCCCGACTGCCTATATTAGCCATTCTGCTGTGATACGTGACCCAGTAAAAACGGCATCACGTCCACAGCATTGAATCGCCGGACACAGAGAAATAAGAAGGACGAGGGTGCGCTCGAAATCATCGGCGGTGCATGCTTAACAACCTGCCAGTAAGGGACCAGACGCGACTACATTTCAAATCTCTTGTTTTACATTCTGTCCTACTTTTGTTTGGTATTATTCGCAGATAAACTTTCCCTTTATTGCGACCAGTAGCTACGCTGTCCCCTTGTCTACGAGAGCCATGCTTCGGTGCCGTACATGAAGGCTGGAGAAGGCGGGGTAAGATTGCTAAAGGGGAGCACGCAGGGAGAGTGAATGAGGGCCACAAGGAGAAACAGCGTCTGCCAGAGGGCGCGCCGTTGTTAATCTGCGCTAAAGTACCTTCTCGGTGCTGCGGCTGCATCACCGTTTTTCTCCTGGTCTCGCGACGGTGGGAGACGATTATGGCCACGAATCTCATAAACCATTACCGAGCTGTTGCAGCCGTCTCGAAATGGATCTCGGAACTTTGGACACCGTATATAACTATTAAGTTCGAATAACCCCGACTTCAGTGCGCACCGTTCGGAGGAAGAGCTATATGTCGCGTGGCCTATTCCACGTCGAAAGTTGTTCTTCATGTCCGTGTGCACGCTATTTTGCTGCTTCACTCTGCTGCTTTGTTCATCTGTAGCAGGCAAGGCTGTATTCTATCAGGTTTGGTTTATTTTGTTAGACTTTCTCAGTTATTATAGGAAATGAAACTGCAATCGGGAGGCTTTCAGTTTCTTTCTTGCCTTGTTCTGCCTAATAATTGGTACTGCCGTTCTACTAGTTCACGTATATATATATATATATATATATATATATATATATATATATATATATATATATATATATATATATATATATATATACCTCTTTTGTTTACCTCAGTTGCTGTTTATTTTCTGGCCTTTCCAGCCACGTGTTGAAAAGTTTTCCGTAATGCGAGACTGAATGATTTGCTAGAACTATATTCTCTGTAAGACGCGAGATCTTTTTTGTTTTTTTCCCCTCATTTTCGTTCCCTACGTTCTGCGTGATCCTGGAAAGCTTGCTTCGCATCTCTATGCGCCGTGATCACCCTCAAGACGCATTCATCATGTTTTATGCCTTTTGCCGTCGGGGGCCGTGTCAAGCGGGAAACCAGGTTGTTCTTCACGCATACCGCATAGCCGCCAAGCCGCTCGGATCACGTTCCTTCAAAACAACGGCACGTTCTCGTCTGAAATGGAGTCGGTTCGTTTGCTCCCTTCTCCCTGTGCATTTCCTCATTTTGTTTTTGTCTCCGGCGGCAAGATGACGGGGCAGAATCGAACATGCATTGGAACTGCTCTTTCCACGCTTTCCACGCTTTGCCCATTTGTTCCTTTTTTTCTTCATGGAAGTAAGGGTTGAAAGGAAAAACGCAGACTAGCTGTAATGTACACGGAGACGACGCACTGGGTGCGCGTTGTTGCTTCGAGTAGGTATTTGTGGCAGTGGCGGCAGAAGGCAAAGAGTTGACGACGGCCACAACGAGCCTTTTTTTTTTTTTATTACGGCGCGTGGGTTTCCCGCATCGTTGCCGTGATGCGCCTTCGACAAGGCGCATCGAAGCCGGCTGCCGACAGGTGAAAAACAGGTGATGGAAGGGGTTGTCTCTCGCTTCGACCCCATCTGAAGGTGTTGTTCCTTCGTTGTTGTTTTTTTTTTTTTGTTGATGTTATTATTTTTCTTGCTTCTAACATTTCGCCTCCTCCTCTTCCAGTTCGTCCGCCGTACTTTGCTCAAGCTTTGCCTCACATTTTTTTACGTTTCTACTTCCTCCGCCTCCTTTTTCTTTTTCCTCTCCTACCGTTCCTGCGACTCCCCGCGGCGTTCCACTTGGCTGCGGACCTCTTTTCGCGCCTTTTACAACCGTACGCTGCTCGACACATACACACGAGGTCTTATGATTATAGTTATTTATTGTAGCGCCTTCTGTATATTCTACATTACCTCTTTCCTTTTCGATTCCCGCGGCTTTTCTTTGTAGCGAACTCCGCGGAGATTTCATCCTTTCATCTGTATCTTTCTGTTCAGCGTGGTTGTGACAAAAAGCATAAGCCTATATACATACGTACGCAGGTGCACACACTGCCTTCGCTCCTTCCTCACTTTGCGCATCGCGCAGGCAGAGCGAAGCTGGTGAGGCGAACGCACATAAAGAGCCAAAAGTAACGACCGTGCTTGCAGGGAGAAAAGGGACAGGACGGTAGCTATAGGAGAGGAGGAGTCCGGCGAATATACCCGAGGCGTCGGCGCCATCGCAGTATGCGCTGAAATGGAATTGGTGTTTGTGATTTATACCGCTCCCTGAAATTGTCTTGATGATATGTGCATCGCGTACCGTCGTTTTCTTCTGTCCCTATGTTTTTCACTTCTACATTGGCCGGGAGTTAGGCGCCGGGATCTCTTCGCTTTCCTATCATCCGCTCCTCGATTCTCTGCGTTTACTTTGTTCCCGTTTTCTCGTATATGAGTTACTTTCTACTCTCCCCCCTCTTCTCCCTCCTTTTGTCATTCGCGGAGATGTTAGGTCGCATATTTGACGTCGGCTTTCTCCGGTCTACTGTTTGCCTCCTGTCTTCTCGCTGCTTCTGTAGCAAGCCTGTCGACGTCATTTTTATGTGTATGCGTGCGTGTTTCGTTTTCCCAACCGTTATTTGAATTCCAGCGCGTCTTTTTGCCGACTGGCTGAGGTGCGGTCTTAGTCGTAGCGAAAGAGTTTTGCTCAGGCTTGTTGTGGCGGCGGAGTGGGCCCGCCGCCTACTGCGTCTGCGGCAAGAAGGATCCGCTGAATGAGCCTGCCTGTTTCCCCGACCGCCACTCTTGCTCGCCGCTGTCCTGATATGCATGTGTGCTAGGAAGTGAAAAAATAAAGACGAAGGAAAAAACTGAGCAGGATTGGAGAATTTCGAGTATTCTTCTATCGCACAAATTTTGAATCTTAGTTCTTCCTCTTTTCTTTCATTTAGTGCACTCTGTTCACCCATCTTGACATGGAAAAGTTGTGTTCAACCTCGATCCTCACTTTTGCTTTTCTCTTATCTCTCGCGCTGTTGCTAGTGGTAGAACACGCTACGTGCCCAACGAGTCGCTTTGTGATTCAGGATTTCAGTGTTTCACGTATGCGTTGCATCTGCATACCCCCTTCTTTCCATTTCGCACGGGGCAGAAAGATGTCTCCACTCGCGTTCTTCGATCAAATGCACCCGAAAGGAAAGCAGTCCGGTGAAGGCCTTTCTTCCGTTGCGGCTTTTAAAGTTGCCCTCTGCTGAACGCCGGTGTACACGGCGCGCTGCATTAGTTGGGCCGTGTTGTAGCGAACTGCCACTCTTTCCTTTCAGTGGAGCTGTGCTCGGCTTGTTTTGCGGCGTACCGGCTTGGAGATGAATACGGCTGTTCGCCGTGAAAGGAGTCGGCGAATGCTTAGCAGGGGACCTCCGCTGCTCAACCCTTTCCTTTATTTCCGTCCCCGGCTCTTTCGTTATTTTTTCCTTAGCTCCGCATGTTGGCATATTCCTACTCTTAGGTTACCTTTATACTGCCTTTTAAGAATATGCAGGGGCCGCTCTCATCGTTGTTCACGCTCTGCCATATCACTTCCACTTCGCATGCTGACGGTGCTTCTATTTTTCTGACTGATGTTCGTTTTGCGAAGGCCAGGTTTAGGTCGACCGAGACTAAGGTTTTTAAGGCATTCCTTATTTTTCTTTCGCAGATTCTCGACAGTTATTGACTCTTTTAGAACCACAGACTATACTGCAGATATAGATTTGTGCATGCTCCTTAAATGTTCAAAGAGCAAACAAGGAGTTATGATTATGTAGAAAATTGGTGCAGGCACTTTGTGCATTAACCGTTTTTTTTTCTTTTTTAGCTCGTCCTAGCCTTCACATAAAAGCCTTTATTTAAACAAGTCCTAAATCACCCTTTTGAGGGTTTCTAAAAAACCTCGGACTTAGAATTTGGAACACCTGAGAGCGATGTTCGTTCTAATTATATATATATATATATATATATATATATATATATATATATATATATATATATATATATATATATATATATATATATATATATATATATATATATATATATACGATGTCCTCCTTCTACTTCTTTTCTTTTTCTTTTTATTCTTCTTCTCCTCCTCCTCTAGCCTTTGGATCTAACGGACGGATGGTCACACCACTAGTATGAGCGCTTAAATGCTTTCGCCTTAATATATATATATATATATATATATATATATATATATATATATATATATATATATATATATATATATATATATATATATATATATATATATATATATATATATATATATATATATATATATTGAAAGGGGGTGTTTACTGTCTTTTAAAAGGGATAATAGCCCTCTCCAAGTTGCACAGAGAACCACGCAAGAACACAGCCAGTCTAGGCCTCCACAAGCGAGCTCGAGCAGCGCAGCGGCACTTCGTCGTTCTTCTCGTCTTTGTGATATCCTCGCCTAGTTCATCCTCGTCTTCATAATATCTTCGCAGGGTTCACTACAATTTCCCCCGGAGCGAAGAGGAGCCATCCTGGCGACTTAGGCTGAGGGCAAGAGGAGCTGATCGTAGTATGTTTTGAGGCGGCTCACGTGCACAGTTTCGCGGCCGCGATGACGCATGTCCGAAGAGGGAGTGAGTGGCTCCACGATGTAATTCACAGGGGAGGTTTGGCGGACAATGCGGTAGGGGCCGTGGTACTCGGTTCGAAATTTTGATGACAATCCCGGTGGGGTGCCAGGAACCCAGAGCCAAACAAGGGATCCAGTAGGGAAAACGTGTGGCGTCTGATCTTTGTCGTGACGATACTTTTGGCGGCCTTGCGATTCCGATGTTAAACTGCGGGCTAACTGGCGGCATTCTTCCGCATGTTTGGCAACGTCTGAAAGGAGAGTCCACTCGGAGGAGTCAGGACGATATGGTAAAATAGTGTCAATCGTGGACGATGCCTCATGCCCATAAAGCAGGAAGAAAGGGCTAAATCCAGTGGTTGACTGCGTGGCGGTATTGTATGCGTACGTCACGAAAGGAAGAACAGCGTCCCAGTTGGTCTGATCAGCGGCAACGTACATTGTGAGCATATCTCCAAGAGTACGATTGAAGCGCTCAGTCAGCCCGTTAGTTTGAGGGTGGTAGGCTGTTGTGATCCGATGTATGATGCGACATTCGGCCAGTAGAGCTTCAACGACGTTGGAAAGGAAGACGCGGCCTCGGTCACTCAGCAGCCGTGGCGAAGAACAAAATGATGGAGTAAGAACAGGGCAACTTCACGGGCAGTAGCGGCGGGTAAAGCGGCGGTCTCGGCAGACCGGGTGAGGTGGTCGATGCCGACGATAATCCACCGGTTCCCAGAGACCGTGCAGGGAAGTGGCCCGTAAAGGTCAACGCCAACGCGGTCAAAAGGGCGGGCCGGGCATGGAAGTGGTTGTAAGGGGCCAGAAGCACGAGGTGTGGGTGACTTGCGGCGCTGACAGGCGATGCAGGAGCGGACGTATTTGCGAATATAGCCGTACATGCCGCGCCAACAGTAGCGTTGAGAAATTCTCTGAAACGTCTTGACTACACCAGGATGGGCACACTGAGGGTCGGCATGGAAATAGGCGCAAATTTCTTGTCGTAAATGGCGGGGAATGACGAGAAGCCACCGTCGACCATCAGGCATATAATTGCGGCGGTAGAGAAGACCGTCTTGTAGGGCAAAGTGTGGTGCTTGACGGCGTGAAGTCCGAGAAGGCGCAGCGTTTGGGGAAGTGGACACGATATCGATAAGAGATGCGAGCCACGGGTCTTTTCGCTGCTCCGCAGGCATATCAGCGATTGTTAGAGACGAGAGGACGGGATCAGCCGCCGAGGAGCAAACAGGTGCGATGGATAGGGGAGAACGAGACAGCCGAGGAGCAAACAGGTGCGATGGATAGGGGAGAACGAGACAGAGCGTCGGCATCCATGTGTTTACGGCCAGACAGATATATAACGCGGATGTCAAATTCCTGAAGGCGGAGAGCCCATCGTGCGAGGCGGCCGGACGGGTCTTTAAGAGAGGACAGCCAACATAACGCGTGGTGGTCCGCGACGACGTCAAACTGGCGACCATACAGGTAGGGTCGGAATTTCGTTAGAGTTCATTACAATATATATATATATATATATATATATAAATAAATATGAAGGAGGTTTTATATGCATATATATACAGTAGCGGTGACCGTCCGTCCGTTAGATCCAAAGAAGAAGAAGAAGAACAAGAAGAAGAAGAAGAAGAAGACGAAGAAGAAGAAGAAGAGAGACGATTGCCAAGCACTAACTGAACGCTGGACGTAGGGATCACTGTCGATACGTTTGGCAGGAGCTGCCAACTCGGGCCTCTTCTTTCATATGGGAGGGTGATATCAGAATCAGCCTGCCAAGACCCTTGCATTCACGTTATCCCGAGGCCAGCCAGGCACGTTCATACGGCTCGGTTGAAGGGGGGCTTTAAATGTTGGCTGGTAGCTTATGCTATTGCGTCATCGTGAAGGTGGGAGTGAAAGCAGAGAAAGAGGTGCCGTAGTGAAGGGCTTCGGACCACCCCACGATAGAGGCTTTCGTCTCATCGCAGTTTAGTGATCCAAAGTTCCCCTCGAATTTTTTTTCCTTTCTCCTCCATATTTCCTCGGCTTTCCCCTGCGGGCGTTCTACTCCACTTACAAAGGTGGCGTTTCCACCACGATTCTGAGAGGCGCTGTCAATGGCGTGAGTAAGTGTAGGCTCTGGCCTCTCGACTCTAGTATTACATTCATGATGAAGCGACACAGTACTCGAATAAAATGAAGTTCGCTCACCTCCACACATTGTTTGTGAGCACTACGGGCCGCGTCAGATCATGATATTTCCATTCTACCTTCATCGGGAATATAACAAAAGCCTGTTCAGTGTTTAGTTGGAACATTTTACTTGTAGTTTTCAAAATGTAGAGAATGAACAGATCGACTAACATAAATTAAACACATATAACACAAATGCATAGTACGTGGTTTTCTTCGTGCTTAGTGCCCCCGTCTTAATTTGAAGTGCCATTGACTCTCGACATTCGAAATCAAAGCGAGACTGATAGTTTACTCGAAAACCGCTGATAGTGATAGTGTTTGAGTAGTGTGCTGATGGCACAGTAGTCTTTGAAATAGTGTGGTCATTCTTCATGAACAGTCTATAATATAGAAAATGGCATGGCGTTGTTCGTCATAACCGGTGCCAAAGGTGTGGGCAGAAAACAGCGCAGATCGAGTGCGAATACTCTGGCGAGCAAAATTTGTTTTCGTGTTAACGAAAGTTGCAGGGTTAGAACATTACATGTAATATTAAATAAACATGCAACTGAAGAAATGCGGTCCTATAAAGCAAGGTCATCTTGAGCAAACATTAGTTTTGACTGGCAAACTGGGCCACAGGTGTGTAGGTTGCAGAAGCGGATACCTTTCCTTTCTTTTTTTAACATACTCAAAAAGGGGGTAATTAAGATTACAGGTCCACAGCACGAACCAAAATCACATCCTCGTAATCTACGCACTTGCCTAAAGCATAAGGTGGCATTCTCTATTGACAATAAATGTTCGTTACAATTTTTGTGAGCGTTGGACACGCTTGGAATGTGAGCGCAACACCATCTTCACACCAAATCAGTCTATCCATATATAGTGAGTGACCATGAAACTCGCAAAGAGCGTCAAAAATAGGAACATGATTGACGCAGCGCGGTGGTGTTATATTGAAGGAGGACATTTGTCATGCTTGTAGCCTGTGGTTATAAAGGGCCTGCTTGACTCTACATGTATAAGTTGTCTACATTTTACGCCATCGTTCCGACTCTCCTCTCTCTCTCTCACCACACACACACACACACACACACACACACACACACACACACACACACACACACACACACACACACACACACACACACACACACACACACACACACACACACACACACACACACACACACACACACACACACACACACACACACACACACACACACACACACACACACACACACACACACACACACACACACACACACACACACACACACACACACACACACACACACACACACACACACACACACACACACACACACACACACACACACACACACACACACACACACACACACACACACACACACACACACACACACACACACACACACACACACACACACACACACACACACACACACACACACACACACACACACACACACACACACACACACACACACACACACACACACACACACACACACACACACACACACACACACACACACACACACACACACACACACACACACACACACACACACACACACACACACACACACACACACACACACACACACACACACACACACACACACACACACACACACACACACACACACACACACACACACACACACACACACACACACACACACACACACACACACACACACACACACACACACACACACACACACACACACACACACGTATATATATATATATATATATATATATATATATATATATATATATATATATATACGTGTGTGTGTGTGTTTGTGTGTGTGTCTTCTTGTGCGTTTAATTTCAACGCCGATAGTATTTTCCTTGTTTTTATTCGAAAAGAGCTAGAACATGCTGTCTTTTCTCAGTGCTGCAGCTGTAATAACGGCTGGAACAGCGCATGTTCCCTTTTTTGGGGTTTCTGGTCTTTATCAAAGTGAAATATATTATTATCTATCCGAATATGTCACTCTCCATTTCGGCGAAGTAACTTTGCGAACAAGGCATAAAGGAGCATTGGTATTCATTTCTGCACTTTCCGAGGCCAACCCTACGGAGACACATCGTCGAGCAGGGATTCGGCCGGCGTCATGGCTCATTTGCTTTCTTCTCCAGTTGAGATTGTCTAATATGTCACGTCAACGAGCCTTGCCTTCTTTTTATGAACATTGCGCACGGGGATTCAGTAATGCGTGCGTAGCTTTTCTCCAGTTTTGTTACTCAACCGCTGAGATGGGAGCCCCGGCAAATTACCTGCCAGATGTTAAAGCGGCAGAAGTCAGAAATTAATTGCTTTTCTTCGCGCCAGACATAATAGGCGTATTTTGAAGTGGACTTGATCCCCTATTTCTCCACAACTCTCCGCATTCTATATCTATTTCTCTTTGTTTCAGATACAGGTGAAAATACTTTCTAATAAAGTACGTCATTAAAGGATGGCGCTTGGTAACATCGAAAAGGTGTTGTCAGTATTCAGTAGTTTTTGTTTCTTAATTTTTCATTCTTCTAATAAATCTGAAGTTCAGATGCTTGCACGTTTGGACTAAATATCTGTAGGCATCTTGCTCAAAATCTCCCGGGCATAAAATCTTGTCAAATGAATTTGCATAGTTTAAACTAGCACTTAACATATTGTTAGTTGCCTAACATTCTTTAAAAAAAAAAAAACACGTTTCTCATTGTACAATAAGGAGAAAAAAATGAGGGAACCACTCCCACATCTTCTTTTTGAACCTACTTTAACAGCAGCACAAAGCTAAATTCGAAAAGCTCTGAACTAGAAGAGCTGCGACAGACCAATTTTGCATGCACTTCCTGGCAGCTGCCGCTGCGGATGCCGCTGAACCTTCTGTTGTCAGCTAAAACTGATGACTTTTAAAACGACACTTAATACAAGCTTCAACGAACTTCTCACAACGGAAATATCAGCGCTGGCTGGCTCCTGCTTTAACCAAAACTCAGACAGCCAAGTAATAACACTGCTATGCATGCGCAAGCAACGGAAACCTCCCTAAATCCCTGGAAACAGCAAACAAAACTTAATTTATTTGTCGTTTAGACAAACCTAAAATAAGTGAGTTCGCAGCATGTAATATTTGCTGCGGTTAACAAGCGAAGTATGCCCTATGCTTCACTGAGAGGGGAACACCGTGCCTTCTCAGATATCTGTTTCTCTGTAGAGAACTTTTGCGCTCAGCAATCAGCGTAGTGTATCGCCGCGACGAACGTACGTTAGAACCGCGAAAACACGCGAGACGTAAGCGCGCGCTGATCGCATGCCGGCGCCATAATGCGGCCAGCAGCGATCCGGATGCGGTGACAGTAGCACTTGGCCACTTCTCAGGAAAGCCCCAACATCGGCTACACACTGTTCCAGGTGCCGCCGCCGCTAAATGACAGGCTGAGAGGCAGCCTGGATAAGAAAGCTTGAGATGCAGGTGAACGATCACATTATCGCTTAATGCTCATTGCTGGTACCAGTCAAGGGAGTGTGACGTGGCTGACAACACTTCCTTGGCAGCGCCAGACTTTGGTAGCAAATAACTCCAGGTTAGCTGCCCGGACCGCCTGTACGGCAAAGAAAAGCGAATCGCCGAGGTATGTAAGTATGAAAGGTAAAAAAGGAAAGGAAGGCAGAAAGTATTAGCATAGAAGATAGCGAGTGCGTCGTGTAACCAGGTTAGTTAAGAACATTCTTACTGCTTAGTGTCAACGCCCGTCATCTCTACGCGTCATTTACGTGAACTTTGTCGTGAGCTTTCTGGACAGCTCTGATTTGGTGAAAGAGGTTCAAGGTTTTTAGAAACCTTGAACCGTCACTGTTTTTAGAAACAAAAATATGACATTTGGAGGCAACGGCAACTTTGGAAGCAGTGCCCAACTATCGGACGAATAGCTATGATCTAAAAGAAGAGTTACACTGATAACCGCGCAAGCTTTCATAGCATGCAGCTGAAGAACAGAATGATGGCATACTCCAGCAAAATTCAGTGAGTATGATTTCGCCACGGAAAATACAAATAACCTTCACGGTTGAAAGGAATCAGTCAATTATGTTGGTTTTCGAACATGCCGAACCAAATATATTATTGGTTAGACCCCCGCCGCACACTTATATATGCACTGATTTTATCGTGGCAGAAAAAATTAGGGCAGTGTGTTGCGTGACACCTAACTTACTCCGCCCTGTCATAGTTGCTGCAGTTCAAGTGCTCCATCATGGTAGCGAATACCTTTGTGCAATGGAAAAGAAAGAAGCGCAACCAGAAGAGCGAGAACACAAATGGAGTAAGAAAAAAAAAAAAAGAGAAAAGCCGTAGCGGCGTTTCAGTGCCCGTTTCTCTTCCGTCTCCACACGCGCTTAACGAAGAAAGGACGAAACCGGATCCAGCAGGTGGGCACCTACCTTTGTGAAGGCCAAGACAATGTGGCCCTGATGAGGCCAGTTCCATCAGGGTCGTCCTTCTTTCTCTTTGAGACCGGCTGCTAGTACGAGCGCAGCGGGCAGCAAGAAGCACTCGTCCGCCGTGCTGAAAGCCATGCTTCGGCCTGTCACAGCTGGAAGAAAAGCTACCCGGGACGACAAACAGCGTTTCGCATTAGCGTCAGACAATGCACGACAATCACTGCGCTGTTGCATCCCTTTCTTCCCTTGTTCTTCCCCTACCTCCAACTTCCCATCCTCACTCATGCTCTCCTTTCGGCCCTGCCTTCCTTTTTCTTTCTTATAGAGGGGCTGTCCCGAACCCTCGTTGCCTTACGCTATTTGGGAGCAGCGTGGGTGAATCCTTTTTTTCTCTTCCTCACCTGCGTGTGTCCCTGTCTGCTGCTTTTGGGCACCTAGCAGGTTTCTTCCTTGTGTGTACGTTATTCTCGCCCAGTGACGAATAGCACCCACACCTGAAACCACTCCACTGTTGCGCCGTGTCTTTGTTTCTTGCTCGGCATCATTGGCTTTTTTTCCCGTGTTTTACCCGCTCTGCGATGCATGGCTGGTTCAGTCTCATGGACTGAATAGCGGGATCCGAGTACCGCTCGAGGTTACCGCACGACGCTGGCGTTGCTCGTGCCGGGAAAGTTTTGCCATAGAATGATAGGGAGTACTTTTGGTTTGGGCCGACCTTTTTACAGTGCCGTTCTTCCTTGTTTTCGGTAAGATGTGTTGCCTTCGATAAGAGCGACTTTCAGACACATCGCTTATAGGTTCCAAGCCCCTTGTGTTGATTCACTTGGTTTGTTTTATTTGACAGTGATAGTTTACCCTGGGTAAGCCGTATCAGTGCTGTAGTATGTCGTAGTTTAAAACACCCGCGTCCACTTACTTTTCAATCCCTATTTGGTGCCGCAGTGTGCAATCATGTTGAGAACGTGCAACATCCCACAAAGTCCCGAAAATGTGCCGACGAGTCATAATGATACTGTGATGCTACATAGTTTGTTCCGAAGGAAAGCGAGAAACATGAGAGTCACTTTTTAAACTACATTTTCCTTATAACGTAGCTAGTACCACCCTTAATGTTTTTCCCTGAAAAACATCCGGCCTCCCGGAAACAAGGCACGGTGTTTTCGCGGTGGAAAGCTCTACCATACACTGAGGTTAGTAAGGCCCCACATGTTTCTTCCCTCTGGGATCTGCTGTAAAGGCACGGGCCAGGCTCGGCCCACGATTCGTCGTGTGTGCCCGAAGGAAACACTGGAGCGGCGGCACTAATTGGTCTTTTGTGAGGATACGGATCAACTCTTTGCCAGAGCGTGTTAGACGCGCGGGCCGTGCCAGATGATGTTTGCAATCGCGTCGCCCGGAAGACGCCTGGGATACCGAACGTTCGGGGGAGGGAGCGGCGCGGATGGACTGGTTGGAGCAGTAAACCGTACTGGGTGCAAAACTTTTCCCTGCCTTGTTGCTTCTGGTGAGCTTCCGTTTTATGACGCTAGTGTACGGGTGAGGCTGTATTGGGCAGTGACCCTTGATTGTGTTTGACGTTTATCAGGGGAAAAGGGGGCAGAGAAGAGGAGGAAACTAAAGGGAAGGCGGGTGGTGGGAAACGAGTTTCTAGGCGCTTTCTGTTTTCCCGTAGAATGGAGAGGAAATAAAGGACGACGATTGCTCGCGGCTTTTCTGATGACAAGAGTGGCGGCGCGGGACCCGCGTAGTTTTGCGCCCGCCTTCCTGCTTTACCATGGCCGCCCTCCCTGGGGTACGTGTTCAAGAGGTAGTGTTCACATTGTGAGGAGTTGTGTTTCGGCCTATTGTACTAAGTTAGTCTTCTATGTTTCCTCCTTTCAAGTATTGCTGACGTTTCTCCTTTGCTTCCTTCGGAAACTTTTGCCTCGTCAGTACGCATGGCTGCCACTTCATCTACACGTAGTGTTATCATGCCGCTTTTTATCCCCTTTCTTCGTCTACTCACTTTATACGTAAAAATGAAAACTGATCAGACACAGTATAGCACCATACAGATGCACTATGGTAGCTTTTGCGGGCCAATAAATTATTTTGTGAGCCCAGTAAGGATTAAGGTTGTGAAAACAATATCATTTCTCAATATATCAATTTCATCGTGTATGCTGTCCAGCGTATCTCATGTATGGGGCGCTGAAACTGTTCACGAGTATAGAAAACAGGGCGAGTTAGATTGAACTCATCTTAAAGCAGCGCGAAACACAAGACGAAAAGGAACATTACGAAAAGGAATAATGAAACATTACGAAAACTTACCAAAAAGGAACAGAAGAAAAGGCACTGTGACGCCTATCTATTCGAAAACAATTTTATGAACAAAAAAGCATCTGTGGCAAGTTTCTCATTGTCATGGAACTATTTGTATGCTAGCCACCGTCACAAGTGCCATTCAGTATATAGTGAAATGCCTTACGCGTCAGAACTAGACAGCTGCTCTGCACCTGCATTTAAGACAGAATCGTCACAAACTCATACATAGCGGCCAAATTGCGGTAAACATTTCGAGACCAGGATACCTCGGATCCCAGGTCATATAGTATGGGTGAGCGGCCATAATTTTTCAAGAAATCCAGAAATAAACTTCTGCGTACTATGTTTCTGAATGCTTGTTGCTGTTTTTGGCATAAGAGGAAAAGTAGCTTTGATTTAATGTAATTTCATCAGACTCCTTAAAACTCGGACTCCAGCCGCTTCTATCTTTGTCCCGAGAGAGGTCACCGAGCGGTGCGTGAAGGGCGGAGCATCATGTGAACAGGAAGCTCTTCCCGTTTCTCGTTCCCGCTCTCCCTATAGTACTCCCATGGTCCCGACAGCGACTCATTAGCAACCGGTCAACACAGTGTGACCTACCCGCGTTGTCGCCGTGTTTTGTGTTGTATTTCCTGTTGTGTCCAGCTGGGGGTCATTAGGGAGCTCAGTGCCTCCATGGTCTTGACTAATTGGCCGGCCGCGGGCCGATTCCTCATTTGGAACGCCCGGTAGAGTAATCTGCAAGTGTCTGCAGCCGTCCGCGCTGAGACGTGGCTAATCTTTCTTCTGCCAGTTGGCCTTCATTAAGAAGAGAGCCGGTCCAGTCTACATCCTATTGACGCAATAGAAGTGCGTCTTCTGAGAAAATACTCTCTTCTTGGAAGAAACAAGAGACGGGTAGGGAAAGCGAGGTGGAAAGGCATTATGCCCAAGCTTTGGCAGAAGCTGTAAGGGGTATTAGAAGCCTTTTTTTTTTTTTTTGAGCAGGAACGCGGCCCAGACCATGTGTACTTTTATTATCAGACTCTTGCTGAGCGTTAAATCATACTAAGCCATTAGTGAGTAGATAAACTTAATATACAATCAGCCAAAACCAGCTGTAAGACCAGCAGATATTCTTACGTACGATATACAACGTATCTCAGATACTTTATCGCGCTAATATGCATAAGAAGCATGTGTACTGCAGACCCTAGTGTTATGATCATTTGGACAAAACATTGGCTCTTCTAGAAGTTTATGGATTGTTCCAAGAAGAGTTTTGTGTCAACAAAGCTCTTTGCTTTTTCAGCTTTTCTATTTTTATGTTATTATATTTACTCACACAAAATTACGTGTAGCATTCAGCGCATTGTTACTTGACACATATTCGTGCTAGTTAATCTGCTTTACAGGAGACGTTAACATTTGGCAGTGGCTGTAATATTTTGTTCTCGACATCAATTTGGAAGTTTTTTGGAGATTAGTCATGCTTACATAATCGAGCTTTTCTTTTCTTGAATATCGTACGTATTATAGTGCTATTCTTCCTCCTCTTTAAAGTCACTTTCCTTGGTCTTCATGTTTTATTATTTCAGTTTTTCAGCGTTTTTCTGTTTGCCCCTGTAAAGTAGTTTCTACGGAAGGCTGGAAAGCATTAGGCAAAGTATTAGCGGTAGGAGAACAGAAGAGGGTTCGCAAAGCGGAGGCTGGTGAAAGAAGAATTAGTGGCTGTCGATACGCTTTGGACATAAACATCGAATTTCTACCTATAAGGTAACTATATAACAGTGCTAATTTACTACTGATGACAAAAATAAACGTTACAGCCAGGAGCATGCTAAAACGTGCGGTTAGGATTCTCGTCTTTACACTGTTACGTCTAGCCACCTCGGAAGAATAAGCTGGAGCAGAGCCACCAGCATAATGTAGCTGTGAACTGTTGAAGAAGGGGTACCTTTTCTTCTTTGCAGGTGCTGTTCAAGGCAGCAGTCAGGGCGACTCATCGCGGAACACTGCGGAAGGGACATTTTGTTTGGTGAGTCAAATATTTAGCGCGAGTAGAGAAAAAGGACGTCCAAGAGATAAAAATAATACAAATTTTTTCCATATTTGTATCTAAAAACGTTACATACTATCTGCAAAAATTAAACGCGAGAAATAAAGTTTAGACTGAGACAACAAAAGCGGAAGATCTTGGGTGGGGGGATGCTCAATTCTAGCTTAAAATAGCTTAGCTTCGAAGCCGCGAATATTGTTATTTCGAAGTGTTGATCAATCTTGTATTCCTTCTTGTACTCTGGGTGGGTCAGCGGATTGCTACGGTTATCATACAAACGCCGCTGCCAAACATAGGACGCAGAAGAAAAGCACGCACAGGGACTCCTCCTTACCCTATGGTAAGTAGGGGCGTTTGCAAGAAGCCCTTGGACGCTTAATGCTTTCTTGCGCTTCGCTTACTTCTATTCCTCGTACATAACGGGTAATGAGCCATACAGTCGCAAGGGATCGAACTAGAAGAGAACCAGGTGAATATGTGCACAGAGCTTTAAATTGCGCAACGCACGTACATTTTTTTCTTCTTATATTCTATTACAAGTGGGCTGAAAGCGTTTATGTGGGAACGAAGCTGCGACGCTCCACTCATTGCAAGACTCATGCCCGTTATTTTCTAAGATGTAAAGTGAGTATGTATATGTTGTTAAAGTGCCTGCGGCGACCCATTTAATGTGAAGAGGGCTAAGGAAAATAGCATCTGCATGCAGTGCACGATAACAACAATATTAGCATAATATCGTTGCTGCCAGAAAGACGGCGAGATGGCAAATGTCAAAATCGAGCGTTATGACATCATCAGAAAAGAACTTCCACGAGCAGAGGTCGAAAAAATGAGCTTAGAAAAATGCTGTTCTTGTTTCATAAGCGCTTGGGTTAAAAGTGGGGCACCGTTGTCTTCGGCGCCAAGACAAGGCGATCAATTTTAAGTGCTTGGAAACATTTCTTGTACGTTTATTAACGTAGTGCGTTTCCTTCTTGATGTGCGTCCACTCCTGCGTAGTAAGGTCCAAAGCCAGAAATGAGGCGGCCTCGAACCTGGGACGAAACTAGCGATGTGGCGACCAATCTATTTCCATTTATATACAGACCATCATGAGAAAACGTTCATAGTTCTTGCCTATGCGCTCTTCATTCGGTCCACCACTTACCGTTTATGTCGCTAGAATATTTTAGATACAGAATTGCTAGTTGCTCATACCCCCGTGTTTAGCAGTATTCATCCAATGTCATGCGTCAGAAACCAGGGTCCCTTTGCCGCCGCCGTTCTCTAACAAACAATGTCCTGACAGATCATTGGCTGCCCGCTTCTGTGTGTCCTCGTTTTTTTCTTGTTAGTCTTAACTTGACACAACCTTTATTTATGAAAAGAGTGAGATGAGGGAATATTTGTTTTATGC
>NC_139347.1:6995100-7012600 GCF_055883805.1 Amblyomma maculatum
GCAAACCACGAAACTATAACCACACTTCAAAACCAGAAATGCTTTCTTTGGAGAACTCCTGGTACTGAAATGGCCGCTGTAATATCCTGAAAAAGGTATAAATGCCAACTAAATTGAAATTTACATGCTTCTCAGCTACAGATCGTATGCAAAAATCTATACGCAAAAAAAAAAAAAAGAACAGGGCGTGCACGCATGTCTGGCGAAAACAAACAGCTGCCACTTTAAACAAAACAGTTTGTGCGTTGGAAAACCAACTCTGGATAGGAGCACTTGCAGAAAAAAAAAAAAATGGTATGCACAGCCTAATTTAGCCGGCTTCTTTCGGTTTACGAAATATAAAATCTTTTAGCTTGGATAGATACATTGCGAAGAACTGTGCGATTGTATAGTTTTCTTTACCTCCGCACACCATATGATTTTCCAAAATATACATACGGGCACAGTAGCTGCGTGGCGGTCGAAATCTCCTGTGCGTACCTTTTAAAGCCCGGCACTTTGGCGCCCGTTCATGGGTTTCGCGTCGGTGCCGCCGTTGGCCTTGTAACTAGCCCCGCCCCTCTTTCAGCCCCCAGCTATCTGTTCGTCGCTGCTATCTGTTCGTCGCGCAACGTTCCTATGGGCCCACGCGCTGCCTCCCGCAACCTCCCGATAACTTAATTGCTCTCTTCATTTCTCCGACCACAACGTTTCTTTTATGACAGCTAAGAGTGTTTCTTGAAAGAATACGTGTGAAAAAAAAAAAAAAAAAAGTCTGTTATTGTACATAAGGGCCTTGCTTGAAATCTTTGCCTCAAACTATCGAAAAGGCGAAACAGCTGATGAGCTACGCTCAAATTTCGTATTAGGAATTAACGTAATTGTCGGCAATTTTTTGGACCTTTATTTTTTTCTGGACAGCGAAAATTTCACACACTTCACTGAGAAAATTTCGCATGCTCATATGTGCCGATTTATGATTTAGCAATCTTGTAAGTCCTTGTCAATGGAACACATTGCCTTTATTTGAAACCCATTATTCATTTTACTTTGGCCCTCTATGGTTTATAATAAACATTGCTGCTCATGCCGCACCAGCGTACTCTTTTGGTGCTTAAAGATTATTATTATTACATTTTCTTTGTATACGACGAACTTCAATGAAGTTTCGTTTAGTTGCGCAATCGTAGGGGCTTGGGTAGGCAGGCTTTGTGTATCACATGCCTGTTTTCTCGTGGTTTCTGTAGCCTCAAATATTGTGGCATGGGCCATAAAGGGTTTAAAAGATGCTGTGTCAGGCCGCCGGTTATTTGGCACCTCGAGGTTACAAAATGTCAGCGTTTGAAATTTTTGCCTCTATTTTTATGCTTCGTTTGTTTGTGTATTCTTCCTTGCAGTCTCAATACAATAAACACCAGAGCTGGCTATGCTGGGCTAAGCATACGCTTTTATTGCTTTGATGATTTTGTCCTGTTGAATGGGCTTTGTCTTCGTTTTGATAGTGGAGCCAGCGCCTCTCTCGTCTTTCAGTCTTCGGTAAGAAACTCGGCGTTTTCACAGCGCTCTCGAAACTTTAGCCCGTTCAACCTTTTTCCAGAAACTTTGGGAAACCTGGAGCGAATGCGCCCATGGAGACGGTATTGATAGCTCGCTATACCGCGTCCCGCTGCGCCGTGAAACAGAAGCGGAACCATTACTCACCGGGCGTCTGTAACACGCTTTCGGCGTTATACTTTTAGCAAAGGCAAGCGCTCAGCATGCTACTGGTTTTGCCCAGGCAAAACAATACGCCTGAGCTCGCGGCTCTCCTCAATAGCGCAGTTTAATTTGCTCCTAATCGATCATTGTATACGTCACCAAACTGTACGTGGCTGAGGTGCGGCTCGCGTTGGCTAAACTTCTGACGGCCTGCTCTGGTGTTCAGAGAGTAGCTCTTTTAATACAGTGGCGATGTAGTTCAATACAGCGGGATAAACTATCATGGTTGGTGGTGCGACCGAATGGCAGCTTAAAATTGCGAATAAAGTCCTTATTCTCGCAAGCCAACGCTGCAGCGTAGTTAGATTTTAAGTCGGGACGCAGAGAGCATGACGCAAATCACAAGCTGTTTGCAGGGCATTATAAAACTTGGACATGCGCGATCATGCTTTGCGAACTGTGAACATTAGCTGCGAAGGGTTAAGGCCTCTGCTCGCAAAGCGCTCATCTCAAGTTAGCGTAATGACCAGAGGCGCTGCATTGAACTAAGCAGAAAGGGATGACGCCCTTTTTCCATGTGCCGCGGCGCCGTCCGTCATCTGGTACGGACTTGGAATACCGGACGCGCTGGGTTGTTGAATGGAGAGTTTTTCGGGCGCTGATAAATGGACTGCGACAATGGTCAACGCCGCGATCTCCCTCGCTTCAGAGAGGGTTTGAGTTGCGGCGTGGGATCACTTTGTAGTGGATGCATGCACGCGTATGGAGAGGACGGCCAATGTTTGCACGCCAGGATGCCTTTCAGCCCCCTCTCTCTCTATTTCTGGTTGAGAGCATCGTCGAAGGGGAGCTCGCGTTCTTGAGAATACCTCCGTCCACACCTCAGACGAGCGCATGTGTTAAAGACGCGGTCAGAAGTTGGACCATCGCAGTTTCCTCAGCGTCGCTAGTGCCTCTCGCCATATTCATATATGGTGCACTCTCGCTTTCGCGCTTTATATCAAGGATGCGCTCGCTTACTCTCTGCAAGTTTCACGTTCTGGGCTTTATGGGCCACCTACTTTGTCGCATTTCAGTTCACAGCTGACGTACCGAAATGAGTTTCTTCTTTGTTTTTATTTTATTTTATTTTTTTTTTGTGCAATAAACTACTACGTCAGAATGAAAAGGAACCTTACGGAACCCTCACTTCCTTACGATTACTTATCATATATTTTTTTTTTCTGGTTATGAATGTTGGCACAGTTCGCTTAGGGTGAATATGACACAAATTGCACGCCTTTAGTGTTGCCGGCATGTCGGTGTCCTTTAATGTTCTATTTCGCACGTCGGCAGATAAAAGCAGGACAGGTAATCAAGGGTGGGTTATGCCCCTATAGAAGGAAATTGAAACCACCTGTCCGCCAACGGTTATGAAGCACATTTTTTTTTTTAACTGGATAAACTGTAACCTGGAACGTTATAATAAAACACTGTTATTTTCACAAGTCACATCGCGCCTGCGAGTATCACTGATACACGAGTGCAAGTAGACAAGGATAAGGAGATGAGGGGCTCGTTACGACATGCATACAGGTATTAAAAAGCTGACGAAGTAAAGGAAGCATGGAGGAATATTTTTTGCTTGTTATTGATCACTGGAAAGTTAATGGGGGTAATCATTTCCTGGCTGTAATATAATTGGTTACAAAGTAGAAGAAATACAACCACATAATACTCATAGGGATCCGAACCCATGGCCTTCGTGTGTCACGTATGCTGCATTACCCACTGAGCTAAAGCGGCAGATGTCCAATGTTTTCTCAATTCCGCTCGGAGATGCTGCACATTAAATGCGTTTAAATAGTCAACTGAGGTTTTTGCAAACCGATGCATATGTTACCCGTCTCATAAACGCAGAGGCCATCGAATGTAACTCTTGCTAAGAGGTTTTCGTTCCTGATCTGTTTTGTGTGCTTGTGTTAAGATTCAGTTCGTCGGGCAGACTCTGCTGCTGTTTTCTTATTTGCTGTTGTCCGCTTGTTAAGACGCCACGTCCTCAGAATGAAGGATTGTCAATGGTGCTGGGTAACAAACAGAGAGCTTTTGGAAGAAACTAGAAGCGAGAGAGAGATAATTTTTCTCCCTAAACAATATTCACATTTTACATCGCCTGCGTGAAATATTTCAGTTCTCATAGTCGATACGAAATGGATACTATGAATGTAGATAAAGCAGAAAAATAAACATTTTTAATTTATCTTTTAAAAAAATCAGGCACTGAGTGACAGCTACTTGCTCAGGGCAGTAGAGGCGACATAAGAGGGCATTTAACTCGACAGTACTGCCACAGCGGCGAGTCAAGCACTTTAACGACAAAAGTTCGCTAACCACATGGAAAGGCAAATAAATGAATAAAAAAGAAAACAAACGAAGACACGGCGCCGAATCTTAAAACAGCGTGAATACTTATACATAATATAAAAAGGTCAGTCCAAGCACAAAGCGAAATCAATTTATTTGTGCAAATTATAACTTAAGGTTGATCCCGACCTAATTACACTCCCACACACCGTTTCTGCCGGACGACACCGACGGCCGCGAGTGTAGAGAGTTGTGACGCGAATGGTCGAGAAAGCTTTGAAAACTGCATAGACTTTCTTTGCGCCGTCGTCAAAGAAAAGAAGGTGACAGGCGAAATTGACGACTGCGGGCCGCGAATGTTGTGATCGTAAAACGAGGCGTGCACTCTTTTTTTGCGTGCTTGGGCCCTTCCTCTTCTTTGTTTCTTTTTTGCCAGAGGCATTCGCAGTGGCATATACTTTAGCGACCTACAAGTTGCTTCAATGTGGCTTGGAAGTTTGGAGAGAGCAATGCGTGTCGTTATTTTCGCACTTGGATAGAAACTGTCGCGTTGATGATATTCCTCTGGAAAAAAAGAAACAAGGTTGAAGTTTGCTTGTCGCTCTACATGTGGAGTGAACACAAGTTGGTGTTTCATATTGCCTGCCTTCCTTTAAGACGCATGTGAGGAAGGCAAACTAATCCCTGCTTTGCCTAAGTGGAGCAGTGTTCTCGCGAATACTGGAATTTTACGCTTCCGCTTGGTAGGCCCCTGAAAGTATCCTCTTCAGTGATTTTAAAGACTGAGCCGCGTAGGTGGCTTCGATTGCAAATGAGCTCGAATGTAAACCTTTTTGCATTCGTTGATGGACTTCTGTGTATAATGGCTGCTGTTCTTTTGTTATCTATAGAACTCGATGTTTCATTTGCCGCAATCAACGCATGCACGCTCGTAAGCAAGCGTTATTAATATTTTATTCGACTTTCGCACATCGAGGCATGCGAAACAAAAACGAATTTTCAGCGCAAAATAATTCTCACTAAAGCCTTGCGACGTAAACTTGAAACGCCTCAGCTGACGTGGTCGCCTTAACGGGTAAAACTGAAATCGGGCAATTGGGGCCGTAACGGTTGTGTTGGTTAACGACGAATGTTTCGGCGTAACTGCTAGAAACAAAATTTAGCTTACTCAGTTTTTCCCATACAGTTATTGCCGACAGTGTCTAACCAAACACAGTAACATACTTCCAGAGCATTAGCAATTTTCTTGTGCATAAAAAAAAAATTGTCCACAACTAGGGAACTATTACCGAGAATGGGCTCTAGCTTGAAAGAAGAAAGAGAGAAAAAGTGGTCGGGAGTGAAATCTGGAGAGTTTGAACCCGGGAAGGCATTCGCTAGTGACGACCCGAGTCTGAACCCTGGTGCGGCGGGCACACCGCGGGTTTCCCATTGTGATGGTCGCACAGCGGGGGCTTCCCTTCCTCCCGACGCAGAGAGCAGCTTGCTCGCGTCCGTTCCACAATGGGGTGTGCGTGTCCCTCTTCGACCTCTCCATCTCGCGGGAAGAATGCTCCATTCAGAGAAAGAAAGAGAGGGCGACGCTCTTACGCGGGCGCCGTAGCTGGCACGAGGGCTATATAGCTCTTCCCCCATAACAATTCGGGCAGCGAGCACCTCGGAAAGGATGCTTCTAGTCCGCTCCTGCTTGTCAAGGGAGGGAGGGGAAAATGGGGAGGAGAATCGCGCTGCGTGACCCCTACGGTTATTTTCAAGGGAAGCACCACCGATGCGACTCTCATTTCGGTGACGGGATTCTGTGGAGAGAAACGCGGCGAGCGAAGTTTTCATTTTGTCTATACTCAGCGCTGAGTAATTGTGTGCGCACGCTCTTACCGCGACTTTTCAGCAAAGTTCTCAGAATGAGGGACGAATGAAAGCACCTCGCCCCCCACCACGTCGCTTTATTTCTTTTCTTTTTTCTTTTTTGTCGGTCTGCCTTCTGTCTCTTTTCAGTTAGATCATCGACATTGGGTACACAAATCCGGGGCTTAGTCAATTCACGGGGTAAGTGTAGGGGTGAGAGGCGAAATGATGCGAAAGCCGCAAATTCATAACGAAATACTGTTTTATTTATTTATTTTATTTACGATTGTTGAGTCTTAGGATACGGTTTTTGAAACCACACACTTAAAACGAACGCCGTTCACTATCGCCCGATGTCTGCAGCGGGCAGTGATCCCCTCTAAGTGTTGCAACAAGTTTCTCCGGAAAGGTCAGCTAAATGGCTTTTATTGCGGGCGGTTACACGACGGCATTTAAGTCCCCGGGTGAGAAATGGGAAAGCGTGCGCGTACGGATTCGTTAAAGTGTAGTCAGCATAAAAGAAACCCATTTCAACGATTCAAACTCTGCTACTTATGGCGTTGCCCTGTAGTGATATATAGGCCCTTTTCGCATTCCGAATTAAACACACGTACCTTCTAGCAACCTGCTGCTCATTCCCAGGTGTCTGAAATTTAGTCAGCTGTACCTGCAATTATTTATCAAGAGGAACGATCGCGGCAGGCCTCATGCCAACTCTCATTTCGCCCGACAGATGTCGCCAGCTTCCAGGGGCCGAGCAGAGATCGGAGTATCTGGGCGACGCACCGTTCACCGTACAGCATGACTGAGGGGCATTGAGATACCGTTTTGTGTCCCTTGATGCTACGTTGCAACATGTAAATATTAAAATGCGGCTTCATGCCACCGTGTATTCGTGTGATTTCTTAGTGCGCCATGCATTATCACGGGGATGATACGCCGTCGCTTCTAGATTGTTTTCTGTATTGTTTTGTGCAACGTTATTTCCTATACGACGTGAGAGAGGTAGTCTTGTCAGTGAAGAACAATTTATACTTCGGCGCTCCTGTTTTCATTTCATTTCTTTGCGCGGAAGAAATGACGCCTTCCCTCCCCACATTTTTTTTTTTTTTGTTTTCTTATTAGCCCTTTATAAGCGCTCAGAAACGTGGCGCACCTATGCGGTCAGTTTCAAATTAAGCCTCACTTTTACACGTGGACTTTTTTTCATCATGTGAGATAGCGAAACGGATGGATGTCTGATGTAACTCCCACAAAAGTGCTTTCAAATACGAAATATTGTATGCGCGAACTTCGATTTCGGTCTTATATTCTTTAACGATGTCTTTAGCTAGGATGTTCTTGTCGCGGCTCAAAGAACGATCAGTACGAGAGTACCAACTGGACTGTTTGCCGTACGAACCCTTACCTGAGGCAATCGCGGGTCCTCATCATACCATAGTTTCTGTTGGCTAGCGCTTGTTGGCTCGCTGTTTAAGATTCGCTAGAAGGTGAAAAATACGAAGGTCTCTCTAGAACGTCAGATTTGAGCGCTTAGCTTCCAGATCCAAAACATAGGCCCTTATACTTTCTAAGTCATTACAGCTTTTTCAGCACAGGTAAGGAATGAGGTCCGCTATATTATTCGTTGATACATTTATTTTATCACAGTAACTAAATCTGATCGTGTTCCTTTTCCTCTCCACAGAAGTGGTCCCAAATATCACCAATGCTTCATGTGTTGATTGTTTCAGATTCTATTTTTTTTTTTCGTTCACCCACGTTCCATGCACCTAAGCTGGTGGCGATGGCTATGAGTATAAGCGCGAGTCTAACGCATAATAACGTCATTTCCTCTCCGCACAGGCATTACAAGCCACTGTTGTTTTTGTTCAACAGCTACTGGCTCTACTTGCTTTCCGCCGCTTGGCTGTTCCCTTGCATTCGGGCGGTCGTATATCTCGACGCTCCTGTTTTCATTTCATTCATTTCCACCCACATCTGACTACAGACGCACGCAGAGGGGGACGCTCTGGCGACTCGGGGGTTTTGGTATGGGAGTTACCCATGCTCTATTACGAAACTTCTCTCGAGCCAAGTAAGAACAAAATCTCAAAAGAGAAAAGAAACAAAAAATGAACATTGCAGGTGGCCTGCCGAAGTACAGAAAGAGCAGTTCCGTAATCGGCAATTCCGGCCCGGAGCTATATGGCTTCCCCTTCCGTGCCAAGCCGCTTCCTTCGGTCAGTGCGATGAGCCTCGTTTGGACAGTGCGATCAGCTTCCTTCAGTCAGCCGCGTGTCAGGACTAGCGGGGAATTTACTGCCATGTATGATAAACGTGTTCGGGATATCCGGACTTCCTCACCCGGAGGGCGCTTTCGGCTGTCGGAACAGGAGAGAGGTGGGAACTCAGTCACGGTCACTTGACGCGGTCGGGGACTCTGCCAAGGAGCACACAAGACTCGGTGTTAGCAGTGAGCGCAGATCTGAGCGCAGATCTGAGTTTAATGCGCGCCGCTGCTGCCGGTGCAGCGTCCTCTGCGGACTCCACTAACTGCGCCATTCTTGTCATTTTCGCGGCGCACGCTTTCGCTCCGACCCCGATCTCTCTAGGCGAGAAATGGATGGAGTGAGAGCGCCTGGTGGTTTTCGGTCGGATTACCTGCTGTATGTGTATAGACGGCCGTTATACTGTGTTCTGTGCGTAGTGGAATCAATCTTGTTGTTGTTGGGCGGTGATTGATTGGAAGAAGGGACAGAAGATCTTCGATGGTGTGGGCCTTGCAGCGAGGGAGAAGCGAGAAAGCGCTGGCGATTCTTGTCAGACCTGCGACGGCGCTTGTGTCAAACATTTCGGGATAAATCGGGTTTTGATCCACGCGCTGCGGGGACGTGATTAATGACGTAGCTGTACCTTTCCGTTGCATTCTTTACGCGCCTTCCCCGAGTGAACCCTCTCTAAAGATCTAAAGAGTTGCGAGATTGGTGCTGGGCGCGGCGTACCTGTCATAACTTGAGGATTCGACCGTATTTAAATTTATTTTATTATAATCTGATTTTATTATGTCTTATTTTCGAATACCTTAAATTTATTTTGACTGGTGGCGTATTTCTGCATACAACCGAGATTTTTTTTTTTTTTTTTTTTTTTTGGGGGGGGGGGGGGGGGGGGAGGGTAAACAGAGAACACGCGCCGAGCCGATGTTCTTTGTAATCGGTAATAGCAGCCCTCTATCAAGAACACATTAGATCGGATGTTAAAGTGTTTGCTATACGTAATTTTGTTGACACTCATTAAAATCCTAGCCTATACAGATACAGGCACCAGAAGGATGCCCGCATGCAAATGCATGCATATTCGCCAGGTTGTTGCTACTGTAACTTCTTCGTAGCGAAGAACCGGGAGGCAGAACGAGGCTCAGCAATCTCGGTGCTTCTCACTTTCGGTCGTTCTGTTCCGCAAGCATTCGTCGCAGCAGCTGGCAACGGGCCGAGTCGAGCATGCAGGGGGAATCTTCACGCGTCACATTAAAAGGTTGCGGCCTAACGTGTCGCTTCTTCTCCTCTTTCGGCACATACTCTTGTTGATGATCAGAGCCCTCTGAACCCCGAAGAAGGTCGCCGGGACATTCACTTTTCGGGACGGGGCATCTTACTGTTCCAGGCGATCTAAATTAGGACGACGTATACTCGAAAGCCGAAAAGCTAGAGGACGCACACGACGAAGTAAGGAGGGTGCGTGTTGTCGCAAACAAGACGGCGTGCTTACGCCGGGGCGAGGGGCGCGCTCGCGTTAAAGAGCGGTCCGCGTCGTTCTCCGGAACAGCGCTGACGCCGGTGGACGGATAAGCGAGATGTGGGAGCTGTAAAGAGCGAGGGGGAGAGAAAGCGCCTTTGTGTCTCTGCTCTGCGGGAGGTCGGACGTCAGGGCGCGCGCTTTTGTTATTTCAGGCGGCCATTTTAAGACCAGCCGGGTCTAAATTTGAAAGCTGCCGGCGCTAATTTTAGGGACGCGCTGCGAATAGACTCGCGCTTCGGAACCTCACTGCATCATCATGCGTTCTTCCTCCCCTCCTTCGCTCCTCAACCCCCCTCGGCCTCACCCGATTGTTTCACTTCCTTTAGTGCCAGAACTTACTCCTTGCATGTCCCGCAGATCGTGGAGCAGGAAAGGATGACAGGAGAAAGGAGAGGACAGAAAGTTGTAGAGCCGGCGGAAGCATGGCATTGAGGTGGTTCCCTCGTTTCTTCGTTTTTATACTTGTTTCGTCACTCGCATTGATGGCTTCATGACAGCGAGCGTACGGCGTTGTCGCGCGCATCTCGAGTGCCATCGACGATGTGATCGAACGGCTGATGCGGTGGCTCTGCCAGCTTTGATGCCTGACGAATCGCAGTGCCCCGGCACTGTTGTCGCCGGCGTCGCGGGATGAAATCGGCCGCAGCTCGCACTGCCTTCGGACGGGATGCGAGCATTCAGCCTTTTTTGGCGGCTTTCCAGCCAAAGCTGCAGATGCCAACAGAAGGAGTGCGATATGTTGAAATCTGCTGCTTCGCGATCTTTTTCAGCTTTTGTTGCATAATTATTGATGGTGTTGAAAGGATGTGCGTGGAACACGGAGTTTCACAGTCTTCAGTTCCAGTCAGAGATGCATTGTGAGCAAGAGCTTCAAGCCGGGATTACTTGCTGTGCTTTTAAAGAAGGGAATCCGTAGCTTCGATTTTTGCCTTATGCCACATAAGTATTATGTGGGACAAATGGCCCCAGGACGCACCAGCTGGAACCAAACCTAGTGGTTCTTTTGTCTTATGGGTAGAGAGTTTGGATGAAAAGATTTTAACGCGTTCTCACGTGTAGTGCGATTAAAAATAAATTGGTTCACAGGAAGGGAAAGGCGCAGTAACTGTCACACTTGCTCTGTGGACACCCGAACCGCGCCGTAAGGGAAGGGAGGAAGGTGGGAATGAAAGTGGAAAGAGAGAAAGAGGAGCCGTAGTGGAGGACTACGGAGTAATTTCGACCACCTGGGGATCTTTAACGTGCGCTGACATCGCACAGCACACGACGCCTCTTCATTTCGCCTCCATCGAAACGCAGCCGCCGCGGTCGGGTTCGAACCCGGGAACTCCGGCACAGTAGTCGGGCGTCTTACCACTGCACCACCCCGGCGGGGCTGTAGTGCGATTGGGCAATTTTGAGAAATTTTGCCAGAGGGTGACTGGACCGCATAATTTGAGAATGCCTGCATTCTCCCGGCAGGAGCATAGATAACCAAGAAACCTGGGAGACCCTGCTGCGAAGCCCGTACCCTGAGCTCCAGCTCCGAATGGCCTGAGACGCCACAGGAAACAAGAACTCCCAGATTGCGTCTCGGCTGTGCCTCGCCTCCTTGGAAATAGCGCTGGGGGATGGGGCCGCCTTTTCTGTCGGACAATAAAAATTTATTCACTCACTCACTTGACAGGCTTTGCACCAATGTTGATGACCGTTCGCGCCACCTGGGGACTTCTGCTTGGTAGTGCGTTACTGTAACAGGGATAGAAAGATAGAATTTAATCAAGACAAACATAGAGGCCGTCCTAATCAACTTGCATCAGAAGTTATCAGTGCCTAAATTTGGCTAATGAGCGTAATAAGCAGTAAAAGATGAGATGATGATGATGATGATGACGCAGCTCAATAAGATGCGAAAATCACAGACAAGAACAGCAAACACGGTTCTCTCACATGCTAGTGCAGGCAACTCCACAGGCTTCATTCCATCGGCTGTTTTCGAGTGG
Source organism: Amblyomma maculatum (assembly GCF_055883805.1). Taxonomy (NCBI): domain Eukaryota; kingdom Metazoa; phylum Arthropoda; class Arachnida; order Ixodida; family Ixodidae; genus Amblyomma; species Amblyomma maculatum. The sequence continues at coordinate 7,006,728 of NC_139347.1, forward strand.
AGCTCGTCAGAGGCGCCGTTGTTGTCGATGTAACGAGCGACGAGAACGTTACAAGCAAAAAAGAATTTTTCAGCAGATTGGAATCTAAAACGATGAGCTCCTTTTTAGCGAGTGCTTTCGTATGAAGTACAAAGAATAACGAGTGCTTTCTAACTGCGTACAAGCACCTCTCAAATTATTTGCCTCAGTATATCGCAAACGCGCTTAAATCGTAGCGGTCAAATTTCGCATGGAGTTTTGTAGTTGCCCTTGGAATTTTTTTAAGCAGCTTTCTAAGAGCAGCTTTCGTGTACCCTCAATTTGTTGTGCACTGAAGAGGACTCATCTCGTTTGTCCCGTGCGATTGAACTCTCGGAAGCTCTTTCACAGATACTTCCAAGGCGTATCTGTTTCATTTTGGAAGATTGGTACTCGCAGCCACCGAGTTTCTATACCACGTCTTAGTTCCAGCGCGGCCTCTGTATTAGGGCGCCAATGGCCGATGCATGAACTCGCTTGGACCTTTCAGAATTCGATCGCTTAAAGTTGAGTTAAAATATATGCTACTGCAGGGACGTCTTTAAGCTGCAGAAAGACTGTTGGCTTAAAAGCTTTTGTAGACGGGCTAGATGGTCCTCGGATTCGAAACGGCATTCTTTAGCGCTGACAAAATACGTACACAGAAGACAAGGACGGACACGAGACTAGCGCAATTCTCGTGTCCTTCCTATTCTCCTGTGCACCTTTTTTGTTAGCGCTAAAAGGTGTCATCTGAAAGACTATTAGAGGTGCCGTAGTATAGGAATCGTGTTGATGCGAACAATCTAGTTGGTTTTTTTTTAATTTATTTTTTTATTATTATTATTTTTTTTTTTTTTTTTTTTTTTTTTTTTTTAAGGAGAACGAGGATATCTGTACACAGTTACTATGCTGAGTGGAGATTGATTCTGTGGCTCATTTGTCTGGCAGGAAAGTACGCATTTGTGGCTGAAGAAATTAAAGGTAAAAATTTTCCTGCCCCTAGATTCAAACTCGTGACGTCCACACCAGGAAGAGCTATGTGCCGACGTTTTGTAGTGAATGGCGGTGTAGCACAGCCTCCGAGGTTCCACGAAGAGAATCTGGTTTTGAGACAATGAGCTTCCTTGCAAAATTGGTCTCTATGGAGACACCTGTGTTGAATAATCTGTTTAATATTGTCAAATATACTTGTTATAGAGTGGGCTTGCAGGGAACTGGGGTGATATTCTTGTAAAAGAATCAAACCGAGTTCCTCGCGCTGCTTTTTTTTTTTTTTTTCGACCTCGATCTTTGTTTGCAAGCTATGGTCTGAACCCCGAAAATCTCAAGTGCCCGGGTGTGAAGAAGCGTTGACCAGCTGAAGCCAGCTCATTTCTCGTAGCCCATATTCGGTCAGGGAGGAAGAAGAGGTAATCTAGATCTTCGCAATTAGGTCTGACATGAGGCAGCGGACAAGTTGAAAGTAGAAAATTTTCTGGCTCAGGCTAACCACTGCTGACACAGGGCATGAGCTTTTAGAACTTGATTATTGGGAAGGCTTTTAAACTGCGTGTATATTGATTACTCAAGCGCTAATGGTTACGACTACAAGCTTGATAATGCAAAAGTTCCCCTACATCATCTCATTAACTGCTACGTTAATTTGGCTTTTTAGGGTTGTGTGAAAATCCTCTCAGGTAATGTAGCAAATCAAAAAACATCGCAGGTTGTAAAGGCCCCTAGGTGAACAAAATTCAGAGGCCTCAACTATAGCGTCCCTCATATGTCTACTCGGGATGTCGAAGGCCTCACAAGACAACGACAGCTGGTGTACACCTAACATCGCTCTCCACCATTTTCTCTTGTTCGAAGTTATCGTTACTCGTTATTGTGAAGATATTGATTTGAAGAAAAATGTTTGCCTTCTGAATCTTTATCTAAATACTTAGGAATTGAAAGAAGGTTTCTGCTAGCAGCCGCTTGGGCCAGTTCACCGAACTTTTAAACGTAAGGCGAAATTTTATAGCGACCGACTTGCATATAGTAGTGTACATTTCTGTCTTGCAATATTTGTATGATTTGTCTGAAACGATACAGCCTGATCATTTAAAAAATATATATTTTATGACTTTTCTATATTTTATTTCGCAGAGCACCCATCGGGACTTGCTAAACTTTAGGTAAAGGTCGGACTTCTCTATTTCTATTTTTTTGGAAATTCGGCAGACATTTAGCTGTATTTCAAAACACGTCTCGATATTTTTTTTTTTTTTTTGCGGCGAATATTGTTTTTGACGAATGCATTACTGGCCTTTTTCGTTAATGTGGAAATCGTGTGTCTGAAAAACTCGCTCTAGAGTCTATCTCGATGTTTCTTTTTTTTTTTTTGTCAACATGAACTGCTCGTTTACAGGTAATTAGCTTAAGAAAGACATTACGTGGAGCTGTGCCTGTACAGAGAATCGCTACCGCCATTAATAGAGTAGCTGTATAGCGTAATTTTACTTCTGTGAGCTAAGTTGACGTGTAATTGTTGGGTTGCCATGCTGGGTGAAGTGAGAGCTGGGGCAATGCGCCTTGAATGGCGTAAATCTGCCGCTCAGTCGTCGCGGTGCTAGAACGTTGTGCTGTTTTCGCGATGTCCATGCATGGTTTCGTGTCAGTGTACTTACTACATGATAATGATAAGCATACATAAGCAACTGAACTAATCGGGGCTTGATAGTGAAAAAACAATGCTTGGCTATCAAGCAGCCAAGGGATGGTGCTTCCTGGCATGCAGAGGCCAGTAAGCTAGCGGAACGATGCCTCATAAGCGCAACAGCGCTGCTTATTCACTTATTCACTATAATACCATTTTCGCACCGTGACTCTTCTTACGTTTTTCAAGCTGACTTAGTGTTACCCGTACTCAGCGGCCAGCTATAGGTGTGTATTTCATGACATTAATATTGTGGGCGAAGAAGAAGAAGCGGACAATGGCGTGGGCAGGCGCGCTCGCGCTAGGTCCGCCATCACCCATTAAACGTCATCTGCCATCGCCATCGGTCATGTTATGTCTCCTTTCATCATCGGCTTGCCGCCCCGCAACAATATACTGACCAATTTGGGGAAGAACTGAAATTAAAAAAAAAAAGTGAATTCGGTTTACTTTTATTAATGCTTTTCGGTTTAAACCTTAATGTCGACACCCAGTCATGGGAACAACACCTGCAAAAGTATAGAGCCACATAGCACATGACGCATTTGGGCACGACCATGTTTCTCATGAAACCATTACCTGCTGTTATCTATTTTTTTTTTCTTTTTTTTTTTTCTTTTTTTTTGCTTGTTGTATATTGCTCAATCACGTTACACCAGGGTGACGCAGATTGAGATAACGGAAGGTCTAGTGCAGCACCCTCATACGTGTTCTGCCCCCTCATCTGAGAATGGATATTGAGTCTTCATGGTCTGCCACCGAGTGGCCAGGTTCTGGAGACTGAGTTTCCTGAAGATGTTTGCTTTGAGGCCTTTAAAGAAGGCGCGCCCCATAACTGGGAAAAAAAAAAAAAAAGTTTTTTTTTTTTTTTTTTTTTTTTTTTTTTTTTGCGGTAGCCCAGGTATTATCCCAGGTATGTTCGAGGCCCAGGTGTGATCTCCACGCTGACGTAATACGTGCATAACAAAATCAAGAAATGTATATAGTCAGCGATAAAAATCTACTTGGCGCGCATACGCAGCAAAAATTTTTTGCCATCGAATACGTGGTAATGCGAGCGGTATATATCAGCGATTGTACATGTTGCGATTGCTGCGTTTCGTTTTGAATGCTGCTTAAGTTTGCTCTGCCGACGAGGTCTTCTTCATCGACCTCACCTTAGAGTCTGTCTGCCACACGTGATCGGGTGGGGATTCTATTTTCGAATTAAGAGTGTTACAACTTACAAGCAGTGAGTGCATTATGGTGCGAGAGACGTGTTAGCGCGTATTTCAGCAGCATGCATATTATACAGCGCGTTTATAGGCCCCGTTCTAAGAGGAACATTGGTCTTGTGTTCCACCAGCTCCACGTTGGTCCATGCATGGCTATGCCATTCCGCTCACACGTACGTGCGTGTGCATGCAGCGGTCCGAGCACGTCGCTGCAGCTCGGCTGCATCGATGGCCCCAAAAATCACGACTCATGTGCCACGGTCCCGCTGACGCTTTTGTCATGACTCCATGTGGTGGCTGCTAAATAAAGCACAGAAGCGTGGAATGCACAGCCATCCGATCATTTCAGGATGTTTTCATGAGGTGCAGGGCGCTTTGGTGGCCTCTGCAACACCGCTTGTTGAAAATGAAGCCTGCGCAATACTATTAGCACGAGTTGGTCATGTGATCGCGAACGCTGTATAAAGGTCGTCGCCGGCGTTCATCTCGAAGACGTTGGAGCCTCGCTTTATCGCTGCAGGAATATTTCTCTTCGTTAGGCGAGCATTCAGATATGAGGGGTTGTGTTCCGTCAAGCTATTGACATTAGTACCAAAAGACTGGCTTATAGGCAGCGCCGCAGTAAGTTCGTTCCTACCGCGACGTGTCCTGTAAAATTTTGCTGCCGACTGTTCATCAATCTCTGTGTGCCCGCCCCTTAAAAAAAAAGAGACCCCGCTGTTCCACTGCTGTTGTCAGGAGAGCAAGCCAGTATCGTCTCCGAGTGCCATATTCTCGGGCTGTGCACATTCACCGCTGCGTGCATACGTAAGTAGGGTTTACTTCCTCGAGCGCATAAACGACCACCGAGCGCGTCTCCGGCCGGAGCGGCGCAGATGAGGGCAACGCCGGGGACAAAGCGCCACTGGTGGTAGGCCGAGTCACTAATTAAAAGCTGGCCCACAAAGAGTGCGCCTTGCCAACTTAATGGGCTCTTAATTAAAGCACCGGAGGCAGCATCTTCCGCTGTACGCGCGACCGCGCGCTTCGGGCTCTCGGCGGTGACTGCCGCTGTTGTGGTGGCTTTCTTCTCAGTAGGCGGTGCTTGTCTGCCTGGGAGGGCGCCACTACCACTTTCACTTGAAATCGCGCCCTTGTTTCACCACTGGACGCGGTGTCGTCACGTCGACACAGCTTCTGGCAGCTATTTATCTCACACGTGTTCGTTTGTTTGTGATCAATGCTCTGGGGAATGCGGAACGTCATAAGCAGAATGTGATCTGGGAATAAACACGCTAAATACGCAATTACAGTTGCATGCTCAAATAAAAATGCTATCTTTGCGGAATCCAGCGTTGCCATGGCAAATGTAATTTCTAGTTATAAAAGGTTTTGTGATAAGAGGATTTCAGCTTCGTGATCAGCGCGTCGCTGCCACTTGTTTTGTGGATTATGGGATAAAGTTTCGTAATTTTTTATTCCTTTTTTTATCGTTTGCCGGGAGGTTGAATGCTGTGCAGTGTCGCCAGCTCTGCACTTGCAAAGGATATCCTCCCGCTCCAAATTGAGAGAACTCGCACCTCCCCAGAAGACTGTCGCTCTGTTATCGCGCTGTCGTCGGCTTTTCGAGAGGCCGCGGGGTGCTCGGCGGCGAACAGTGCGAAGCCACCGAAGGCATTATGTATTTAGAGACCCTTGTGGCGCTGCCGCAACATAGCCTCCGGGGACTGTTGTGCATGCGCCGATAGATGAGTGGAAGCCCGCGCTCAGCCGCCCAAAACGTGTAGTGCGGACCCGGCGTCCTCATTATGGGGCAGAAGAATGCAGCGCTTTCATAACTCCTAAACAGTGCCGGTAGACTGAGTTGGAGAAGGAACCCTCAGCGTATAGTCAGTGTGCTGGAGCTATGCGATCCCCGCGTAGGCATTTACTTCTCTTTTCGTTTAAGCGAGACGACGCCGAAAAGCTATCCTTCCTCAGAGTCGCTTTCGAAACAGCCT
>NC_139347.1:7017600-7067600 GCF_055883805.1 Amblyomma maculatum
CGACCCCGCTATGGCGAAAGACCACAGGAGATTGAGGAGTACCTGGCTGCTAACGAGATGCAGCCAACGTCACCACAACGGCGGTCGCGATCGACATCTCCGAAGCGTTTTGCTTCGCCCACTCGGTACTCTTCCTCTGGGCAATTCAGAGGCACGTCCCCTCACCGGGAAAACTAAACACGGCGACCTCCGGGGGTGGGGCCACCGCTACGTTTCAGATTAAACAGCCTCCACCCGACGATTTGACGCGACGGCCCGAGCGGCGACGACCCGATCCGATAAACTTACCGACGTGCTGCGAACGCATTGTTTCCGGGGAAATTTTTGTAACCGCCGACAGTTGCGATGTGACCGCACTTGTGGATACCGGCGCCGATTTCTCCGTCATGAGCAGCCAGCTAGCCACGGCACTCCGTAAGGTTCTGACGCCTTGGTCTGGGCCAATGATGCGTACCGCCGGTGGTCATGTAATGACGCCGATTGGCATGTGCACTTGCCGCATAGAGATCTGCGGTTTTACTTTCACTGGCACATTTGCCGTATTACAAGAGTGCTGCAAAGATCTGATTCTCGGCATGGATTTTCTTCAAGAGTATGGTGCGGTTATAGACCTTCGGGAGCAGCTCATGGTATCGTTTTCAACCAAGCGAGCCGTTGATAGCAACACGGACTTCCGGAAAACGATGTTGCGCGTCTGTGACGACCACATAACGATCCCTCCGCGTGCGAGCAAGTTCGTCACAGTCGAATGTGATCATAGCATCGGCACGAGTGGCATTGCTGAAGCTAACATGTCACTGCTTCTAACTCGGCAAGTTTGTGTAGCTCGGGGCCTTGTCGAACTTGTCCGTGGCCAAGCCAACGTGCTAGTGACAAACTTCACATGTGAACCCCAACATTTGACGGCGAACACGGCGGTCGCTTATTTTGAAGAACTTGGAGAATGTACAGGCCAGTACGCTTTAACCAACACGTCAGACCCCGACAATGCGACGCCTACAGCCATTCAGACTGATGTGAACCCGCACCTCTCGCCCAGTGAGAAACGCTGCATAGATAATCTTGTCAATTCGTTCCGAGATTGTTTTGCATCAACCTCCAAGGTCCGACAGACGCCACTAACGAAGCACCGAATTATAGTTGCCGATGACCAACGTCCACTATGTCAGCGTCCTTACCGGGTGTCTTCAAAAGAACGTGATGCCATCCGCCGCCAAGTAACAGAAATGCTCCAGGACGACGTTATCCAACCGTCGACGAGCCCCTGGTCTTCGCCTGTTGTCCTCGTCGCAAAGAAGGATGGAACCTTGAGGTTTTGCGTGGATTACAGACGCCTCAACAACGTCACGAAAAAGGATGTGTACCCCCTGCCACGCATAGACGATTCCCTCGATCGCCTTCGCCATGCCACTTACTTTTCGTCCCTTGACCTCCGCAGTGGATATTGGCAAATAGAAGTTGACGAGCGAGACCGTGAGAAGACCGCTTTTATTACGCCAGACGGTTTGTATGAATTTAAAGTGCTCCCGTTTGGCCTGTGTTCGGCCCCTGCCACATTTCAGCGAATGATGGACACTGTACTCCCTGGTCTGAAGTGGCAGTCATGCCTCGTATATCTCGACGACGTTGTGATTTTCTCGGACACGTTCGACGAGCACCTGAAGCGTTTGCGCGCTGTCTTCGAGACCATCCGATCTGCCGGTCTCTCTCTAAAACCTGAAAAATGCCACTTTGCTTTTAACGAGCTGAAATTTCTCGGCCACATTGTCAGCGCTCGTGGTGTTAGCCCAGACCCAGAGAAGACGGCCGCTGTCTCTTCATTCCCTAAACCAGCGGATAAACGAAGCTTGCGTCGATTTCTCGGCCTCTGCGCGTATTATCGTCGCTTTGTTAACAATTTCTCCAAGATCGCTGAGCCTCTGACCCGCCTGACAAAAGACGCCGAGCCGTTCTTTTGGGGCCCCGACCAGGAAAACGCTTTCACGGAACTCAAGTCCCGTCTCCAAAGTACGCCAATACTTGGCCACTTCGACGAAGAGGCCGACACGGAACTGCACACGGATGCCAGTAACGTTGGCCTCGGTGCGGTCCTTGTTCAGTGGCAGGACGGTGCAGAACGTGTCATTGCTTACGCCAGTCGCACTTTGTCCCGTTCCGAAGTTAATTATTCAACTACCGAAAAGGAGTGTCTCGCTGTTGTGTGGGCAGTCATGAAATTTCGTCCGTATTTGTACGGTCGTCCGTTTCGTGTCGTGAGCGACCATCACTCTCTGTGTTGGCTGGCAAACCTGAAAGATCCATCGGGTCGGCTTGCTCGATGGAGCCTTCGGTTGCAAGAATTTGACGTTACAATCGTGCACAAGTCCGGCAAGAAACACAGTGATGCTGACTGTCTGTCCCGCTCCCCTACTCCCTGCCACGCGGACGGCTCCGACGACGATTCCGTTTTCCTTGGCGTTATCGCGACGTCCACCTTATCCCAAAAGCAGCGGGCTGACTCTGATCTTTTGCCCCTCATTGAATACCTCGAAGGAACCGTGTCATCTCCTCCTCAGCTCTTCAGGCGCGGAGTGTCGTCATTTTGCCTGCGTGATGGTGTGCTCTACAAGAAGAACTACGGTCCAACAGAAACTGCTTATCTGCTTGTAGTACCCACAACGCTACATGACGAAGTTCTTCGTGCGTGCCACGATGACCTTTCTTCCGGCCATCTCGGGTTTTCTCGCACATTGGCACGGATACGCCGAAAGTACTACTGGCCCAGACTAGCTGCCATTGTGCACCGCTACGTCCGTACCTGCCGTGAGTGCCAGCGGCGGAAAACACCACCCATTAAACCAGCTGGGCTCTTACAGCCTATCGATCCCCCGAAATTCCCATTTCAACAGGTCGGCATGGACTTACTGGGCCCATTTCCGAAGTCCTCCATGGGTAACAGGTATATAGCGGTTGCCACTGACTACCTTAGCCGCTACTGTGAGACCAAGGCCATTCCACGTGGTACCGCAGATGAAGTTGCGCATTTCTTCATTCACAGCATTGTACTCCGTCATGGTGCGCCAACAGTCGTCTTAACTGACAGAGGAACCTCGTTTACGTCGGCACTCACTAGTGAGGTACTTCGACTCAGTGGCACCACCCACCGCAAGACAACAGCCTATCATCCTCAAACTAATGGACTGACTGAGCGGCTTAACAAGACAATTGCCGATATGATTTCTATGTATGTAGACGATGATCATGGGAACTGGGACCGAATTCTGCCGTACATCACGTTCGCATACAACACTGCACTCCAGGAAACAACACGCTTCACTCCATTTCATTTGGTTCATGGACGCGAACCCTTGACTATGCTGGATGCCATGCTTCTTCCAGATTCTGCTCCCTCCACTGCCGTGGGGGCTGACCAATTTATTCGTGACGCAGAAGCTGCACGCCAGCTTGCCCGACAGCGAATTCGGCACCAACAAGTACACGACGCCCAGCGCTACAACCTGCGACACCGAGAGGTGACTTACACGCCCGGCGACCAAGTCTGGGTATGGAGCCCAATACGGTTGCGAGGGCGCTCTGAAAAGCTTCTGCGGCGATACTTTGGACCTTACGAGGTGCTCCGCCGCCTCAGCGCGGTGAACTACGAGGTGCTACCACAAGGCACTGTACGCTCCTCTCGGCAGCCGAAATCTGAAATAGTTCACGTTGCCCGAATGAAGCCCTATTACAATCGGTAAACCAATTCAGGATCCAAACCAGCGCCAGAGACTTTCCCGCATAACTTGCCCCGCTTTTCGACTATTCCCCTACGCTTGCGGCATCGCGTCGATGCCCCTTGGAAGGGGGGCAATGCCACACCGCTGACCATCTTCTGGCGCCACCAAGTGGCCGAATGTCTTGGCACGTGGCTAAGCGTCATCCTCGTCTCTCTCTCGAGTTTTCGCTTAATTAAAAAGGGCCAGCTCGGTTGTTGTGCTGCTTATCTACGTGTGTTGGTGACAATATATATATATATATATATATATATATATATATATATATATATATATATATATATATATATATATATATATATATATATATATATATATATATATATATATATATATATATATATATATATATATATATATATATATATATATATATATATATATATATATATATATATATATATATAAAGCTATATATATATATATATATATATATATATATATATATAAAGCTAGTGATTACTCGTTAACATTCCCATAGGTGTATCCGTACTACTACTACGTTGACTTATACCTCACATTGAGTCTTCTGCCAGGTATACCGGACTGATATCCCGGGTATTCGACAAAATCTACCTTTATTAATCGCTTGAGGTTCAAATCCTGACAATAAAAGCTTCAGAGTATCTAACCACCATAAATTGTTGACCTCTAAACTACACCGTGATTTTTCAGTGACAGGAACGTTTTTCAAACGCTCGGACGGGTCATCCCTCGCTGGCTACTTTAGTGCCCTTTCTTGGTTGCAGTTATTTGGAGTTATTTCGAGCCCAATGTTTTCGTCCTTCTCATTATGTCAGTGTTTCTTCTTTCGATGATCGTTTGGAAAGGTGAAGCAATTGCTGTTGGAAAGTCTCTGTGTGACCCTTCCATTTATTTGCTTTTCACAACCCATCCAGAACCGTGAGAGATTGTCTGTCAAAGCTTTTGCGCTCTCATTATTGGCGTTGCTAGAGACACTCCTGTCATACCAAAATGAGCTGTGTGGAGAGTCGAAGACTATGTACACGTCATACTATTCGCATATAATTTATTCGTGTCTGCACGAGCGGTGTCCATCAATGACACAAAGCAACAATACATGAGTATTGCGCAGTGGCTTGCGTTTTCAGTTCCGCAAAGGTGTACCCTACGAGAGATTTAAAATTTAATTGATATGCGCATTCGTCTGCATTTTAGATGCCTCTCTTCTTAACTTCATTTTCGCGAGAAAACCAATTTACATGCCGTGCTATATATCAACACGACACACTCCACTGACTGGGACGAAGCAACTTGTCAGCGTTCCTTCTAGAATCATTGCAGATACAAAACACAAAGCAGGCTACTTTCAACACTACACGCGGAATACTTCTGCCGATTTACACGAGCTCACAATGCTATTTCAACTGTATATCTGCCTACGGCGTTTCTAACGGCCGCTATTGTGAACATAGAACCCTTACATATACAGGCCCCGAGACGTCTTGAATTTCTCCAATCGAGTCCACTTCTGCCCTGTGTGACAGGTTTACTGGGAATACGTCAGCCGAGCGCTACTTATTTGTAGATTACGTCGCAATGTAGTGGTCAGCAAGATTTGTGCGCTCCTTATTGCAGAGACATTTTGCATTCGGTCCTTGACGAAGCGTTCTGTCTGGCCGAGTGTACATCGGCGTAAACGGCAAACGAATCTTGTTGATTACTGCATTACTTGCACTAATTGTGAGCAACGTTTCGGTTGCGTATCAATCCTTGGCAGAAGTTATCAACCTTGGAAGCGTTTTTTATCAAGAGAGGGGGACAGAACTGCGTTAGTGACACATCTATCGTATTGTAGATGAATTTCCTATCGCGTCTTCTGGGATTTCTGCAGCGGATTCAAGTTCTTTTTAGGTTGCGCTGACACAGGCCGTGTCACATATTTTTATGCCAAGGGAGCCCATCAATAAACTAATTGTCAGTAGAGGCCATGTTCGTCTTGTATTTCGGCTAAAATATGTTTGTGAAGACGGCAATTACCATAATGCAATATAAATAGAGGTGGCGTAATGTGGCAGCAAACGCAAAGCAAATTATAAGCGGACGCCCACTCTCAATAGATTATCTTCAAAACTGATTTAAAATAAATGATCAAAGAAGAGCACCGGAATCTTTCGCACTGAATTGCTTCTGGTCACAAACGTTTGTCCCACACCGTCGGCAACATATGTATGCCAGTTTAGGCCTTCCCTATCTTAACAAAATTCAAAAGATGACTTTCACTACCGATATCGATGAATCAGAGATGCATTCCGAGCCTTTTTATATACGAGGCTTCGAGCAACGCCTCATTTGTGTCAATTTCGGTTCCCACTTTGGATTGAAACGAGCTTCAGAAGAGTTCGAAAACCCTGCATCTTTGGAAGCGCCCGGCATTGCATTCGAGTATTTTTCACGCTTTTAAACTTACTCTTGTCATTTCCCCTGTTACTAACGTTGATGTCAGCATGTTCACCGTCAGCGCTGCTAAGTCCCGTGAGCTTAATTTCCCTAATTGTGTACTTCTCTGGCATATGTGCGCAGTTCTCTGCCATGAATCATTCAGAACCTTGTCGTTTCGGCAAAGAAAAGACAGCGTCCGTGCCTTGCACGTCCGCCATGCCTCGGGACACCCAGCGACAAATTGTTAAAACATAGTTCGTTGCCGGATAGGCTTGACTGTGCATCCTGCACTTTCAAAAGCATCACCAGACAGTGCATTCGACGATCGTCGCCCTCAGCTATGGCCCAAACGCCACTTGGTCTGGCAGCCATTCGCTGTCTCCGCTCCACTTGGCAAACCCGCAACTCCCAAAGCACGGACACGTGGAAGGGGAGCGCTTGGCCGCTCGGAGAACGTACCGTGACACGCCCAGCTCAGTGCACGGCGACCAATTTGGGGTTACGATCCGTCAGTTCGAAACCGCCTTCTCTGCCTCCGCTGAAAAGGAGCGGAGAAGTAGCTTCGTGGGCGGCCGCATTTGGAGGACGTCGGCAACCAAACAGCGCAATCAAAGGAGGATGACGGTAGCCCATTTCTGGCGCGACACTGTCGTCCCTTCGGCTCCCCGACTCATTTAGAGCGGCCGGCACGCGAGCTGGCCGGTCATGAGGAACGATTGATTTGTCGGGCTCGGGTCATCTTCGTTGGCCCTCGCTGCTGTTTTGTGGACCGTGCACGAGCATTCTTCGCCCATTGAGCTGCGCCTTGCGGTGTCTCGCGGTTGGAGCGTATATCGGGCTTCTCCTTTCTAAGGCATATACTAGGGTCGACATTTTTCTTCGCGCCTGCCTTCGTTCGGCGGTCGCAGCCAGCCAGGGATAAATGGAAGGCGGGAAAGATCGACGGAGCTTGCCGGCCCGTGAGACACGTGAGACAAATCGACGCCTTAACGGATAAGATATATGCTCACTGAAGTAGAAGGCGTCTTGGCATTAGCCTTTGGCACGGTCGTAATTTTACGTTCGTAAAGATGCACAGAATAGTATATTTCCTTGCTGTATGAAGTTTTCCTCCTCAGAACGCCTTGTTTTAAATATCTGAATATGTTATGCGTTTGTGTGTGCGCACGTGGACGCGCTAGTGTGTGTGTGTGTGTGTGTGTGTGTGTGTGTGTGTGTGTGTGTGTGTGTGTGTGTGTGTGTGTGTGTGTGTGTGTGTGTGTGTGTGTGTGTGTGTGCGCGCACGTGGACGCGCTAGTGTGTGTGTGTGTGTGTGTGCGCACGTGGACACGCTAGTGTGTGTGTGTGTGTGTGTGTGTGTGTGTGTGTGTGTGTGTGTGTGTGTGTGTGTGTGTGTGTGTGTGTGTGTGTGTGTGTGTGTGTGTGTGTGTGTGTGTGTGTGTGTGTGTGTGTGTGTGTGTGTGTGTGTGTGTGTGTGTGTGTGTGTGTGTGTGTGTGTGTGTGTGTGTGTGTGTGTGTGTGTGTGTGTGTGTGTGTGTGTGTGTGTGTGTGTGTGTGTGTGTGTGTGTGTGTGTGTGTGTGTGTGTGTGTGCACGCTCGCACACGAGATTTATTTCTTGTCAACTTGTACCACGACTCTGAAAAGAGTGATCAGGAGTTGCTGTTGGTTACGTGCAATTCTGCCAGCTCTTCTGTAAGTGACGGTGGTGTGGAAGCCACATACGAGCGCAAGTTAACTGCGTACAGACAGTGGGATTTCAAGCGCGTGAGTGCAGCAAATTTGTGGAAGCCGTCACCAAGAGCTCCTAACTTCCTCTGAAACGAACAGGTCGTGGGATCGAGACTCGTAGAAGCACAAATGAAATCGGCATTTTTTCATGGCAGATATGCTATGAGAGAAATTGAAGAAAAAGTTTCGCCTCCTCATAATGTTATCATTCAGAACATTTTCCTTATGGGCGAACTTGTTAACGCGATAGCATAAGAAGTGACATTGAGAGCGAAACCTGACGTCCTGGAGAAAGTGGCACGATAAATCCACCTGCCAACAGCCACCTGAAGGAAACCATTAGAATCGGTTAATTGCAGTGAGCTGAAAATTAACTTAGTGTGAATCATCTAACTACTACCTGACACGGCTAGCACAAAATGCATAAAAGGAGACTCCCCCTTACTCGGACCATTGAGATGTAGGGCGATAAGTTTTATACCTTTGTAAGAAAGGACATTTGAGATGCGGTGGGTCTTCATGTTTTCGCTTTAACGCGTAAGGTACTTAAAGAGCCCTTAACTAAGTTTTTCTGAAACACTCTAGGCTTACTCATGATCGTCGGCACCACTGTTTCGAAATAACATTGCTTGGCTATTTCAACTTGAGACATGTTCTGCATCATCTGCAGTTGGTATTCTTGCTTCGAACTGATGAAATGTGTTAGTGGCACGTTGTGCGAATCGCTTATGATGTTGCGCTGTTAGGGTGCAGACGGTATAGCTTTAGAGTAGTGATTAACAGTGACCGATCAGTCTGTAGCTTATACTCACAAAGTAAACGCGCATCGCCCCAGTGCTAAACAGTGCCTGAACATCCTCCACACCAGCCTCATGAACCTCAAACATGCCACCTTTCGTCCTTTGCAAACTGTGAAGGCCACGAATTTGGGCCGTTTATGTCAGATGAAAGCGTGCTCTAATGGTCACTGCTCCCTTTTTCCTTCGCAGTTTCGCACGTCAGTGCGGATAAAAAATAAAAATAAAACTGTGTGTTTGGCGCGCACCCTTCTTCCGAGCTAACGCAAATGCAAACATAGCAGCCTCATACAGCATGCTTAGTCAGGTTTAACTGTAGCGCCTTCAGTTTTCTTCCCTCAAACAGGACGGTTGAGTGGCGCCTTTCCGGCTTTTCGACCCGAACAAGCCGATGTTCAGACGCGCGGAGCCTTAATGCAGAAACAACAGTCGTAAACGCGGCGCGTGCTTTCTTCCTTTCCCCGTCGCCCCTCGGCAGAGGAACGCCGTGCCCGAAGCGCACTCTTGTAACCGTGGGCGGCGCGTGCGGTTCCTGTAGCGCTGCCGAGCTGGACTGCGTCATTTCGTGCAGCTTTGTGTGCAGCGGCGGTCCTGCTGAGCTTCGAAATAGACGGCGCCCTCAGAGAGAAAAGGCCGACAACAGTTGCGGAGGCGCCCAGACAGCGCGGCTTCAGACGACTTGCCGGTTTTGAGGGAAGGCTTCTTCCTGTCGTAAATGCGGCACGGAGACAGAGAGCGAGAGAAAGAGATAGAAAGCTGGAAAGGTGTCGCTCCTTTTTGCTCGGGTCCGTGGCCGCCGCCGCCAGTGCACTGGACGGCGGCTGCGGTGAGTTATAGGAGCCCCGGCGCAGACCCTGGTCGAGACTGCGCGTCGGTCACCGCCTGCTTGCCTTGCTGCCCGAAGCAAGGCCACTCGAATTCGAACAGACAGCCGCCGCCGCGCGACGCAGGCGACGACGCATGGCTCGCTTCACTCCCGCCTGGTCCGGGCTGTGTGGGGGAGATAGAGGCAGCAAATGTCGGGGAGATCCTCCTTTCCCCTTCACACGTGTTTGTTCCCTGAAAAAGGGCGAAAAACAGAGGGGAGTATTGAGGATGAGGGGGAAACACCGGTAGCCTTCCTTGGACGTCTGTTTCTTCGAAGAAGGGCAGGCCGTCTGGCAGTCCACAAAACGGCCGATTGATGGATGGAGGTCGGGCGGTTGAGAGGATCCCGTTCCCTGGTCGCGTGCACTATTCTGCGAGTCACCGAGAAAAGGGTTGTACAGACAGACGGGCATGGTGGAGCGCCGACCGGCTCGAACGGTTGCCGGCTGCGTGAGCACGAACGGGACCGTCAACGAAAGCGGTGACTGTGATTTATAGGGCGCGCGCGCTGGGACCTCTTAGCGCGTCTCGATCTTCCATTTAATGAGCGTGCGGTTCTCTTAATGAGAGGAGCTAGCGAACGGGATGCGTGAAAGGGTTCGGGATGGCAATGATCGCGGGTCCTCCAGGAATGCTGAAGGACGAAGGTGCCACACGGGTCTGTTGAGGCGTAGAGAAAGAGGGCTGCGAGTACTGGATGCTTCCGCAGCTGCCATCGAATAGGTTGTTCGGATGGTCGCCTGCTGTCGGCATGCGACGGTACTGGCGCGCCACCTTTTAGCGGCGGTGCTGGAAGGAGCCTTTGGCTTCGTGTGCAGCCATCTTTCTCTCGCTAGTCACGTGTCCCCTGATGGCCTTCAGGGTTTAAGAGGTTATGAAAACGTGGGACTACCGAAGTGACGTTGCAAGGCTGCATGATTTCAAGGAAAGATAGAAATGTTGGTAACAAGAAATTAAGCGTCCTCATGAATCGAACACACGCATAGTAGGACGCATATGTAATAAGCCGGTAATAGAATTGAAGCGTCGGTATTATGTTTTGCGTTAAATAAGTATACAATATTAATCGCCAAAGTTCTGTTTTCTTTTTTGTTTACTTTTATATAAGGAGGCAGCGAAGCCAAAATCCTTTGCGTGCATTGGTTAAGCGCTTAAAGAAAATATTTACGGTCCGGTCATATCTTTCGTTCAGCGATGCAACAAAAACAGAGCTGCTGGACCAATGATTGTGTATTGTTTGCCCACGTCGTCCTTAGAGCCTTTGTCGTGAGAGAACGTTTGCCCCTTACAAAGATCTCTCGTTGTGCTCATGTGAATGCTAAGTAGGGTTGATTTACTGCCAGCGCTGAGATCAGAGCTGCCTTTTCTTCTACATGGCAGCGAGTTTTGTAAGCACTTTTGAGCGATGTGCAACTGGTTTATACCACGGCCAGCCGCCGCGAAAACATCCGCGTGAAGCGAAATTTCAACCGCCCGTCTAACTGCGGCAAGCCCGGCATGTACGTTTACGAATCTTCGGAAGCCAGTCACGCAATGGGCGCCTCTTTCTCTGGCGGGTATTGACACCCCTTCCCAGAGCTGAAGCTTAAGCTTCACGCTGTATTCGCGTCCCGCTGTCGTCTTTAGTGGTTGAACGTCACGTGACTTTCTCGCACGAAACCGTGCAGCGAGCCGCCATTGCGCGAACACAAAAGCGGACGCCCAGAAACAGGCGAATCTCTTTGTTCCGCGCAGTCCTGAAATAAAAGAAAGGTTGTAGGGGGGGGGGGGGGGGGGGAGCTCCCACAAAAGGTGACCCGTATATCGGAGGACTGCTTCTGTGCCTACAGCGAGTGTTCGGTCGGTTCAAACGGAGGAGGGGGTTGCACGTATAAGTAAGCTGGCGGTATGTGCTCAGGCATCGATGAAGCCTATACGATCATAGCTAGCTCGTTCTTGTCAGTGCGTTGTGGTTATATATAGGGCTCCCCAGACCGTCCGGTCTTCGGCCCCCTTGTCGAAGACACGCCCAGCTTCAGCGCTGCCACCGCGTTGCCCTCCGTATGGCGGTCGTATTCGCAGACACAGTGGAGTACCGACCGAGCCTTGGGAACTGTTCTTTGCAATCGCCCCTCGCCATCTCTTTTCCCCTCTCGGGGATCGCGCGGGTGCAGGATTGTCTACCGTTTCCAGTGCAGCGGCGGATTATTAAGCTTTTGTGAAAGGCTCCTGTTTGTGTTCGCCATCGTGGTGGGATGAAATAAGAACCAAAAGACAAGTGGAAGGTAGGGGGCGGTTGAGCGACGCGACCTACGTTGAACGGGGCGCCGACTCATCTGCCCGTGCAACATCCATTTGTGCTCGCGCGCTGTGGGGTTACTTTTGTCTCTCCTCAGTCCGCCTTCGTGGTGTCATAACGCCGCAGCCCCGTACATTGTGTGTCGCTGTTGAGAGACGGCCGCTGTCAGAAATAGTGCCCAGTCCTTTCCAAACGTCTCCCGCCCCAGCTCTTTTCTGTCTTTTCTCTTGAGGGCGCCTGAGCGTGAAATGATTCCTAAAATTACCTTTTCGTCCCATGACGGTCACGTAACAGGTGCAACGCGTGTCTAATGTGCACGAAAATTGCCAATTTTGGTTTCTTTGAGAATGTTCCGCGTAGGTCGTTCAAAGCACGGCTTTTGAGCACCAAGCGGTCGAAACGTTTTGGTTGAAACGTCTGCTAGGACTTAGCATCCTTTGCACAATCCTGATCTTGATTGTCATGCTCGCTTTACAGACCTCAAACTTTTTAATGTGTGCTGTAGTGGGACATGAAAAGTGCTTCCGCGAAATATTTTTTTTTCTTTGCGGCTAATGTGCTGTTCATGTATCTCTTGGGGCCTCTGTTATTGAAATTTTCTCTTGTTAGTAAAGAGTCAAACAATAAACACAATGGAGTGAAAGAATAATGTCCCTCGTACTACTTGCCAAGTATAAAAGTTTTGTAATAATTTTTTCGAACCTGTTTATTCTTTTTCTTTCTCGATGTGTCACTCATTGGATACTAATTTAGTGCCTAAAATTATACACACATCGAAACCCTCAAGATTACCTTTACACAGCATCTCAGCCGTGCGAAATGGTGCGTCGCTTATTTTGAAGAAAAAGGAAAGGCGTTCCAAATATTCTATATCATCCACTTCTATCTACGCGCATTCGATGTTAGAGGTATAACTTGTGAGCACTTGGAGAAAATAGGAAGCGAATGGTATAATGACGTCTGTTTCCACTATACGTTGGACAACTAGGCGCTAGTTTTCATAACTGAATCACTACACAGGCAGTCTAACTGCGTACTGAGTTGCCGCTCTATCGTCTTATGCAGCGAAACTAACAAACTATTTTGACATCGAACCATTGACGCCGCCACTTAATCACGCATACATATCGAACCAACTGTAAAACTACCCCCATCACTCTGCATAAATACAAGCATAGTACTATTTATGTCCGCCTTATGAACAAACACACAATATGCAGATGCCTTATGTGTTGACAATTCAAAAATCTCTCTATCGAACAGAGCACATTTTATTCTTCCTTGATACCCCGCCGCGGTGCAGTGGTTACGGTTACTCTGCAAAAAGGCTGCGGGGTCGAATCCCGGCCGCGGCGGCCGCTCTTTGGAGGCGAACAGCAAGGCGCCCGTGTGCTGCGGGATGGCAGTTAAAGAACCCCAGGTGGTCGAAATTTCCGGAGTCCTCCAACACGGCGTCTCTCATAGCTTGGGCACGTTAAACCTCACAAAACAACAAACAAAACACAATAATCTTCCTCGCCAGTTCACTCAGGTGTACCCAGGTTATTTATTAGGACCCTTACTTTTACATTTATCTACATTATCGACCTACGTGATGTAATTAGTCCTATTAGCTTGTTCGCCGGTGACTACAAATTTTATAGGATACTTTTTCGAAATTCTGACTCCGCCCAACAACTCTGTGACATATAAAAAAAAGAAGAAGAAAAAATCCGAGCGGTGCGATATGTGGAAGCTGCACAATAACCCCAACAGGTGCAAGCGAATGAATATTTCCTCGGAATACTGCCTCTCCCTATACCGAGATTTTCGACTCCCAGATAGAAGACTGAACACGCAACATCCTACAAATACGTAGGTGTTTATATAACCAGTAATCTGTCCTTGAGAATTTATGTATAAAATCTTTTATTAGAAGTGTTAGCACCGGCGTTCGCATTGTAACCTGCAGAGAAAGAAGAGCACAAAAATCGCTTTCTTTGATATTTAAGGCGTACTTCATCTATGGCGCTTTCATCATTAAATCTCTTATAAATTTCCCTTGCGTAAAAATTGGAGCATATATTATCGATGTGGGATCGCCTTGAACATGCATGTCATTCAAACTTCGGCGCAAAATCACTGCGCGAGTTCCCAACGACCCTCATTTACCCGTGAATCTGTACTGAAAGAAGCTTTGCCCTTCTTCCCTTGCCGCAGAAAGTGTCTCGCGTCACCTTTTTAAACAAGAGCTTCTATCTGATCCACTGAACATTTTTGAAACGTATTTGTAGGATGTTGCGTGTTCAGTCTTCTATCTGGGAGTCGAAAATCTCGGTATAGGGAGAGGCAGTATTCCGAGAAAATATTCAGCTCCAAATGCGCAAAAATGACAGTAACACGATGGAAACAACCGCTCCTATGCATATACAAAATACATGGCCTTCCGATCAACTCAGTGATTCAGGTGAAATATCCTGGGGTAACCATGACGTCCAACCTGAATTGGAGCATACACATCCAGTCCGTTGTCTCAGTAGCGTCAAAAAGCTTCGGTTGTTAAAGAACCGCCTAAAGCACCGCCTAAAGCATTGCACGAGCAAAACTAAACTGGCAGCATACACATCACTTGTGCGTCCAGTGCTCGAATACGCCGACGCTGCATGGGACCCGCACACAAAAATCGATATTAAAATTCTTGAAGGCGTCCAGAGGAAAGCACTCCGGTTTATTTATCACGCTTATGGTCGGCAGGTCTCGGTATCTGATCTGCTCAACAGGTGTGGGCTTCCCACGCTTGAATCCCATCGCGAGCTGCACCGACTAAAAATGCTGTTCAACATCGTACACAATGAAACAAAACTGAATTTTCTGAGTTACATGCAATACAACACGCGCCACCCGTAACGAGCACGAAAGGACTATCTTGATGCCGCGATGCCAAACAAACGCGTATTCTTGTTCCTTCTTCCCACACACCATTTCCGAATGGAACAGACTGCCAAGCGATATTACCAACCTGGTATCTTCAGAATATTTCTTGTTGCTGTTTCGTCTCATGTATCGCAGTAGCGCGTCTAATGTATTTCGGTTTTTGTTTTTATTCTGTTGACTCAGCCTGGTTGACGTCGAATGATTTGCCTGTATTTTCTTTGCTTCCAGTTGGGGTTGTTCAATTTGTCCTCGTACTTTAATCGCCCCTTTGTTGCTGTTATTTTGTTGTTACTGCTCTGTAGTTTACTTTTTTTAACTTGGTGCACTCCTGCCTTGACCACTAAACGGCAGTCGGCAGTATTTATGAAATAAATAAATTTTCTAGGGTCGCCTTTATGAAGTGCAGTCCCGTCAGTCGAACTAAAGTGTTTTCTTCCTAATTGATTTGCTAATTGTCAAGTAACCAGTGGAACCTATTAACCACCGTAATTGTCATATTAACTGCCGCAGTTACAGACGCGCTTTTGTTCGAATCTGCTGCTGAAGAGTACGTTTTTTTTTTCCTCACTGACCTGTATTATCCTGTCATATTTGGTTAACATTTTTGAATTCCTCCTATTCTATAATCGCATTCTTGGGCTTTATTTTTTGCTTCATTCGTGCATTCTACTCATTTCTACAATGCCCTATCGGCCCTGAAGGTGTTGAAATTCCGCGCTTTCATTTTTGCTTTCCTTGGATGAAAGTTTGCCTAAAGTTGAACTGTTCCAGAAGCCTGGGCTATTTTTTTTTCGTCTATTTTAAAGGGCAGAGACAGGGTATACCTCGACCTCTTTGACGGGAGGTGACAAATATTCCCATGTTTCTTGCACCCGATAGAGATGCCCAAGCTTCGTGCATAAAAGGACGAACCATAGTTTTTCGACCTTCATCTCATCAAAACGGTATTCAATATGCAGATGCGCACGAAAGGAATATGCATCGTATAGGAATTATGATAATTTCTGCTATTAGGGACTTTTGATTCAGAGCTTGGATCTGAGCATTGGGGACATTTCGTGTTCCATCGCATTTTATTTAAATAACAAATTTTTTTGCAAATGTAAATCCCTGAATTTGAGCTTTTCAGTGACGTCAACAGCTGAGACTGATTAATCAATTAACACGAAAGGCGTCAATGTTTGACAGCGCAAAGTTTGACTATACTGTCATGCAAATGAACTACAAGGGCGTATGCATAAATTTGACAACTATATTCTAGTAAACCTGAAGTATCTGTTGGCGAAGGAAAGTCAGCTTTTGTTTGATGCCCTCGTGCTATATTGCGCTGAATAGACATGGGACGAATGATATACCTTCAAATAACTGACTCGCTTGCCTGGAGCTTTGTGCCAGTGTCCCCAGTGCCAGCAAATCGTGGCGTCGTTTGTGCTGATGAATCAGGTGCCATGCTTTTCGTTGTAGTGATAAGAACCGATTATGTCATAAAGGCCATCAGGAAATTAGAAAGCAAAAGACTCGGCGCAGATATGAACCAACACCGTGTTTACAAACAAAGGGGGCACTCGCGACGCCGCAGCAGACTGGGAGTGAAAAGTAGGCTTATAGCCCCAGTAGAGATACATGGAAACGAAAGTTTTCACAGCAGTTTTCTAATTTCACGGGGCACCTATGTTGTCGTTCTTTCTTTCTTTTTATACAGAGCGTCCATGAACATCCTGCATATTGGAAAACCATGAAACGCAAATTCAGAGACAAAGTATTTTTTTTAAACACCGCGAAACGTATGGGGGTGTTAGTTGGGATGGTGACCCATAGAAACACATACAAGCACAACTTACTGCAAAATATTTCTCGTTTCGCAGAGCACCAGAAAAGGTGGCCAGTCGTTAAACGTCGGTGAAAGTTTCGAAGAAATGTGTGAAAATCTATGCTACGTCATTCGGGAGGCAATCTATTTTTAAAACGCCCCTCAAAATCTTCCCTGTGAAGACGCGTGCATACCGCCGACAGGCTTGCTATCTGCTTGGTGTTTCTCAGAGTCCCGCAAGCTTCTCTTTTAGCCTGACATGCTGCCATATGAACTGAATTTGCTTACTAATAACGGCCGTCAAAGAGTGCAGTCTAGGGAAAACTGGATTGAAAAAGTACTTTAAAAGTGTTATGGAATGAAACGAAAGAGAACCACCCACTGTAACAGCGCAGACCATAGAGAGACATACTTACGTAAAGAGCGGACACTTCCATAGGGCCCTGCGGCCGAGCTACTGCACTGCCGCCAGCGCCCCGAGCGGCTGGTCAGACCGCTAATTACGTCCTCCAAGATTTTGGGTGCGTGCTTTTGCTCTGTTTCGCTTTTGATTTCGATAGCAATGATTTCGATTCTGATTTACCTGTGGCTGTTAAAATATTCAACTACAACGTCTATAGTGGCGCGTAAGGTCTTTAATGATACCATGCATACATATGCAATAAAGTCGCGGAGCGCAGCCTTTTTAGTGGAAATATCACCAAGGTTCTCGAGGAACCGAAGCACCCCTTACTTTGTTCATGCAGGTGGGAATAATACGTTAGAGGCTATTCTTATTGTACTTTTCTGATGTCATTTAGTCGTTTATTTTTTTAGTTGAACACATCGAAGACATGGGTTCCACGCAAAGAGTTTATTTCTCTTGCTTTTATTTTGAATTGTACAAAAAGAATACCGTATCACACACTTTATAAAATGCTAAAAAAAATCACAAAAGTAATAAGAAAGAAGACATGTTAAAGCTCGCTGCATAGTGTCACGAAGAAAAGAAAATATTGCGCTTACCCGCTGCGCGTTTTTCCTCCAAGACATCACCCGTGAGCAAAACAAAAGGAGTTGTGAACGGCTAGACACTAGTGAGGAGGAAAAAATGCAGGTACAGCCCAAGCGGAATTTCTATACTTCAGCCTTGAGCAATATGGGCTATTTAAACATTTAAACACAACACACTGAATACATATTAGTTTCACAATAATTTGCTTTAATCCCGATAGCGATCAAAACTGCTCTCTGACCGTATGTGGAAGGCATTACAGGGAGCCCACTGTACGCGGCAAATAGCAGTAGATGTCCTCAAAAATGCAGGCCACGAACAGGCAGCAGCGCTTTTCAGACCACAACGAGAATGCTTTAGCCATGACAAGGAACTCGGCATGTGAAAATGGTGCTTACGAACCGTCAAATGCGCATGCATTGTGCAAATACAGCGAAGTAAACATTCACGAATCACAAGACGATCTCAAATGCGCAATACAGTGTTCTTGTAGTGGCAAACAAATGTTTGTTTTATGATACATGTGAGCCACCGATAAATTCTGTGTTTCAAACCATAAGTGTTACGGGTTACTTTAGAAAATTACGCACTGAAATGAACCATATGTTCTTCAGAAAAACACGATCAAAAAACAAACAGTAACTGCACACTACACATTAAAAGGGCGTCATGGCTCATATTGTATGTTACATGTGGAAAATACGCTCACACAGCGCAACAAACGACTTGCCTAAAGCATTCTTTGCTCAATAACCACCAAAATAATTCTTCAGGCAAAAGGAAACAAGTCAGTTACCGGCAAAACGAGGCGACGCATTGAAAAGCGAGGTGAGGCGGGCGTACCCGGCCCCGGCGGCACATGACCAGCGCAGTATCAACTTTTATATGAAATGGATAAGGAAAGGGGAAGCTAAGATGCAATGCGGTGTATGTATGATAAGCTGTTTATCTTTGAGGTGAAGTGGAAGCCAACATCGCTACGCCGCCTCGCAGGTGGTCAGACCCTTACTACAGCTCGGCCGCGAAACGGCTCGAGTGTCCGCTCTTTACGTATGTTTCTCTATGCGCAGACTCTAGGGCGGACGACACCGGCGTCGAGACAATTTGGTCATCTGCTGCTGGGCGCGGTTCGTTTTGTGCTTTGCCTTAAGCTTACAGGTTTGTACCATTTAAGCGGCAGTGTTTATGAAGGAATATAGCCTGCGTGGCAGCATATCGGACAGCACGAGAAGCTGTCGCGAATTCGAGAAGAACCCGGCGGACATTTTCAGAGGTGTGTCGGTCTTTGCAATGCACATTTGTCGAGAACTTTAAACACTGATTGGCTTCAAAATAACGTACCATACTTTGTCAAACTTGTTCTCCAAGACATCCTCTAAGCTTTAACCATCGCCGTGTTTCTTGGTACTCTCCGAAATCGGAAAATTATTTGGGAAGTTTTCCTTGCATGTGTTTCTATGAGCCGTGCTCCCGACTTGTATCCCCAGAAGAACGGCTGATTGGGCGAGTTGGTGAACTATGATGGACAGTAATATACGTGCGCAACAAAGACGAGACAAAGAGGAGAAGTGGACAACGACGGCGCAGTCTGCGCCGTCGTGGTCCACTTCTCCTTTTTGTCTCGTCTTTGTTGCACACGTATATTATTGTATCCCCATATGTTTCGCGGCGTTTTAAAAATACTCCGCCTCTGTAATGAGGTTTCACAGTTTCACAATGCGTTCTACGATGTTCTTAGTTATTCTGCACCGAAAGGCGACAGCGTAGGCGCATTGTGAAATCAAACATCTCCTTTGAAATATATTGCTTTGACGTGTTCCCATGGGCGCTAAATCTTCATTTCACCCGCTGGGGTGGCGAAGTGGTTACGGCGCTCGAGTACTGTTTCCAAGAATGCGGGATCAAATCCAGACCTCGGCGGCCGCTTTTCGATCGAGCCGAAAAACAAGGCGCACATGTGCTGTGCTGTGCACGTTAAAGAACCCCCTCGAAATTTCCGGAGTCCTCCACTATGCGGCGTCTCTCATAGCGTGAGTTGCTACAGCAACGCTGCCGCTTGTTGATGACGCCACAGATCGGTGTTGGTCCATGTACGCTTAGGTCGGCGAAATTTCGACTATTGTTTTACTTCAGAGGTGGCCGCTATGTATACGTGTATGGAAACATTGCAAGTATAAGAAAGAAAAATTATTACGTGTATTACGAATGCTTTCATAATGATTCATTAATTTTTGCTGCAACTATCCCCGAAATATCGCATTTTAGGAAAACGTAGCGCAAAGAAGACAAGGACAAAAAAAGAAGGAAACACACACGTTATAGAGGCATATCATATCATGAAAGGAGGGGATAAGTGTGTCAGCGAAGCTTCTATTAACATAACAAAAGTAGAGATTACATACCTAGAATCAGTGGTCAAGCAGTTTTTTTCACGTGTGTATCTTTGCAGACTTGCCTTTCTCCACATTTTTGTCAATTTCTTGTCAATTTTCACCACTTTATTAGATGTATTTGATATTTTTTTTGTACCCTATATATTCTGTTAGCTTTTCTAATAAAAAATCAGTTGTGAGTGCGCTCGTGTGTGTTTCCTTCTTTTTTGTCCTTGTCTTCTTTGCGCTACGTTTTCCTAAAATGCGAATGCACCAACTCGCCCAATTTAGCATTCTTGTGCTATCCCCGAAATAAATATTGCTTAAATACGTTATTTCAAAGCTTTTTTGGCTGAATTTAGCAAACAAAGCACTTTTCAGCACGAAAATTTTAGAGCGTAGCGCTTAAACGCCCATCCTTCGTTTGAGAGGCGTCGACGTAACGGTGGACAGCTATGGCCACCCTATCCCAGTTGGTGTCATGTGGTGGTGACAAGGCCGTAAACACCAAATGAGAAGTCAGGCGTAATCGCACTGAAATCAACTCTTTATTGGGCTGACTTGCGCCCGCAAAAGAACTAAACGACTCGGCGGCGTCGATAGCAATAAACGCGCTCTCTGGTCGTCGAACTGAGCATACCTGTCGCGCATGTCGACGTTATTTAAAGGCGGCTAAGAAACATCTAGATAAAGCCACAAACGGTGACTAGCATAACCTGGAACACTGCAGATACACATGCGTGTGGCTGGAATCTTCGAGATACATCTCGACGCATCTTGCGCGACCAAGAAAATGATAAATCGTCGTCTCGCGATCATCAAACGAAGAATACAGAATCGTGCTGGAATCAAAGTGTTAAGGCCGCATGCCGGCTGCTGCCGAAAAAGAACAAATAATAATTTGATTAGTAATTAGTGTCATTACTCCCCCTTAAAAAGGCATCGCTTCGATACTTACAAAATAAACACAGCGCGCGTAATAGGGCTTTAGGCGCACAACGTGGACGAATTTTGGGCACGCCCGATGCTGCTGGAATGCGGTCCTGCCGTCGGGGATGACCTCATAGTTAAGCTGTCCAATGCGCCGAAGGATTTTGTATAGGCCGAAGTATTGCCGGCCAACACGGAACGTAAGGTACTGTTCGGCCTTCCGCAGTCCACCATGATCACCAAGACGTCTGGGACAGAGGTCTGCTGAGGCGCCTCCCGGAACACCATGCACCAGCCTCCTGCCAATTGTCATGGTGGCGAAGAGTGCAATCGAAATACCTCAAGTATACTGCATGCGCTCGAATTTCACGCTATCGACTATAGTAATCGTCTGGGAATCTCCCGAGGGACGAAACACCACGGCACAGAATTTTCGAGCGGAGGGAGCAGCAAATGAGCCTCGAGCCTCAAATTGACCTCGATTTATAGCAAAACACGCGTGTCATAACCGACAAAGGCAAGAAGGAACGAACATGCAACAACGTAATCGGCAGCAGTAAGAGAAATGAATTCGCATTACTGCACCTAAGTAGACTGAAGTGCCACCCTGAATATTTTATTCAGGTTAGGTTATGCTAGATCTGTTGTGCGCGGGCTTTTCTTCGAATGTCCTTTAGGTTGTGAAGTGCCCTATGGTTCTAACGTGATAGCGTTAAGGGCCCCGTGTCGCAGAAAAGTCGGTGTCGTCGTCGGCGGCCGCCGTCCCGCGTCGCCCGGCGTTGGCCGTGAGCGGAAAATCCCAGAAGCATTAATAAATAAAAACGAGTAGGAAAAATCGCCGACCTGAGGAATCGAACGTGGGCCTCCGGGGTACGAGACGAGCACGCTAACCACTCAGCCACGCCAGCTTTTTTTTCTTTATTGCCTGACTTCAGCACAATACACAAAACCACTTACAGGGCACAATGAGCATTCATTAATACAACAATCAGCCAGGTGGGTTGTGGCGTCGTCGTGCTAAAATTCTCTTAGGGTCACTAATGGCTCCAATCTTCCGAGCCACTCGGGAGCTTCAGGAGCAAGTTTCTGAATTTCAATATATCTATTCATGCCTTCCCGAAAATAGATCCTTGCTGGCCGTGCGTCAGGATCGCAATGGTATCCTGCCATTCTCGAGCGCCAAATACAGTGGAGGGCCATAGCATAATAAGGTCAAATGGCACCCCATCCTAATTCTCTACTGGCAAGTACCTAATACCATGCGAGTCTAATGGAAATTCCTTTTTTAAAGTCCTTTGTAAAATATCCCAAAAGTATACCCCTTCCCAACAATGTAAGAAAACGTGGTCTATAGTTTCTGGCTGTTTCAACAAATTAAGCAATGTGAACCCCAAGGTAAAAATAAATTCTTCCTTATCAAGAACTTCTTTACTGGCAATGTTTCCGTGTGTAACTTAAAGAAAAAAGCTTTTGCATTTGACGGGACCTGCATTGCCTTCACCCGCTTAAGTACGTCGCGTCCTGGTCCTCCACTGTATAAGGCCCTGTACATTGGTATGGGTAGAACCACGTCGCACAAATCCTTGTACAGCTTCTTCCTGCTAACACAAGATAAATATTCATAAGAAAATCGAACAGACAGGAATCGCACACTAGTGACAACTTCTCTAAAATAACCAAAAATGCGTCCCGATACACTTTCGGTCGAGACAACAAAGTCCGGTAGTGCATTTCCGAGCCTTAATTGGCACACAGTACGCAAAAATGGATCTTTTACATCGCGAACAAAAAGAAATCTGCTGACAATCTCTCGTAGAAACAAATGCCCCAAACCCAGTCCACCGTCCTTCACCCGCCTAAACAAACTTGTCCGGCTACATCGTTCCCATTGTGGGCCCACACAAAAATGGCAAATATCCGGTGCAGTCTCTGTACGTTCATCCTTGCACAATGCAACACTTGCATCACGTACCACAGCTTCGACATAAAAAACTCAGCCACGCCAGCTAGTTGATTTGAAATGGACAAAGGGGCGTCTATTGATTGCGGTGTTGTCTCAGAAATGTCCCTTAGAGAAGTGTATTGTGGCGTATATTAATAATTATGAGCATGCAAATTACAGAATTACAGAACATGCAGTTAAGCGAGTGGCAAATTACTTTTCCGCTGTACTCCCTCTTCGCTTGGCGTGCACGTAGCGCTGTCAGGCGTGTGGCGCACGGAATAAGATAGACAGGGCATGGCCTCCGAGATATTCATCGCGCCGGCTCGGATAGGCAACGATGTTGTCGACGAACTAAGACTGCAACTTGAGGCCCGCGCGTTTCGGCAAGGTGGCTGGCAGCGCTTCTACGTCCCGGAAGGATTAATAAATAAACGTGAGTAATTTTGGACAAGTTAACGAGTGTTGTATCATGTTAACTACGTCTTTGTGTCACTCAAAAGCGCGACACGCAAATGAGTAGACGGTGCGAACGGGGCGCGATAACGCTATCGCGTTCCATTCTTAATGGCGAAGCTTAAGCGTCCTCCAAATTTTTTTGTTATATGCGATTGTGCTGCCTCGCATTTAGGTGTCCTCTAGTAATGCAAGTATTACAGTTGATGTGTCCCTAATGAGGATTCACTTATGGTCGCAGTAGTTCAGTTCAGTCGTTCAGTCGTGTCCGACTCTTCGTGACCCTATGGACCATTTCACGCCACGCTTTCCGGTCTCTCACTATCTTCCTAACATCACACAACTTCATCTGCAGTGCCTCGAGGATGCCATCTAACCATCGCGTTCGCTGCCTACCCCTTCTCCGGCGACCGTCAACCTTTCCCAACATCAAATCTTTCTCCAGCGACTCCTCTCTTCTCATCAGATGACCAAAGTATCTGAGTTTTAACTTTAGAATTTGACCCTCCAATGAGCAGTCAGGGTTTATGGTCGACAATATCGACTGATTTGGACTCAACGATAATTAAATCAAGCAGTTGCGTTGCCGTTGAAAATCAGTTCACCGAAATTTACCCCGCGAGTTGAATTGCAGAGTGGAAGCAAAATCAAAAAATGAAGCTGGGTGGATGTCCGGGCCAATTTCATTTCTAAATTTAGTACATATGCTAGCATAACACATAAAAAGAAACTATACGTTATTAAAGGCAAGCAAGCGAGAACTGCGTAGCCTTTATAGTTCAGCCATGAGTACGCGCTCTTCAAGCAGCGCTGCACCGTACTGCGCTATATCACATGTTCGCTTCACTTGCACGTGCATTAACCGCCTAGTTCTGATGCCCTGAATATTTCTTTTATTGCTAATCATACCCATTGGTATATGGTAGTACTTTAGAGAAAAAGCTTCACACACCTTAGTGCAGTCACACTTTACAGTAAAGCGCTAAACGTGCACATGATTATCAGTGCTCCCAATCAAGTATTTAGAGCATACCATTGGGAGGATCCTCTCTTAATGGCTTTAATATATCCAACATACTCATTAGTATACAGTGCTAAGCTGTCAAGTTATCTGAAAGGCGAAGCGACATTGATATAGAGTCCCGCTTTATCAAGCCTCAAGAATATGCCAGTGTGGCGCTTGAATCGAAATACAAGGATCTCAGAGGAGGAGGAGGAGGAGGAGGAGGAGGAGGAAACTTTATGAGGAGAATTTGGAAAGTTCTTTCTTCGTGGGAGTTCGCTTCTCCTCAAGCCGCCCCAGGGGTGGTCATCGCTCGATGGCGCTCGACGACCTCCTTGGCCCAAGCCGTGATGGCGTGTTGCCGGCTTGGATCAGAGCTAAGCAATGCGGCCTTCCACTGTTCCGAATTGGTAATCTGCAGGCCCTCCGGCGGATGCATGCTTTCACATTTAAACATGTTTGTTCGAGATCTGCCCTCTGGTCACCGCAAAGTGAACATGAGGGGCTGTATTCGCCTGGATACCATTGTGCTAGCTTATACAGATTAAAGCACGTATTTGTTTGAAGTTTTCTAAGTAGTGTTTGTTGTGATTTGCTGAGTGTATAGTGGGTTGATTGGATTCCGAATTTCAAAAAAGGAACCCGAGTTGGCAGCTCCTGAGAGCTCGATCCTATCACGCGGTCTCGTGCTGTCACCGACCACGTGACCTGCGATTCCAAGGAACGGGCCTCTAACGCCGCGTTCAAATAAACCTCATGTTCTAATATGTGCTCGCACGTGAAAGTGACCGCGTGCTTTATTATTTCGAGTTACTACGCCAGGTTTGAAATTTGAAGAAGACAACAGTATCCAAAGCAGCGCACGAGAGGATGGGCGTTTAGCCCGCGAGCAATGGCTTAGTGGTCTAAAAAAAACTGCGGCGAGCGAAGGGCTGATCTGCTCGTGCACCGCGGCGTTGCCGAATCCCGCTCGAGACAATTACTAAAGTAAGTTTCTGCTAGGAATCCGCGGTCACCGACAGACGGCTGCTGCAGGGTTTTCCTTCGATTGAACGCTCTGACTCGATCCGTTAAAATGTATTACAAAATATCAAAACGCATGCTCCCCTTGACAATATTTGTGTGTCATATGTATACTATATAGGTATGAAGGAGCACTGAACAAGGGTAAAGGGGGTACGCCTTAGTTCGCAGGTCGAGCCACGTTTCGACAAGTGGACTTGTCTTCGTCTCTACCTTCGAACTGAGGCGTACCCCCTTTACCCTTGTTCAGTGCTCCTTCATACCGTAAACCATGTTCTTCCTCTCGTTCTACATACTGTAGGGTTATTCTTCTTGGGATTTTATATTTTTTCAACTTCGGAGTGTAAAAATCAGGCTTTATTTTTGACTTGATACTAAGGGAGCAATCGGGTTTTTCGTGGAAACACTCCGAAATTCGGGTTTTATCAGGTCAAGTTTATACACGAATAATTTATTCGATTTCTCCTAATCGGTGAGCAACGATTAGGGCATTTTTTGGGTTGCTTTCAGGAAAGTATTTCATAATTCGGCGTTTCTGTCGTAATAATTACTTTCAGTGATGTGCAACGGTCAGTTCTTGGATAACAAATATTATATTCATGTGAGCTGGTTGTCGACGCCCTTATTAAACATAATCCATCTGCATGCGCAATATTTCGGTTTCCATCCGAGACCTGTCTGGAATTATCTTTGGTGAGAGAACGTTCACTCAACCTCACAGCTACCATTTGCTAGACACAATCTCAGTGTTGAATTTGCTAGTAGCGCATGGCTGCGTCGTTCCAATACTCCATCAGTTTAGCACTGTTGGACTGGAGAGAGAAATGGGGCTTGCTTCCAGCAAGTACTGATTAAACTCCCCGCGAAGCGAGCCTACATCGCCCGTCACGGAAATAAAGAGATGTCGGTAGTCATCAAACAACTGCGCTCAGCAGCCTCTTCATGGAATGGTTAGGTAAGGAACCAAGTTTTCACATTGCCAACTGTTTTTCTTCTTTGTCTGAGACGTTCAATTTCAGAGTGCACCTCATTTTGTGGAAAAGTTTCGCGCAAAACTTCTCAGAACAAGTTTTTACTAATGTGGCACTGCTCTTATGTAACAGACAAAACACCTTTTGCACGATCGCTTTTACCGATCATCGTAGAAAACTCGTTGACAGCCTGCTTTAGCATGACGTTTACGAGATGATCGAAGCTTGGCATCGTAAGATTTCCGCTTTGAAGCTTTGTCTGGACACCTAAAGGTGACTCGAGTGCATCTCTCATTACTTTCGCATAAAGAATCTTTTTACAAAAATATCGCTCGAATAGCTTGTGCTTTGTGCATTCATACAGACATTCAACTGGTTCCGTGGGCATAGTTGTTCAAGAAGCAGGGGTTTTACCGTATTTTTTAATAATATTTAGGGGT
Organism: Amblyomma maculatum; assembly: GCF_055883805.1. Classification (NCBI taxonomy): domain Eukaryota; kingdom Metazoa; phylum Arthropoda; class Arachnida; order Ixodida; family Ixodidae; genus Amblyomma; species Amblyomma maculatum. Next base: position 7,044,299 of record NC_139347.1, read on the forward strand.
GCAAAAACCGGGTAAAATCGAGTTTTATTCGAAAACGAACAAATACTCCATCTTCGTTGTCATTTAGAACCTCAGTTAAAAGTCCAAAGTCGGAAAAGTGTAGTCCATATCTATAACAGCTGCAGCCTTGTTAGTGACTTTCGTATGTATAGAGCTTCAACAGTTTCTCTCTTTGTACTTGTACATAACAGGAGAGTAAGTGCTAGAAGCATTGCCACGGTAACCCGGCGACTTTACCCGTATCCTTGTTGTTCCGCTGGAGGCCACAAAACAGCCGCATCTTAACAATGATAAGAGGCATGGCGATGTCTGTGACCGGCGGTCGCCAGTAGCTATGTCGAAGAACCGCCCGGACATTTGAGACTGGTACCCCATCCCGATGGAGAGGCATTTCTGATATAGCGGCGCATCTTTGTTTGCATTAGCTTACCTCATTTCCGAGGGGGTAAATTTGGGCAAGTCGGTATTGATCCATGACATAAACAAGAGCGCAAACGAGAAAACAGACTAGGGTGGTGTGTGTTCTACACTTTGTCTTGATTTTGAGCTTTTTTACCTTCTACCACCTTCGATGTCGATCGGGGCGCGGTTGCGTTGTCAGCTGCTCCAAGAATCACAAGTGTCCCTACGATGGAGACGTGGTTTTAGGAAGCGAGACGCATGTAGCGACGGTGGCAGCCTTCTCGACCTCAGACTGCATTTTCTCAAGCTTGCCTGTAACTTTTCTAACGTGCGTTCGGACTCGTTCCTGTTCCCATGTGGTCCTCAGGTTTTCGTCGCTTGACACTGTTTCGGTAGCTCAGAAACACCGCCGAATACGAAAACAAGGAAAGGTGGCGACAGAAATGTTGTAAACACAGAGAGAGAGTGAGAAAGTTTTTTTTTTCTTTTTTGCGCGCTCGGCCTTTGGCTTTTGGGTTACACCTGCGGCAGCTGCTGACTTTGAGCACTCGCTTCAAAGCGTTTCTTTCACCTGGCCACTTGGCGGCCCGTGGTGGGCGCCGGGTGGAATGGTGGCGGTGGTCTTGCCTCAGTAACTCGTGTGACGCCTGCGGGCACTTTCATTGGCCAGCGCGGACGAGGGAAGAGCTCAGCGGCCAATGGCAACCGAGCACGGAGAATGATTACGCGTCACTCGCGCGTGAAAATGCGCCGGAACCGAGTGGCAGCGCCCGGTGGGGAGGAGAGAGAGGCAGGGAGAGGACGAAATGGAGAGAGAAAGAGAGATGGATAAGCTAGACGGAAGAGGAGAACGCGAGGAAGAGGCGCGTAGGCAAAAGGAAGGAGTAGGAGGAGGCACCCAACGAATGGACATAATTAAAAAGCAGGAACGAGGCAAGAAAAATTGTTGTATATAGATACGTGAGTTGCGCTTGGCAAGCAGGAAACGGCTTAGATTCAGGTACTAGGGAGAGAGCTGGCCTAGATGAAATTGGTAGGCGAGGGCATGGGATGGCTGTAGCAAAGATCCGAGGACGCCAGGAAGAAGTGTGGAAGTGGAGGAGGGAGCGGGAGCTGGGGGAGGAAGGAAAGTAGGTTCCTAGATGGTGAGGAAGAAAAAAAGTGTTAAAGCGATGAGCAGTTTGTGCTAGCGCCTGCGATATGCGCCGCTCCTCTTGGCTGCGATTCGCAGAGACTGTGCGCTAAATCCTGTCAGCGTCGCTGAGATATCGCCCTCATCTGTCGCGATGAGCGAATCCTCCTTGGCGCTCTCTGCACTTCCGGGAAGCTTTACAAATAATAATACAGATGTCGAAAATAAAAGACGGAAGAGAACGCTCGGTGGTATCTAGTTGGTCCCTGAGCGCCTAATGCACGAATGTGATGCGGCCGTGTACACGAAGAGTGGTGTTCGGGTGAAGTTGCACTCGAGCGAGAATTAGAGAGACATAGTGTCACAGCATGCACGCGGTTAAAAAAAAAAAAAAAAAAAAAAAAAAAAAAAAAAAACGAATCATATCCTTGTATCATCGCTACACCCTGCCCGCTTATAATGAGACGCACCTTTAGTATTAGCTGCTGGGAAGATGCACGCTCGCGCTCTGTCTTTACCAAGGCGAAAAGAATCCTGATTGGTTGGTTTGTTTGTATTGAATCTGTAAATTATCATTGTTGCCTTTAATATTGTCATCATTCAGATAAAACTCATGTATAAGACTCTCTACTTCGACCTCTTATCAACCGCTCTCATCCTGAAGAATTTCCAACAACAGCCGAATGTTTGCTAGACTCGGCCATGTCCATCCAAGCATTCACAAAGGAACCAATAAGTATCACTGAGAGCCTTAGCCAATGTTTCTCAGTGAATGCATAATGCCGGGTTTTAACGCAGAACGTTTGGAATTATGAGGTGCCTGTGATTTATCCTTGTTCATTTGGTATAACTATATGTATTTCGTGAAAGTCGGAGAGAAAATAGGGTGGCACAGCCCGCTTTTGCCCGGGATGGAGGCTAGTTCCGAGAAAACTATAATGAAAATAAAAAAATAACACAGAGCACATTTTCGTCTTCTTTCTCCTAGAAAATGCCTCGTCCGTCTGAGCCTGCAGCACCTTCGCCTCTTTTCACAGTCGCGAAAGTGTGAAAGAGAGCTGCTCATTTCTTTCAGGCCAAACACGAGAAAGTGATCTGCGTAGAAAGAAACCTCGAGGCTCTGAATGCGACAACAGCCGCACGTCGACTCAAAAAAAAAAAAAAACAGTTCTCTTCACCCCTTTCTTCGCAGAATCATTATAGTGAGCGCTGTGTGTCAACGCGCACGAGACATTACGCTTCACACGTACGCACCGTATTCATGGCGAAAAGATTTACGCGTCCAAATAGCGCTTGGGGAACTCTGCGTGCATACAATGGACAACTTGCGGCGTGGCTTTCACAACGGGGTGTCGTACGAATTACTGCAGTGAGCCTCGGTGCCACGCGTGGCAGCGCGCCTTGTCAGTTACTATACTCTATAGCGGCGAAGAGGTGAGCGGAGCCCTCGCTTTTCCGGAGCGAGTGCTTTGAACCTGCAGTCGTAGCTGTTTCGATGAGATATAAGAAGGGGAAAAGTGATCCAACAGGAATGCGGTTTAGCCTGGTTTACCCACGGTTTAGCGCATAACCTTCACGGGACGTGTAATCGCCCAGGTGCTCGCACATGTGATTTTATCAATTTACCTTATAATCATGGTCACACATTTACAGTGAACTTTGCATTTGCCGCTGCACAATTTCTCTCGGTGTTCTTCTGCAGAGTAAACACTTTTGCACTTGGTTGCCTGAGCTCGTATAAGAGGCCCTCATGACTGATTTCGTTTGAACTGTATGGCTGAACACAAGATAGATAGTGTAGCTCTTTTTTTTTTTTTTCAGCCGTATAAGTTTTTTGGGCACTGCTTTGTCCGCCCAGTGTTTGTCGCTGCGGCTGACAGAGCTGTCTGCGGTTGTAGCAGGCTTTACTGCCATTGTTTTTGCTGCGAAGTCAGATGTATAAGAAATAAACGGAGGTACAGAGTCGCTGCAAAGTATAGAGATCCACAATGACGAAACTTTTCGCCCTCTCTGAAGTCGTTTCGTGCATGAGCGAGGGGGTGTTTGTCATCTAAAAGCCGAATCTTAAACTGAGTAGAGACTGCGCAGTAATTTCTTTCTGGCGCATATTATTACGCGGATGACTGTGTTTTATATCGCAAAATTTACACCGAGGACGACAAACAGTACCTTCAGACTGTTCTCAATACCATTTCTTTCTGATGTAAAAAATGGCAAATGCAACTAAACCCTCGCAAGTGCGCTTTAATGAGGGTTCCCAGACAAAATACAAATACCTCCGCTTACTCTTTGGATAATATTCCGATTGCGTCAGTAACATCATACCGGTATACTTGGGTGTACCATATCTTCGTCATTAACCTGGAAACCGCATATCGAACTAATTCTTGGAAGCGCTAACAGCTTGCTAGGGTATTTGCGTCGTAACTTCATCGAAGCCCATGTCTCTTTAAAATTACTACTTTATAAAACACTTGTTCTTCCTAAATTAGAATAAGCCGCCCTCCTTTGGGACCCTCGTCACGTCTCCACTAGAGCTTGTTCAAAATAATGCAGTTCGTTTTATACTTTCTAATTTTATCCGGACCGCGATTGACAGAGGTATGAAATCTAATCTTTCCTTACCGTCTCTCGCACAACGTAGAAAAGTTTCACGCCTATGCTTTTTGCATAAAATTTATCATCACCAGTTACTGCACTCTCGTTTCATCACTACACCCCCGCTCTTCTCGTGTCGACCACATAAGACTGGATCTATTTTTTGCCGTACTGACACTTTTTTGCATTCTTTCATTCCTCGCACATCGAAAGAGTGGAACCACCTACCCGCTGCCGTGGCTAGTAAACGGAATTATGCTGCATATCGTCAGTCTCTGATGAGGATGCTTTTATCTGATGCGAATGGTTAGTTCTATGTGCTTTATTTTTTTCGTTTTCATTATTTTTTTCTGCTATGATTGTTCAGTTTATTGCGTTGCATTTGTTACAGTTGTTTCTGTACTTTTTTACTGTATTTTCTTGACCGCTTGGAATACTGTATGTTGCTATATTTGAACTACGTTGTTGTGCTGCCTTTAACAAAAAAAAAAAAAAGAAAGAAACATTTTCTTGCGTTATTTGCTTGCCCACTCCACTCTGTAATGCCTCGGCGCTTGAGGGTATCGAATAAATAAATAAATAAATAAATAAATAAATAAATAAATAAATAAATAAATAAATAAATAAATAAATAAATAAATAAATAAATAAATAAATAAATAAATAAATAAATAAATAAATAAATAAATAAATAAATGTTTGCCTCAGTATGGAATAACATATCACTCCGATTTCCTCGTCTGAGTCGATGAAGGTGTTCACGTCAAGTGCTGGTGTAATCAACCTTGACAGCAACAGCCTTGCTTATGTCGCAGTCAAGTTAAATAATCCAAACCGCTGCCCCAGACGTCCAGTCATTTCGAAACTTCAAAAGTGCACCATTGTTACCGTATATGCCACTCTCCGTACTTGGTACCCCAGACAGAAGTCGCGGAGGGTGGTGTCCAGTGGGATATTCCACGTCCGCAAGCGGCACAGCGGGGCCCCTCCTGCACTCATCCTGATAATATACATGTTCCCTACCCATCGCCAACTACGACACACCTCAAGAACTGGGCTGGCACGACGTGCAGCAGCCATAGTTGCTGGCTTGTATATAGGCTGAATCGCTGCGAAATTGCCTGTCGGCACTCAAGCGGAGCTTTTTTCTCGAACCATAATGGTACGTGACTCGCATGCAGTGGAAACACAGGAAAATACCGTACAAAAAACACAAAAATCATTCCTTCGAATACTTACTCAACTGGTGAGAGTAGTGGTAACGAAGCCTTTACATTTCGTCTATAGGCTCCACCCGGGACAGACTTCTGAGTCGCTCGCTTATCACCGTGGCCAAACTTCTCCGAATTAACGAGAGGATTGAGTTACACAACAGTACACAAATTTTGCGGTGGCGGATGGGTTGAATTGACGAGGTTTTACTGCTTTGTACTGTCTGTTTTTCGAAGAAAAAAACACGAATGCGATTCCTCATGAAGAAGCGCTCCTGGCTCGGCATTCGAAAGAAGAAAAAAGAAAGATAAAAAGAAAGAGAAAGAAAGAAAGACGGAGTTTAGGAAATGATTGAGAGACACGGGCTGAAACAAGCGCGTTTTTCCTGCTTGAATCTGCAGTGTACCCGAGCCAATACTCCACGGATGGTATAGAGGGCAACAAGAGAAGTATACTCCCCCGTCATAAAGTCTTCATTCGTTCACTTATAGTGAAATAATGTTCTTTGAACGCACCGTGCAGCGCATCATTCGAAAATACGTGAAGCAGCACGATCCTGTACACCGCGAGAAGATGTCTTCCGCCTAGCGTTTCGAGGCTCGTGGCCTGAATACTTTTGAAGCAAACTCTGCACATGACCTTCCTTTGGCATTGGCGTTGACTTGCTTCTTCATTATATATATATTTGCTATTTACCTATTTTTTTACCAACACCTTCTCCCCATGCAGTAATTTCTTCTCTGGTTTCATCCACTTAAGCCTCGCGGTGTGGCAGTTTACTATATAGTTACACCGCACTTTTCACGAGCACGTTTAACACGTTCCCAGTTTAGAACGGGACGCAACATCATGGGTCTCTCATTTTCTTCATCGAAATAGTGCAAACGTTCCGCGCAGAGCATTCGTGCATAGAGTGACTTTTTCGAGTGCTCAAGTTTTTTACAGCCAAAGGACAAGCGTGTGCAGACTATAAGAGTCGTTGTCCTTTATATGGTGTGTGACATGACGAATGAAGGAATGTGAAACAGAGAAGAAAATTATAGCTCCTACGGCATCGTGACAAAGAACCAGTGGACCGGGCGAGTTCCTGTTTCAAGTGCGCCCCGAATCGCACGTAAATGACATGCGGATACGATTGCCATCGACCGCCTCCCAACCCCCCCACATCGGTTCAGAACCGCCATTTCTCTTCTGGTGCTGGGTTATCGCGCGCCACCCGGAACGCGATGAGAACGCCGAGATGGGGCGCATACTTGGGTCGTATATCGCACCATATAGTTACGGAAGCGCGCTCCTATTATGCGCCCTTGTCTCTACCTCACACAGAAATACCGCAGGCCAGGGACACGGAGGACAGGATGGGTGTCTCTTTTGTGTTTTCTTTTTCTATTTGTGCCCGTGAAGCGAGCAGTCATGCTACCGCGACGACTACATCCTCATTGCCAGTCATCCCCTTTCGTTTCTGTTCGGCTCCGACGCTAGAAACCCGCCCGTATACGCTTCTGCTCAGCACCCCCCCCCCCCCCTTCCCCCCACATAAAAGCACGCATACTAAGATATAATGCTCACTCCCCTCTTCCTTCTCCCCCAATGCCATCTTCCTTCCTCTGCCCGCAGGGCGTATGCGGCGCCGTTTCCCCCACGTTAATACAATGACCAAAGATGTATGATCTCACGACGCGGTGTGCACCCGCTCTGCGTTGTCTTCGGCGTAGAATCTCTGGGTACGATTGTAGGCGGTGAGTACTTCTCGCGTGTGTCAGTCGTAAGGCCACGTAAGAGGCTATATCGACGCATCGGGAAAACGGAGGGAGTCGCAGGGTGATCCTATCGCGGTCAGCACCCCGAGGGTGCATCGCTTATGAGGCCCCGCGCGGAAGTGGCTGCGGCTTGTTCTGTGCGCCCCACGGCGGGGCTTTAGGGTAGCCGGCTCCCTGTGCAGCGGCGTGAGTGACGCCTAAACTGGTTTATTCTCTTACCCCCGTAGACGTGGGTGTTCTGCGAATGCGAGTGCCGGGGATCCAGGTTTGTGGCACTTATTATTCTGCGGCATTGGGGAGCAGCGCATATACCCCTTGCTCGTGTGACATATGCAAATTAACTGCGATTTTACAGTAGCTTCTAGGGCGCTCTTTAGGTGCAGGCTCGTGATGGTAGATGAAACTTGGCGTCCGTAGGCAAGCAAGGCCTGCTGTCCGGTACTTTGGCTAGAAATCTTTACCTGAACTGAGAATTTTTGTAGTTGAGTGTATTACTACCTCCGATGAATGGTGACCGTGCAATGAGAATCTGTTCTATCATTTCAGATTTACTTCATACACGCTACACTAACAGGTGGATTATAGTGAGTCGTGACCACGATTACATATTGGTTCGCGCAAAAAAACCTGCATATACAGAAATCTCGAAATCTTGATGTCTGACAGCTGTGAATGTGCTCAATATCTGGCACATTATATCTGGTACACACATTATATTATAATTGGTTTACAGGAAAATAAAGGCACAGTATCTGTCACACTTTCACAGACAAGTGTGCGTTTGGACGGTACACCATCGCTCCTGTCGCGTGGAGTTCCTTGGCGCGCGTTTAAGTGTGGGATTGAAGATGTCAGGAACGCTAGACAAGATGAGACTTCTAGTTGGTCGTTTCGAATTTGGCGGCCGGTGAAGTCACTACTTTGTCGACCAATCAGGTGCGCCGCTCACGCAGACAGCTTTTGTCGACAACAGTAGGAGTCATTAAAGGTTTTCGCCTTAAAAAATCGCTGAACCCAATTTTTCTAACGGTTTGCACGAATGAAAAGAATGGATATCAGCGTTCCAGATCATCCTCATTCTGGCCGCCTCTGGACGAGTCATATCGACAGGAATTTCTAAAATTCTCAAGGAAACTTCAACGGGGGTTGTCGGTACACAACTGGCAATACGTCAGATGCAGCAGGTGTGAGATGGAGCTAATATCAGCGAATTTTTACGGTTTATTTGAAGATGAGACGCATTGGCGAAGCTTGTTAGGCGGCTGTTCACACATCACGCAAAATTCGTGAGTTTTGAACCGCATTAGGCCTGGAAAATCGTATTGAAAATTACCCAACTTTATTACGTTGGGGCTATGCCTGAGAGCAAATGAGCTGCCAACGGATGAGAGGCGCCCAATTCATCAAGTCCAAAAAATCAAGGCAAGCGAGAGAGAGAGTAAACTTTAATTGGTTAACGGAATTGAGTGGATGATTTCCTCAGTCCAGGTCAAATATGAAAACAATGGTGGTAGTTTTTCGGTGTGAGAGCAATTGTGCGCATGGTGATTGTTCTTTCTGGACAGGTGGCTGATAGGCAATTTCAATCGAAGGTTTGTGAAGCGAGTGACGACGTCTGGAATTATGGAGATAGGCTGATGTGTGTTTACGTCATTATGAAACCCGCGGCTAACATGGCTTTGGGTGTAACCTGGTATTTTGCTTCCCTGTTATAGATTGTATTTCCTCAACCGCCTTATCCACAGGGCTTTGTTACCTGCAGTTTATTTTTATTTTCGAAAATGAGAAAAGCATTGAAATGGAATATTTGCAACCTGGAGCAGTCGAAACCAGATTCTCACGAAGCACCCCTCAGCATCAAGCGTGGGCAGTAGCAGAAATACTTCAAGCAGTTGAAATAACTATTTGGCAAGTGCAATGTTTGCAGCCAAGAGTTGTTTTAAAGGGATGGAGTGTTTTTAGAACGAATTAGTCAGCACTTGAAGGATTGATTGATTGAACGTCCTTTATTGAATAGGAAGGCTCATGGCCATGGATGGGGGTAAAGGGGAGTAGGCAGAATCTTCAGTGTTTGCACAGGTCGTTACTCAAATCATATTGTTCTGACCAGGCCACTAAGGGATCCATACTTGGCAAATATCATCCGTGTGTTAGCATCAGTTTCTAGAAGGGAACGGTAGTTCAGGCGGTAGCGTTTGATCTCTGAACGTCCAGTAGAAAGCGCAGGACAATCCCAGAGTAGATGCGATATGCCGCCGTGCGTTATAGTCGCACAGTGGGGCACGTAATCATTTTTTCTGTATACTGACGCCAGCGGGCCATAATACGTGGCGTGTAAGCCGCATGGGCGATGAGCTTATTCAAAAAGACTTCTTGACTTCGGGTGAGGTGGGTTTTTCGCGTAAAAGGTGGGTCTGGTGTGGCCACCTGTATGCGCTGCTGACTGAGGCTACGAAGACTGGTCCGTGTATAGTGCATAAGAGAAAGAGAAGGGGTGTGTTGCCCGCGCAAGGTCGCGTAAGGAAGAAAAGTGGCTGGGGAAGTAAATGTGGACATTCCACCTGCCAAGGCAGCCGCGGCGTGTGCCACCGCATTGCCCTCCGATTCGTCCGAGTGACCTGGGTCCACTGAATAACGACAGTTCTGGTCGCGAGTTTGTGGCGTTTAAAGAGGCGCTGTATGCCCGTAGCAGCTGCATCTTGCAAACCCGGAGTAGCGATTTCCTTGTAAGCCTCATAGGAATCAGTAAGAATACGTATTGAATCAGTTCCGGTGCAAAGTACTCCTGACAAGGCTCCCCAAATCGCGAGGAGTTCAGCATGAAGAGGGGTACTGTGGTTTTTTTGAAGGTGGAAGCAGAGTCCAGCCGTACCGAAGAAACACAACCCATTTATTCACACATACACACATATATATAACGAAAACAGAAACTCCCCCTGGGGAATAAAGAATTCAAATCGAAAAGGAAAACTAATATAACATACCCCCCCCCCCCTTATTTTTAGTGATTAGTTGTTAGTAGCTATTAGTAGAAAAAACCCCCAAGACATGCACACTGTACTTATTTACAGGTATTTACATATTTACACATATGTACATGTCAGTTCCAACTAATGGGTCTGGTAATCTTGGAGCCAGGCCGGTGGCCGGTGGCCGGCGCTCTCGCTTTGAACGCCGCACTGTCGGCGCTGGTGACAGGCTCGTAGGCTGTTGCTGCAGTACTCCAGAGACCGAGCCTGCGCCCTGGGGGAAGGCGGCTGCAGCTCAGCAAGCTGCAGTATGCCAGGAGACCGGGGTTGTGGTGCGGCAGGAGGCACCACGCCGGGAGACCAGGGTTGTGGTGCGGCAGGAGGCACCACGCCAGGAGACCAGGGTTGCGATGTGGCAGGAGGCAGCATTCATGGAGACCGGGGTTGCGATGTGGCAGGAGGCAGCATTCATGGAGACCGGGGTTGCGATGTGGCAGGAGGCAGCATTCATGGAGACCGGGGTTGCGATGTGGCAGGAGGCAGCACGCCAGGAAACCGGGGTTGCGGCGTGGCAGGAGGCGGCATGCCAGGAAACCGGGGTTGCGGCGTGGCAGGAGGCGGCACGCCCGGAGAGGCAGGAGACAATACGCCAGGAGAACGGGGCTCCGGAGCCCTGGAAAGCTTGGAGGCATTCCATGTACGGCCATCTTCAAGTCGGAAAGAAGCTCCCCTCCTCTCGATCACCTTTGTTGGTGGAGAAAAGGCGCTGTCTCCCTTGACCCGAACTGGTGGTTTTCTGATACGGACAAAATCGCCTACGGCTATCTTAGTCTTCTTGGCAGCTCTCCTTTTGTCCGTGTAGCATTTGCTGCTCTGCTGTTGACGCCGGACTCTTTGACGGAGTCGCACCAACTCCTTGGCTGGGTCTTCCGCAAATCCTGGTGCTGAAAAGCCCAGAACATCCAGCCTGCTTCGGGGTATTCTACAATGTAGCAGATTTGCTGGGGCGACCCCTGTGGAAGCGTGTGGAGTACATCGATAAATGGCAAGGTACTCTGTGACTGCTTGCCGGAGTGGTCGTCGTTCGAGGAGTGAAACTTGAAGGAAGTTTTTCAGGGTGCGATTGAATCGCTCTATTTGCCCATTCGCTTGGGGATAGTACACCGACGAATGCGAAAGACGGATGCCTCTGCTTTGCTGGAAGGTGATGAATTCGTGCGATGTGAACTGAGGTCCATTATCACAGACTATCTATTCTGAATAGCCTTCACGGGCAAAAACTATTATTAAAAAGCCTTTACGGTGCTTGCAGACACTTCGCTGAAAAAGTGTACTTCTGGCCATTTAGAATGGTAGTCAACAAGCGTTATGGCAAATCTGCTGTTGTAAGTTGCATGCGCCAAAGGGCCAACAATGTCTAGGCCAAGCTTCTGCCATGGTTGCGCAGGCCACTCAACAGGTTGCAACGGTGCTGGTGATGCTTTGGCCAACTTATCTGCCTCCAGACAGATGTGGCAGTTTTTTTATTGCCATTTCCACTTGCTGATCCATTCGTGGCCACCAGAACCGCTCACACAGTCGCAACTTCGTGCGCGTGATACCCGGATGTGTCTCGTGCACGGTGCTGATGATCTGAGCCGTGAGAGAGGATGGAACAACGAGGCGCTCTGCACGCAGTAGCAAGTTGTCAACAACGGACAGTTCTTCCCGAATAGGGTAGAATTGTTTTGCCTCTTCTGGTATGGACGTCTTTTGCGGCCAGGGATTCAGTACGAATGCCTTGACGGTTTCCAGGCAACCGTCGTCGAGGGCGGCCTGCCTGAACTTCTTTGTCACACAGGCTGGCTCAATGAACGAGACGATTTCTTCCTCCTTAGCAATCTCTCTCTGAGGTAGGTGCTGGCAGCCGAGAAAGTGCATCTGCTACAGTGTTTTTGGACCCCTTGTGGTATTCAACAGTTAAGTTGTAGCAAAGTAGTCGGGCACTCCAGCGTGAAATTCGGAGTGGGCGTCTTCCATGTTCTTGGGACGACAGCAAGGACATCAGTGCTTGGTGGTCTGTTCGAATAGTGAAATGGCGACCCCAAAGGTATGTGTGCCATCGCTCCCACGCCAATACATGGTAGTGCTTCCCGTTCACCGATTGAGTATTTCCTCTCCGCAGGCGACAGTACGAGATGCGAAAGAGACTGTGCGGAGCTCGTGACCACTTTTCTGCTGCAGGACTGCTCCCAGTCCACAGTCGGACGCATCGGTCGACACAATTACTGGAAGTGATGGATCGAACATCTGGAGGACTGTACTCGAGGAAATCATTTCCTTAACTCTCCTGAAACTGCTGTCTGCTTCAGCTGACAAATGAACGGCTCATTTTTGCGAAGCAAGATTCTTATAGGCTCGACCACTTGTGCCACATGCAGTGACCTTATGCCCTAGGAACTCAAGTTCTGGAACGTCAAAAAGGCATCTGTTGTTCAGTTTCAGGTCTGTGTTCTTGATCTTTTGCAGTACGGTCTTCAAGTTTGAAAGGTGCTCTTCTGCGGTCTTGCCAAAAAGGATCACGTCGATGTAGAACAACACTCCAGGGCAACGGTCGAGGATTGTCGCCAGCATTTTCTGAAATGCCGCTGGGGCAGAAGCCAACCCGAAGCAAACTCTTTTAAAGCGGAAAAGACCGTCATGAGTGATGACAGCTGTCAGATCCCTGCTTTCAGGGTGCAAAAGAACCTGATGGTAAGCGGAAGCCAAATTAAGTTTTGTGAAGTGTGCAGCGCCTACCAAAGCGTGAAGCAGCTCTTCTGTATGGAGTAATGGGAAACTGTCTGGAACAATAGCTTTGTTCGGCTCTCGAAGGTCTACACATGTCCTGATGCTACTATATTTCTTGTCAACAACAACAGTAGGAGACACCCATTCAGAAGCATCGATGCGCTCGAGGATGTCAAGGCTCAGTAACCTCTGAAGTTCCTTTGATATTGGCGACCGGAGAGAATATGGCAGACGGCGAAGCTTGGAAGCTACAGGCTGCACGCCTTGCCGAGTCTTGATGCAATGGATGAACCCCTTAGCAAGACCTAACTCTGGACTGAAAAGCGAACTGAACTCATCTGCTGAGGCTGGCGGCAGATCTTTGTAGCGGGGCTGCTCGCTTGACGATGTGGAGATGGAACGAGATAGCGGGTCATTGACAGTCGACAGCGGAGCAACGGATGTGTGCAAGCAGTGTGCAAGCAGGATTTGTGCAAGCAGTAGAGCCCTCAATGCGAATATCCAAGGCTTGAATATCGTCAAGACCGATCAGACAAGTTCCTCAGTGAACAACATAAAAGCATAGTTAAGCTGTGCGGCCTTTAAACTGCACGTCTGCCTGGAAACAACCTAGCACGGAAATCGGCCGTTGAGAGTAGTCGAACAGAGTGGCATGCGGAGCAGGCAAGAGTGGAACGCTCTGAAAATATCGACTGTTTTCTTGTTCCGACAGAATTGAAACAGACGACCCTGAATTGACAAGAAATGTCAAAGTGACATTCAAGACTTGCACTTGAATATGAATTCCGCTACGTGTGGAACGTTGCAAAGTAAAAACCTGCTCAGCACTGCTACATGAATCATGTAATTCAACTTCACGGACTCGGCGTTGCATTTGAATTCGTTTGCGGTTGCATACTTTTTGAAAGTGACCCTCGAGACCGCAAAATGAACAAGTCTTGCCATGCGCTGGGTACTGCGGCGCTGATGCGAAGTGGTCCTTCGAGCTGCATTGGAAACAATGTGTAACCGGAGCAGCTACTCCGTTCTCGGTTCCGCTCAGGGGGGCGGTTCCGCTGCGGCGCACTTGAGCCGCCCGCTGGCTGCGCATTCCTTTTTTTTTTCGAATGATTCGATAATGGTTTACGACGCTGCCGCAATGAAACTGCCTCGACTGAAGCAGAAAGCTCCTTCAGTTCTTCCGCTGCTTGCTCAAACTGAAGGGCAATTCGAACTAAATTATCGAAAGACAGTGTGGAACCCTCGAGCAGTAACCGCTCACGTACGCTGTTGGAAGCTACGCCAGCAACAAATCGGTCCCTCAGAGCATCATCTTGCGAAGCAAACGAACAATGTGCTCCCGTAGAGCGACAACAAAGTCTTGCACGGACTCGCCTGTGTTTTGGCTGCGGCGGTGAAAACGATGGCGCTCGACGATAACGTTGCAAGATGTCGAAAACTGCTGCCGTAGAGCGGCGAGTGCAGAGTCGTATTCGTCAGGAGCGGCAGACTTGTCATCGGCGTGGGCTGTGGCGCTGGTCCCTGCATGTAACGTCTGATAAACACGCTGGCCCCTCCGCCCCCAAACAATGCAAAAGAATAGCCTTGCGCTGGCTTGAATGCGGCGGCCCCGGATGCCACCAAGTACACGCTGAACATCTGCTCCCATTGCTCCCATGGCAATGACGGACGGACGGGCGTCGGAAGGAAGAACGGTAGCGGAGCAAGGCCGGTGAAGTTCATGGCGGCGGTTCTGGACGGTGCGGCGGGCTTGGGGTAGGTAGGGGTAGGTTCACAGCATCCTCGTCGCCAATGTGGTGTTTTCGAAGGTGGAAGCAGAGTCCAGCTGTCCCGAATGAACACAACCCATTTATTCACACATACACACATATATATATATAACGAAAACAGAAACGCCCCCTGGGGAATAAAGAATTCAAATCGAAAACGAAACTGAATATAACAGCTTGAGGTAGGTGGCAGGCATAAGCACCTGAAAGGGAAGGGTTGTTATCGCATACCCATCCCATAGATGCAAATTTGCTTGTAATCGAAGCCTTGATGTAGATGTCAGCCGTATCAAGGATTCGCTCTTGTCAGTGATGGGCTGCGAGGAGCTCCCGGGGAATGACAAAATCGCGGTTTATAGGTCGGCGATGGAGGCGTGTGACCACTGGCATCTCCCAAGGAGAAAGAGAGGCATATAGGGCTGGTGTTTTGTCGTTACGCTGTTCATCCCAGGCCAGCAGGCGACGCCCTTGGACAGTGTTCTCTAGACGTATTCGATGACGCGTCTCTTACTCGGAAACGATGGTGGCGAGCGGTGGAAGAGCGGCCAAACGCTCAAGTTCAGCTATAGGAGTGTGCTATAAGTAGACCGGTAATAGTGAGTAGTGTTGCGCGATGAAGGCACTCGACCTTAGCGAAGACAGTCTTCGACAGTTGGAGGACGAGTGTGCCATAGAGGATTTTTCGGACCGCCGCTGCTCGGGCCATCGCACGGCAGGCATGTTGCCGCGCACCGCCGTTCCGGTTGGACAGGCGACGAATAGTGTGTAGCAGTGCTGGCCAAATGCTTTGTAGCTGATGAACCCATTTCTGGGGACTATTGCAGCTTAGATGGGCAGGCCAAGAATGCGGATTTGCCCATTTGAGGAGGTGATGGTGTTGCCTCCGATGTGAAGATGGATCTGCATACTGGGGTTGGTTTTATGTTTTCCGTCGCTACTAATAAATTCTGTTTTATGTGGTGCGAGTTCGAGGCCAATTTTGGTTAGTGTATCTTCAAGACAAAGAAGGGCTGCCTGAAGTTCAGTCTGCATAGAATATTTGTCTACGTAATCCGCTGCCTCAGTCCAGACAGTAGTATCATCGAACCTTGCGTTTGCCGAGTTCCAGATTCTCGGTGACGCGTGTCCTGCCAAGTTGAACAATATGGGTCCGAGAATGGAGCCCTGGGGTACACCCCTATCCAAGTAATATGTTTTCGGCACCCATCCCGGAGCTTTGCCATGTACCTGAATAGGTCCAGATGTCAAAAAATTGCGGATCCAGATTTGGGCACGACTGCTAGGAAAGCGTTTGGCGAGTTCCTCCAGCATAGCTTTATGGCGAACATTCTCAAAGGCTTTGTGTATTATCGACAGCCAGGAGACAGTCAGGCAGCGCTTTACGATGAGCTGTATTCAGAACTCTTCGCAAAAGCCAAAGGCAGTCATGAGTTCCGAGGTTAGGGCGGAAGCCGGCTTGAGCTGCATGAAATCCAGGACTGCCGTATTTAATGTAGTGACTAATTCGGGTATGCAGCAGGCGCTCGATGAGTTTACAGCGATGTGTATAGTCAGGGCGATTGGACGCAAATTACTAGGAAGTCGAGGTTTTTTTCCAGGTTTAGGGAAAGGAAGAATAAGATAAATCTTGAGATCAACCGGTGCTCTTCCGGTCTCCTAGTAAGAATTAATGATGCCGAGAAGGGCATCCTGGGCTGCCGAGTCGAGATTACGAAGCTCCTGCCAACTGACTCGGTCATGCCCGGGTGTGGCGCGAACTCGGCCTCTTCCGAGGGCTGCTTGCAGTTCTCCGTTAGAGAATGGGCGATCCAGGTCTGAATCAAGGTTTCTGACAGGGAAAATGGAAACTGATGGTTAAGGCGTTAGGCTGGCGTGTGGGAAAACGGTGCGTATAACTTCATCTTCAACATCAGCCGGGTTGCCATTGAGAAGGAGCTCGGCGAGAGGTGGGGCCCCGCGTGCCTTGCCATTTATGCCACGAAAGATGCGCCAAAGTTGTGATAGGCCTGGTACTTGTCCAAGACGGTCGCATGTAGAGTGCCAAGCCTCACTTCGCATGGTGAAGCTGGTATGCCCGGATAAGCTTTAATTGTCGTCGAAGAAGTACGAGATCTTTGTGACGTTTTCCGCGAGTCCGAAAACGTTGCGTGAGCTGATCTGCGCGACGCCAAATGATAGCCAGGTGAGTATCCATGCCAACTGTGGGATCGTTACAGGGGATACATTCGAGAGCTTGAGTTCCGGCATCTCGGAGTACAGACATGCAGGAAGGAGTCAATATCCGAGAAGGCGATCGTAGTATTGGCCCAACACTTGTACCTGCAGTTGAAAAACGAACGTGTTGTTCGAACGCGGAGACGTTTACGATTGACACTGAAATATATATACAGTCATGTTTTGAGTGCGGTTCTTATGCGCTCGCTCGGCGGTTGAGCCGCGTCGCCGTCGGTGCCGGTGTAACCGAGTGAAAGATAGTCACGTGCCACGAGCTAAAAAAAAAATCATGACGTCACATCCGGCCATGTTCATAAGCGGAACTGATGTCATGATGGCGTCACATCTGGTCATGACGTCACCAGGCTATCCACTCAAAAAGCGCTTCGAGCCACTGGACAGCAAGGCAGTTGCATACGTTGATGCGGTGAGTGGGAGGTCGGGTGCGGCGGTAGCCTCGGTAGTCGACGGCCGAGGCGCCCCAGTATCGGCAGCCACTATCAGAAGCCGCAACTCTGAAACAGCTGAAGAAGTTGCGATAGCGCTCGCTTGCGTACGAACGAAAGCAAAATTTATAATTAGTGACAACAAAACAGCCATCTGTATACAATTAGGCAAAGGGCAGGATCGCAACAGGAGCGGTGCGAATCCTGATCGGAAAACAGCTGAATAGAAAAGTCAGCTTAATATGGACTTCAGCGCACGCGTCTGTTCCTGGTAACCAGGCGGCACACGAGTTAGCCCGATATCTCTACTTCCGGGTAACCGTAGAGCCTCCTGATTGCCAAAACACGGACGAACTTCTATTAAATTCCACAGAAATAGTCGAAAATTATAGAAAAAGCAGGAAACTGGTGCCACCACCAGATAAGTGTCTGAACAACAAAAAGGCGACCGCATGGCGGTGTCTACAGGCAGGGAATTACATCCACCCGGTCTGGGCCTATCACGTCCAGAAAGATGAGCGACAGGACGATAAATGCAAGCAATGTGGGGAGAGAGGGACTCTCAACCATGTAATTTAGGAATGCGCTAGCTCCCCAGGGGCTAGGACAAAAATACTTAGTAGAGAAGCCTAGGAAACCCTTCTGCGGAGCGAGGACCCAACTCTTCAGAAGCAAGCCATCCTCCTGGCGGAAGAGGCCGCAAGGAACGAAGACCTCTTTGCCTGCCTCTAATCGTGGAGGTCTCAGCCCCCGTCCCCTAGGCCTGCGTTCTGGGGGCGGAGAGTAGGGGGCCTCCATTCTGGTGGAAATAAAAGTTGTTCACACACACACCTCGTATAAGAAGCTGACCCCGCCGGGTGTCCGATACAGGCGTCCATGCGGCGCCTTTCATTTGGTGCTTACTCGCACCACACAGCATACCGAAGCAGACGCATCAGCGGGGTTTCAAATTGGTTTACAGGAAAGAAAAGGCGCAGTATCTGTCACAATTCTCCGCGGACACGTTAACCGAGTCGTAAGGAAAATGAGGAAGGTGGGAGTGAAAAAAGAGAGAAACTGGCGCCATAGTGGAGGGTTGCAGACCCCCGCGCGGTAGAGGCTTTCGCCTTAGCGCGCTTGAGTGGTCTAAAGTTCTCCATAGAATTTTTCAGAAGAAAAAAAAAAGAGGAGCCGCAACCTCTGCGCCACTTGTTATGAGGGCAAAAGATTTGCCGATGATTACGTTACTTCCTAATGCGAAATTTGAGCGCAGCTCATCAGCTCTTTCACCTTTTTCAATAGATTGAGGCAAAGATTTCGAGCAAGACCTGTATGTACAATTACAGACAACTATTTTTTTTTGTTCACACATATTCCTTCAAGAAGCACTCCACTAACAATTATTGTGTCGTGAAGGAAATCTATGGTCATGAGAGCGAGTAAACATTAAATGGTTAACGGCATTGCGTGGGTGATTTCCTCAGTCCAGGATACCACTGGCTTGGGCTGCCTGCCGGGCCCTGGTGAGAAGGCTGCGCTGCTCAGAGAGACCCGTGTCCCACTCCGCTTGGCTAAGTGCTCGAGCTTTATATTTATCTAACTGCTCTTTGCAGTTCTATATCATGTGAGACATGAGACTTCACCGCATACAGTGCATGTGTTATTTTTGAACTTTTCGGGCCAGATTATGTGGTACTTTGCAAGGTTTGCCTGGAACATACAGGCTAGGAGAAATGAAGAGAGCAGTTAAGTTATAGGGAGGTTGCGGCAGGCAGCGCCGTGGGCCCATAGGAACGTTGTGCGGCGACGAGACTAATGTCATGAGCTGCAGACGAGAAGAAAGAACCTTCGCAAATATCTTAAACTGACTTGAAAATGATGTAGTCAGAGTAAGCAAGCGAAGGAAGGAAGGTGGGAATGAAAGTGAAGCTGGTTACAAGGGACAATGCCGACGGCGACGACGACGCGAAATCCAGGAACGGGTACCAAAGAGCTGCGCTCTAAAACAACAACATCGGACACCTGAGACGGCCCGCCGGGCAGAGTGCGGGCCTCATCGAGGCCGGCATCAACAAATGTCTTAGGCGCTCTTTCTCTCTCTCTCTCTCTTGCTCCCCGCTACCGCTCTCTCCTCTCGCGTTGTAAAAAGATAAGGAGCTGCGCTGAAATTTCCCATTAGGGAATGTTGTAGTCGTCTTCAGAATTTATTAAGGGCCCCCAAGTGTCTGATAACTTGGTTGGCGCATTTCATTCTAGATCCGTTGTACACTATAGCTTCGCTCTATACTAGTTTATGACTTTTCTCCACCCAGTCGTGCGCATGTTCTCGGTGCTATATGTAGTGCAAAGCGAAACGAGTTTTCTTGGTTCTGCTAACATGTACAGTGCAGGATAAGAATTAAGCTAAGCGCCAATTTTGCTTGTAAACGTGTCCAGCGTATTGTTATGGTTAAAAAAAAAATCCATTCCATACAAGGCTGCATGCGCGTTGCCCCTATAACAACACAGCCACACACACACACGCACAGTCTGAAGCACAGTCAGCTACGATACACGACTGGAAGCGATGCGCGCGCGTTTCGGAAGTCAGCGGTCACATTGCATACGCCGCTTTGTATTAGGCATTTTAAGCGAAAGCTTATCAGCTCGTTGGGTCGAAAAGCTTAGTAGTAGTAGCAGTCCGCACTGCGTGTCGTAAATAATCGAGGTTACGAAACAAAATCGTGTCATTGTAATTTGTGGTTCTAGTTTGACTATTGGTGTGCAACAGGCGATTACGGGTCCATGAAATGAATGTAATGATTTGGTTAAATAATTAATGCATTGAAAGATATAAAGAAAAGAAAAAAAAGGGGGTTCAAAGGTGTCAGAATGTTCGCAATAAAAATGCATTGCTTGATGATGCTAATTAAGAAAATGTAGAGTGTGTATCTCATCAGTTAATTTTTTTGCGATGTTTTTTGCCTCGGGCATAAAAGGAATATTATGAAGGATCAAAAGTATGGTCAAATAAATGAAAAAATGGTTGGCTTTGAGGGCAGTATCCTTGAAACGACACGGTTCTAACTTTTCGTGCTGGCATTGGCGGACAGGTAAGCCCCTTTATTTTTATTTTGTTAGCATCCTTTCAGACATCTTGTTTTCCCAGTATTCACGGATGAATAACTTTCATTTCGTACATCATAAAACTAGTCATATGACATCCGATATGGCATTTTAGAGGTCCACTGACCATTCTGCGGTCTAAAATATTTTCTACCCCAGTGGCTGTGAGGCATCGCCACTGGAAGACGCTGCCTCAAAAAAACAAAACAAAATGTTTAAATACTTATTGATAGCGGAGTTACAGCTATTGCAGACAACCTATTTCTCCGGATTCCTTTCTTACTCCGCCGCGGTATTGTAGAGTTAGGAAGCTCGACTGCTGTGCCCAAGGATGCAGGATCCCGGCCGCTTTTCGATGGAGACAAAGAGCGCCCGTGTTCTGTGCAATGTCAGAGCCTGTTAAAGAACCCCAGGTAGTCGCAATTTCCGGAGACATCCACTACAATGTCTCATAGCGAGCCAGAACCGTAAACCCCATAAACCATATTCCTCTTAACTCCCCTCCGCGGTTTTCGCTGTCCTGCTTTGTGGTCTATCCTCTGCAAGAGAAACTCGCCCTTACGAAGAGGCGTAGAGCCATGGTTCCACCATTTGAAGGTTTTTTCTCTTTGCTTTTGCGTACGCTTAGGGGCGCTCTACTCCCCTAGCGGAAACACCCAGTGCATCGCAGAACAAGCTCAGCTTGGGCATAGCTTGCGTTTCTTTCACGCGCTGTACGTCTTTGGGACCAGGAAGTTCGCCATGAACTGGAACCCACCGTGAGTGTACGTTTGGAAAGAATGATCCAAAATATAAACCCTTATTGCTCTGCGTATCGAAGAAACAACGAGACCTGCACCTGAGCGACCGGTGGCGGAAAAGCATGAGCGCAACAAGTGGATGACCAACGACATGAGGAAGTTCGGCACTCTGAAAGGCAGAGTGACAGGGCTTTGATTCGAATTTTTGCTGCTCTCTGGGGTGTGTATCGCTGGAGGATTTGTCAGAACTATCTCTGAGACCTCAGCGAAATATTGGGCTTGCTTGTGTAAAATGACGAGACTAAGCGCGGTCCATGATCCTTTAAATGTTTTCACGCAAGCAGTCATGTTAACTGGCCATCACTTTTTAGCATTTCATGCTTGCATTAGAGAACAGATATAGGCCTCTTCACATTTAACTATATTAAATTGTCTTCACTCGTCTTGTGTTTCAGTATGCATGGATGCTTGAAGTTAGTCTTAGCGGCGTTAATACGGCTTCGATTAAAGAATTCTGACACATCATGAAGCTAGTCATACACTATCCCATATGAGCTTTTTGAAAAAAGCATTTCGGTTTTAACTTGGGTGGCTCTAATGTTGTCCATTGCTATTTGTCGCATTGAATTGCAAGCCACGTAATTCTACATTTCGTGCTTGAATTGGCAAACAGCCCCCTTATTTTTACACGGCCGTCAGTCGTCTTGTGTTGCTTGTAAGCATGGTAACCCTGACTGCTTCATTCTGCATCCGTAATTCGATAAGCTGCTGATAGTTATCGAGTCCGCTCTCGCGGTTTGTCGACGTCTTCGACATGGTTAATTGTTTGTGCTGTTCGCAATAATTCACTTGGAATACCCCGTAAGATGTAAACATGCCTGCCACCGAAAAAAAAAAAAACGCGTTACCTTTATTAGGCCCTTCCGCTGACTGGCGTAATGTCATATTAAATCACTGAAATATTTGTTTGTTTGTACGTTTCTTTTGCAAGTCTGTGTTTGGATGTAAGCAGTCTCATTTAGTTTTTGCCTTTACAGCCTCATTGGTTGACAAGCTCTGGTCAGTTGCTGGTTTTCTAGCTTGACAACAAGTTCGCACCGTCTTCAGTATGTTGACTTCGTGGAACAATACCTGCAGCTTCGGTCTTCTCTGCTTGATGCAAACGTATGGCCCATCGCTGCTACTTGCAGCGTTGGTATGGCACTGCTCCATAGGGTTTTCTCTCCTACAGACGTGTCTTCGGCCCTGACATCCTAGCAAGAAAGGTATACCTCTTGAAGGGATAAGTTATCTACGGACAACTATTTTTAACAGTCGACTCAGTGATATTACGCTACATCTGACAGGAAAAAAAAATGACAAGCGTAGAGAGTGTGATCTGCTTTATATCATTTCATAGAGATTCGTGGTATTCAAGCCGCGAAAAAAAGTTTACGCGGGGCTGCACATAGTTGCCGATTCTTCTTCCTGATACTTTTCTTGTAATGGTCCTATTTATTTCTGTAAAGGTGCAGTTAACTGCAAACGCCAACACTTTGACACCATTATTGCATATCCCCGAAGGAAAATAAAAATAAACTCGAAGGAAAGGAAAAAAACTAATAATGATGGAAGGAGAAAGCTTCTATCTCCCGAATTGTCTCGTCCATTTTGTCCCTCCTAACGCTGTTGTCGGCGGTGCGCCCAAACTCTTTCTCCCGCACCCCGCAGAACGACAATGCGCCGCTCTGTGGCGCATTAGCCAATTACGGTGAACACGAAAATTCGCTCAGAAATTTTCGCTGGAGAGGGAGCGAAGGGAGGCGAAGGGCAGAGTACGAAGTGGCGCTTGATCCGGCGCGGTTGACGCACCCGGCGAAGACAGCGCAGCTGTCGGGAGGATGAGGGAAGGGAACGAAGGGAATTCGGGAGGTTGAGGGTAGGGGGAAAGCTGCAGAAGACAGAAGTCCCCGGGCAGTGTTTCCCGAAGCGTCGTCGTCTGCCGTGCTCTGCTGTTGGTGCGTTTCGTTGTCTTCCTATCCCTCTCACCGAAGGCGTTGTGGCGACGGCGCACCCCCGCCTTCTTCCCCCCGTTCTCTTCTGTCCTCGACTGCCAATCTTCATCTGCAGCTGCCTGAGCGCAAAATAACGGAGTGTGTGGTTTTGCTCTCCCGGGGGTTTCGGTCGGCGTTGAGCTTGGTTTGGTCTCTGGGCATTCGTGGCGCGAG